>NW_026731663.1:415000-777500 GCF_028476545.2 Physella acuta
GCTCTTTATAGGATTCCACCTTGTCACGTAAGGTTATCTCCCCTGAGCGCGCGAAAACTTGCCAGCCAGAGCGAGGCGAGCGCGAGCCGAGTGGGGGAGCGAACGACCAGCGCCGCCCCGCTCCCCACTTACCTAGCGTCTTGTGTCATTCGTGTCACGGTGTAGTTGATTTTCTTCACCGTAACTCATTGTTTTGTATGGAATCCCATTCGGGTAATATTTTATAAATTGAAATAAAATGTCTTCGCTTATCCAGCAATCTCTCCTACCCACTTTGAAACAAAACAGAAAAATTAGCCTACTTGAGTTATAATTTGAAGTTAGTTCTGAACTTTAAAATTAGGTTTTTTTTTTAAATTTATTTTTTAAAGAATAAATTGGATATTTACGGCACACACAGGTAATTTCTGTAGGTTTGTTTTGTTTCTGGTTGTGTCAGAGGCGTAGCGAGGGGGGGGGGGGAGGCGGGAGGGGACACATGGGTTGGAAAAATAAATTGAAAGGTTGAGAGGGGTGCAAATCGAAATCTTGAGGGGGGGGATGCAAATCGAAAGTTTGTCCCCGGCGCCGGAACGGTCCCTACGCCTCTGGGTTGTATGTAAGGAATGGGGGGGGGGGGGTTGTTAAAAGTATGTGTAATTTAACTGAAAATATAAACTAGTGTTTTTTGTATTTGTTTTGTGAGGTGCAGTGATATATCAGGAAGTTGAGCATTCATAATACAATAACATATTGCGTCGTAACGTTGCATTCTTAACTTTTGTTAGGAAAAATTGGCACACTTTATATGAGAGAGAGAAAAATAAATCTTCCTAACAGGCCATTCGGCTCTTATACAGATCTTTAGCAAGGGCGGATTTTAGGCTTATGGGCACCCGAGCTTTTAAAAAAAGGAAATATGGCTTCCGCTGTTTTTATTTTACTCCCAGGTCAGATAAAATATATCTTACGCCTCTTTCTGGGCATCAATCAGCATTTCAACAGCTTCATATTTTCATAGTTCTAATGACGTCATACTGGCTTTAAGGATCCGATTGTTATGCTGAGGTTTCTCATCTGACGAAGGCTATTTAAAAATTGTTCTTGTGTTTATAACATTTGTTATGTCTGATGGTTAAAGCTGAAAATATTATTTTTACACGCAACTGAGATATCGGGAGGAAATAAATTGAGATTTGTTTTTAAACAAAAGCATCACTAAAGACTTGAACAAAAGGATTCAGTTTATTGATTGAATCAAGTTGGAGAGTATATGTTGTGCATACAACTTTATCTTTCCAGATGATCCTAGCAGTTCGACTTTCATCGAATTTAGTTTTCAGTCAAGTTTAGTGGCCCAGATACTCTACGTGAATGGACATTTTGTAGATTTTAAATTATTTTTATGGCTAACAAGCAGTAATCAACGGGGAAATAATCTTTAAAATTCTAAATTATGTTGTGAATATTTCTCTTGCTGTTGTTCATGAATTTTAAAAAATTCAGAAAACTTCACGGCATTCTGATGTTCGTAAAGTGTCAAATCAAATGGCTTATAGTAAAACACATTGTAAGAGACATTGTGTAAGTTTGGTTGCTAGGGTAAACATATGTGTGGAGTTGCTATGACAAAGAGGTTGGTAAATATTACGTGTGTCAATTTGTGGGTTTAAACAAATTTGTTAAAACAAATTGTAGTAACGGACTAATTGATGATTTGATGGGGGTTTCGCTTCACTCTCTTCTGCTACTCTTTTCATCTGGTACAATGCTTTGATAAACCATTTGTTGCTTTGATCAAGTACTTGACCTTTAAGGCTCCAATATTTAGATTTCGTAGATCTAAAGATTTCGTTAAAATCAAAACAGGTCACTCTTTGACTGCCATGTAACATCATTTTAGAAAGAAATTATTTTGTAGGTTGTTTAAATTAAAATAAGTACAAAATTATGACGAAATATATACCTCGATACCATTTTTTTTCACGTTAGTTTTCCTTACATAACCTTCAATGGAGGGTTATTGTCTAGGTACCTGTCATAGTGTCCCTATACCAGAAACTGTGTGTGTTTGTGGGGGGGGGGGTGTAGGGGGGTGTAGGGGGGGGGTGTTCAGAGAAGCCATAGAGTGAGGATGCTGCATTCAATTACCTCATCTTACCTGTCATATACTGTGTCTATACAAGAAGCTGTGGGAGACGCTGCAGTGTTTATAGAGAGAAGATTGGTGGTCAGACAATTTGGTTTGGAGATTGGAGTGACGTGTTGGTGACCACCCATCTCCTTATTTGGTAAATTGGTTGGAAGACTGGATAGATTCTCTGGTGACCACCCATCTCCTTATTTAGTAAATTGGTTGGAAGATTGGATAGATTCTCTGGTGACCACCTGTCTCCTTATTTAGTAAATTGGTTGGAAGACTGGATAGATTCTCTGGTGACCACCTGTCTCCTTATTTGGTAAATTGGTTGGAAGATTGGATAGATTCTCTGGTGACCACCTGTCTCCTTATTTAGTAAATTGGTTGGAAGACTGGATAGATTCTCTGGTGACCACCTGTCTCCTTATTTGGTAAATTGGTTGGAAGATTGGATAGATTCTCTGGTGACCACCTGTCTCCTTATTTAGTAAATTGGTTGGAAGACTGGATAGATTCTCTGGTGACCACCTGTCTCCTTATTTGGTAAATTGGTTGGAAGATTGGATAGATTCTCTGGTGACCACCTGTCTCCTTATTTAGTAAATTGGTTGGAAGATTGGATAGATTCTCTGGTGACCACCTGTCTCCTTATTTAGTAAATTGGTTGGAAGATTGGATAGATTCTCTGGTGACCACCTGTCTCCTTATTTGGTAAATTGGTTGGAAGATTAGATAGATTCTCTGGTGACCACCTGTCTCCTTATTTGGTAAATTGGTTGGAAGATTAGATAGATTCTCTGGTGACCACCTGTCTCCTTATTTAGTAAATTGGTTGGAAGATTGGATAGATTTTCTGGTGACCACCTGTCTCCTTATTTGGTAAATTGGTTGGAAGATTAGATAGATTCTCTGGTGACCACCTGTCTCCTTATTTGGTAAATTGGTTGGAAGATTAGATAGATTCTCTGGTGACCACCTGTCTCCTTATTTGGTAAATTGGTTGGAAGATTAGATAGATTCTCTGGTGACCACCTGTCTCCTTATTTGGTAAATTGGTTGGAAGATTAGATAGATTCTCTGGTGACCACCTGTCTCCTTATTTGGTAAATTGGTTGGAAGATTAGATAGATTCTCTGGTGACCACCTGTCTCCTTATTTGGTAAATTGGTTGGAAGATTAGATAGATTCTCTGGTGACCACCTGTCTCCTTATTTCGTAAATTGGTTGGAAGATTGGATAGATTTTCTGGTGACCACCTGTCTCCTTATTTGGTAAATTGGTTGGAAGATTAGATAGATTCTCTGGTGACCACCTGTCTCCTTATTTGGTAAATTGGTTGGAAGATTAGATAGATTCTCTGGTGACCACCTGTCTCCTTATTTGGTAAATTGGTTGGAAGATTAGATAGATTCTCTGGTGACCACCTGTCTCCTTATTTGGTAAATTGGTTGGAAGACTGGATAGATTTTCTGGTGACCACCTGTCTCCTTATTTGGTAAATTGGTTGGAAGATTAGATAGATTCTCTGGTGACCACCTGTCTCCTTATTTGGTAAATTGGTTGGAAGATTAGATAGATTCTCTGGTGACCACCTGTCTCCTTATTTGGTAAATTGGTTGGAAGATTAGATAGATTCTCTGGTGACCACCTGTCTCCTTATTTGGTAAATTGGTTGGAAGATTAGATAGATTCTCTGGTGACCACCTGTCTCCTTATTTGGTAAATTGGTTGGAAGACTGGATAGATTCTCTGGTGACCACCTGTCTCCTTATTTGGTAAATTGGTTGGAAGATTAGATAGATTCTCTGGTGACCACCTGTCTCCTTATTTGGTAAATTGGTTGGAAGATTAGATAGATTCTCTGGTGACCACCTGTCTCCTTATTTGGTAAATTGGTTGGAAGATTAGATAGATTCTCTGGTGACCACCTGTCTCCTTATTTGGTAAATTGGTTGGAAGATTAGATAGATTCTCTGGTGACCACCTGTCTCCTTATTTGGTAAATTGGTTGGAAGATTAGATAGATTCTCTGGTGACCACCTGTCTCCTTATTTGGTAAATTGGTTGGAAGATTAGATAGATTCTCTGGTGACCACCTGTCTCCTTATTTGGTAAATTGGTTGGAAGACTGGATAGATTCTCTGGTGACCACCTGTCTCCTTATTTGGTAAATTGGTTGGAAGATTAGATAGATTCTCTGGTGACCACCTGTCTCCTTATTTGGTAAATTGGTTGGAAGATTAGATAGATTCTCTGGTGACCACCTGTCTCCTTATTTGGTAAATTGGTTGGAAGATTAGATAGATTCTCTGGTGACCACCTGTCTCCTTATTTGGTAAATTGGTTGGAAGATTAGATAGATTCTCTGGTGACCACCTGTCTCCTTATTTGGTAAATTGGTTGGAAGATTAGATAGATTCTCTGGTGACCACCTGTCTCCTTATTTGGTAAATTGGTTGGAAGATTAGATAGATTCTCTGGTGACCACCTGTCTCCTTATTTGGTAAATTGGTTGGAAGATTAGATAGATTCTCTGGTGACCACCTGTCTCCTTATTTGGTAAATTGGTTGGAAGATTAGATAAATTCTCTGGTGACCACCTGTCTCCTTATTTGGTAAATTGGTTGGAAGACTGGATAGATTCTCTGGTGACCACCTGTCTCCTTATTTGGTAAATTGGTTGGAAGATTAGATAGATTCTCTGGTGACCACCTGTCTCCTTATTTGGTAAATTGGTTGGAAGATTAGATAGATTCTCTGGTGACCACCTGTCTCCTTATTTGGTAAATTGGTTGGAAGATTAGATAGATTCTCTGGTGACCACCTGTCTCCTTATTTGGTAAATTGGTTGGAAGATTAGATAGATTCTCTGGTGACCACCTGTCTCCTTATTTGGTAAATTGGTTGGAAGATTAGATAGATTCTCTGGTGACCACCTGTCTCCTTATTTGGTAAATTGGTTGGAAGATTAGATAGATTCTCTGGTGACCACCTGTCTCCTTATTTGGTAAATTGGTTGGAAGACTGGATAGATTCTCTGGTGACCACCTGTCTCCTTATTTGGTAAATTGGTTGGAAGATTAGATAGATTCTCTGGTGACCACCTGTCTCCTTATTTGGTAAATTGGTTGGAAGATTAGATAGATTCTCTGGTGACCACCTGTCTCCTTATTTGGTAAATTGGTTGGAAGATTAGATAGATTCTCTGGTGACCACCTGTCTCCTTATTTGGTAAATTGGTTGGAAGATTAGATAGATTCTCTGGTGACCACCTGTCTCCTTATTTGGTAAATTGGTTGGAAGATTAGATAGATTCTCTGGTGACCACCTGTCTCCTTATTTGGTAAATTGGTTGGAAGATTAGATAGATTCTCTGGTGACCACCTGTCTCCTTATTTGGTAAATTGGTTGGAAGATTAGATAGATTCTCTGGTGACCACCTGTCTCCTTATTTGGTAAATTGGTTGGAAGATTAGATAGATTCTCTGGTGACCACCTGTCTCCTTATTTGGTAAATTGGTTGGAAGACTGGATAGATTCTCTGGTGACCACCTGTCTCCTTATTTGGTAAATTGGTTGGAAGATTAGATAGATTCTCTGGTGACCACCTGTCTCCTTATTTGGTAAATTGGTTGGAAGATTAGATAGATTCTCTGGTGACCACCTGTCTCCTTATTTGGTAAATTGGTTGGAAGATTAGATAGATTCTCTGGTGACCACCTGTCTCCTTATTTGGTAAATTGGTTGGAAGATTAGATAGATTCTCTGGTGACCACCTGTCTCCTTATTTGGTAAATTGGTTGGAAGATTAGATAGATTCTCTGGTGACCACCTGTCTCCTTATTTGGTAAATTGGTTGGAAGATTAGATAGATTCTCTGGTGACCACCTGTCTCCTTATTTGGTAAATTGGTTGGAAGATTAGATAGATTCTCTGGTGACCACCTGTCTCCTTATTTGGTAAATTGGTTGGAAGATTAGATAGATTCTCTGGTGACCACCTGTCTCCTTATTTGGTAAATTGGTTGGAAGATTAGATAGATTCTCTGGTGACCACCTGTCTCCTTATTTGGTAAATTGGTTGGAAGATTAGATAGATTCTCTGGTGACCACCTGTCTCCTTATTTGGTAAATTGGTTGGAAGATTAGATAGATTCTCTGGTGACCACCTGTCTCCTTATTTGGTAAATAGGTTGGAAGATTAGATAGATTCTCTGGTGACCACCTGTCTCCTTATTTGGTAAATTGGTTGGAAGACTGGATAGATTCTCTGGTGACCACCTGTCTCCTTATTTGGTAAATTGGTTGGAAGATTAGATAGATTCTCTGGTGACCACCTGTCTCCTTATTTGGTAAATTGGTTGGAAGATTAGATAGATTCTCTGGTGACCACCTGTCTCCTTATTTGGTAAATTGGTTGGAAGATTAGATAGATTCTCTGGTGACCACCTGTCTCCTTATTTGGTAAATTGGTTGGAAGACTGGATAGATTCTCTGGTGACCACCTGTCTCCTTATTTGGTAAATTGGTTGGAAGATTAGATAGATTCTCTGGTGACCACCTGTCTCCTTATTTGGTAAATTGGTTGGAAGATTAGATAGATTCTCTGGTGACCACCTGTCTCCTTATTTGGTAAATTGGTTGGAAGATTAGATAGATTCTCTGGTGACCACCTGTCTCCTTATTTGGTAAATTGGTTGGAAGATTAGATAGATTCTCTGGTGACCACCTGTCTCCTTATTTGGTAAATTGGTTGGAAGATTAGATAGATTCTCTGGTGACCACCTGTCTCCTTATTTGGTAAATTGGTTGGAAGATTAGATAGATTCTCTGGTGACCGCCTGTCTCCTTATTTGGTAAATTGGTTGGAAGATTAGATAGATTCTCTGGTGACCACCTGTCTCCTTATTTGGTAAATTGGTTGGAAGATTAGATAGATTCTCTGGTGACCACCTGTCTCCTTATTTGGTAAATTGGTTGGAAGACTGGATAGATTCTCTGGTGACCACCTGTCTCCTTATTTGGTAAATTGGTTGGAAGATTGGATAGATTCTCTGGTGACCACCTGTCTCCTTATTTGGTAAATTGGTTAGAAGACTGGATAGATTCTCTGGTGACCACCTGTCTCCTTATTTGGTAAATTGGTTGGAAGATTGAATAGATTTTCTGGTGACCACCTGTCTCCTTATTTGGTAAATTGGTTGGAAGACTGGATAGATTTTCTGGTGACCACCTGTCTCCTTATTTGGTAAATTGGTTGGAAGATTAGATAGATTCTCTGGTGACCACCTGTCTCCTTATTTGGTAAATTGGTTGGAAGATTAGATAGATTCTCTGGTGACCACCTGTCTCCTTATTTGGTAAATTGGTTGGAAGACTGGATAGATTCTCTGGTGACCACCTGTCTCCTTATTTGGTAAATTGGTTGGAAGATTGGATAGATTCTCTGGTGACCACCTGTCTCCTTATTTGGTAAATTGGTTGGAAGACTGGATAGATTTTCTGGTGACCACCTGTCTCCTTATTTGGTAAATTGGTTGGAAGATTGGATAGATTCTCTGGTGACCACCTGTCTCCTTATTTGGTAAATTGGTTGGAAGACTGGATAGATTTTCTGGTGACCACCTGTCTCCTTATTTGGTAAATTGGTTGGAAGACTGGATAGATTTTCTGGTGACCACCTGTCTCCTTATTTGGTAAATTGGTTGGAAGACTGGATAGATTTTCTGGTGACCACCTGTCTCCTTATTTGGTAAATTGGTTGGAAGACTGGATAGATTTTCTGGTGACCACCTGTCTCCTTATTTGGTAAATTGGTTGGAAGACTGGATAGATTTTCTGGTGACCACCTGTCTCCTTATTTGGTAAATTGGTTGGAAGATTGGATAGATTCTCTGGTGACCACCTGTCTCCTTATTTGGTAAATTGGTTGGAAGATTGGATAGATTCTCTGGTGACCACCTGTCTCCTTATTTGGTAAATTGGTTGGAAGATTAGATAGATTCTCTGGTGACCACCTGTCTCCTTATTTGGAAAATTGGTTGGAAGACTGGATAGATTCTCTGGTGACCACCTGTCTCCTTATTTGGTAAATTGGTTGGAAGATTGGATAGATTCTCTGGTGACCACCTGTCTCCTTATTTGGTAAATTGGTTAGAAGACTGGATAGATTTTCTGGTGACCGTCTACCTCCTCCTTTGTATGGGAGATTGGAGATATTTTTTCATGACCTCCTATCCTCTTCTTCGGTAAATTATTTTTGTACGTAGACTTTGATCCGTTTTTACAGATATTAATTTTCATATTGCTGTTTAAAATAAGAAATATCAACAACGGTTTGATTATGAACTTTTTAAAAAAATAGTTCTGAAAAGCTACTTTTTTTAGCAAATTGGCAAAAATTCTAAAATATTTAAAAATACTTATAATTTTGAACAATTATTCCGAATACAAGTTTTTTAACATACTCTTGGGAAAAAAACTGAATTTTAAAAAGGGGCTGATTGAATATTTATTTTCATTTGATGTGAATGGTGTTACTACTTCCAAGCGACAAGGCCAAGTGGAATTGGGTGGTGAAACAGCCCTGCATGGGCTTTTTGTGTTGAAATAATTGCATGTGTGATCCTATCAATGGTCTGCTGAACACGTCATAGTGTTCTAAAAACTTGAGATGTCGAGTACACGAGTTCTATTAGGTGATTGATTCAGATGTATCGATTAATTACTTGAAGAATACCACTCATGACGTGGATTTAGCTGCCGTACCTGTTGTACAACAAACGGCGGTACTCTACCGTAATATAAACCCCGACCTCTCATAAAGTTGTATGTAAAGTTAAAGTACAGAAAGCGACATCTATAACAACCAACACTTTTCTGTCACAAATAGATAACAATCATCTTGTGCCATTTTTTATCAGATTTAGGCCTGATTTCGTTGTTCCTAATTATCACCGACCATGTTATGTTATATTCACGTCGCTACACATTAATAACAGATGGGGTTAAACCAGAATAGAAACCTAAACTAAAACTATCAACCTTTATTTTTTTTTGGATAAACATGTATCAAAGTACTCAAAAACGTCAAGAGAAAAACGGGTATTTTTTTTCGTTGTTCGGAAATTTCCGATTTAGTCATAAGGAACACAAGCCATTTATCCCAGAAATATTCAAATGTATTGTGGAACAAGTGCGACCATAATCTAGTGCTAATCAAATGTATTGTGGAACAAGTGCGACCATAATCTAGTGCTAATCAAATGTATTGTGGAACAAGTGTGACCATAATCTAGTGCTAATCAAATGTATTGTGGAACAAGTGCGACCATAATCTAGTGCTAATCAAATGTATTGTGGAACAAGTGCGACCATAATCTAGTGCTAATCAAATGTATTGTGGAACAAGTGCGACCATAATCTAGTGCTAATCAAATGTATTGTGGAACAAGTGCGACCATAATCTAGTGCTAATCAAATGTATTGTGGAACAAGTGCGACCATAATCTAGTGCTAATCAAATGTATTGTGGAACAAGTGTGACCATAATCTAGTGCTAATCAAATGTATTGTGGAACAAGTGCAGCCATAATCTAGTGCTAATCAAATGTATTGTGGAACAAGTGTGACCATAATCTAGTGCTAATCAAATGTATAAATTTTGTGGAACAAGTGCCACCATAATCTAGTGCCGTTCTAAACTAACTTACAGAAATGTCAGGTGCTTTACAAAACTGTCAGCACCAGTGCTTTACAAAACTGTCAGCACCAGTGCTTTACAAAACTGTTAGCACCAGTGCTTTACAAAATTGGCAGCACCAGTGCTTTACAAAACTACAAGAACATCATTATGGCCTAAACACAGTGTTTACGTCAGGGTTTCTCCAAACATATTAGTGGCCCCAAACATGTTATGTTGGCCAACATGACACCAAACATGTTATATTGGCCAACATGGCCCCAAACAAGTTATGTTGGCCAACATGGCCCCAAACATGTTATGTGGCCAAAATCGTCCCAAACATGTTATGTTGGCCAACATGACACCAAACATGTTATATTGGCCAACATGGCCCCAAACAAGTTATGTTGGCCAACATGACCCCAAACATGTTATGTTGGCCAACATGACACCAAACATGTTATGTTGGCCAAAATCGTCCCAAACATGTTATGTTGGCCAACATGACACCAAACATGTTATGTTGGCCAACATGACACCAAACATGTTATGTTGGCCAACATGACACCAAACATGTTATGTTGGCCAACATGACACCAAACATGTTATGTTGGCCAACATGGCCCCAAACATGTTATGTTGGCCAACATGGCTATTAACATGTTATGTTGGCCAACAGGCCATCATGGCCCCAAACATGTTATGTTGGCCAACATGTCACCAAACATGTTATGTTGGCCAACATGGCCCCAAACATGTTATGTTGGCCATCATGACACCAAACGTGTTATATTGGCCAACATGACACCAAACATGTTATGTTGGCAATCATGACACCAAACATGTTATGTTGGCCAACATGACACCAAACATGTTATGTTGGCCATCATGGCCCCAAACATGTTATGTTGGCTAACATGGCCCCAAACATGTTATGTTGGCCATTATGGCCCCAAACATGTTATCTTGGCTAACATGGCCCCAAATATTTTATGTTGGCCATTAGGCCATCATGGCCCCATACATGTTATGTTGGCCAACATCGTCCCAAACATGTTATGTTGGCCAACATGGCCCCAAACATGTTATGTTGGCCAACATGGCCCCAAACATGTTATGTTGGCCAACATGGCCCCAAACATGTTATGTTGGCCAACATGGCCCCAAACATGTTATGTAGGCCAACATGGCCCCAAACATGTTATGTAGGCCAACATGGCCCCAAACATGTTATGTTGGCCATCATGGCCCTGAACTTGCCGTGCATCACGACGTAGACCAGAAAGTTGAAGGCCGTGTTGCAGGTGAAGATGAGGTTGAGGAAACTATTTGCTGTCAGCCCCGTGCTGTTCTGCCATAGCGCGCTCTTCACAAAGAAGAAAATGACGAAACTACCCGATGACGTCACGACGTAGCTGACGCACAGAGAAAAGAGGATCATAGTGGTCCTGCTGGTCTGTGGGGGTCGTTGTGTGGGGGTCCTGCTGATCTGTGGGGGTCGTTCTGTAGGGGTCCTGCTGATCTGTGGGGGTCGTTCTGTGGGGGTCCTGCTGATCTGTGGGGGTCGTTCTATGGGGGTCCTGCTGATCTGTGGGGGTCGTTCTGTGGGGGTCCTGCTGACCTGTGGGGGTCGTTCTGTGGGGGTCCTGCTGATCTGTGGGGGTCGTTCTGTAGGGGTTGTATTCATCTGCTGCTGTCCTTCTGTGTGGGTATTGTTGACGTGTTGAGGTCGAACATTTTGAATCTTGCTGACACTTGTATTATTAAATTTCGTCTCTGCGCTATGTTGCGATAGTTTGGTTTTGGTCGTAAATGACGTCACCAATTTCTTTCGACTGCTGTTAATCATCCGTAGTTTTATACCAATGACGACACACCCAGCTACTACAATAATCAAGGGTATCGCGCCAGTCAGATTAAAATACATGAATTTTAGTATATCATAAGTTTTAGAGTTGGAGTGGAATTTCATCAAACGACCAACGCTATCGTTAGTTTGGGGGGTCGGGCCATAGGATGGTACCGTCAGGGCCTGTAGGTACACAAAAAACGGTAGACACATCACGTACATACAGATGATCGCCACCGAAATGCGACGTGGGCGAAATATTCTTTTGAAATGTATAGGATAGAACACCGCGGCAAATCTTTCAACTGTGATAAAAACTGGTAGAACAACACAAGCGAAGTACCCTAGATAGCTACAAATGTGTTGAAGATAGTAAACGACACAAAGAACAATGAATTGTGTTTTGGGGTAACGGATGCCGCCTTCTCCCCCACGGCGGTAGATCATGGCCATGATGTTGTTGGCTCCCAGACAGTAGAGGGCGCCGCTGACTGCCAGAGAGAAAAGCAGGATGTTGGAGCTTTTGTTAAGACCGTCTTTCTGGAGCATCATGGCGCTCATCCCGTTTCCCAGAAAACTGAATAGAGATATCAGGGGCGTGACGACCCACGTGACCGTTTTATCCGAGGTAAAGATGTCCGATTGGTTAGTGCAGGCAGCGATTTCTTCTATCTCCTCTGTGTTGTTGACTGTCATGTACGGGTCCATGGCACTAGTAGAATCCATGGTTTTGAGGAATTTCTGCCAGCACAAATGTCTTGTAAGTCCAACGTGGTACAAAATGTAAGGGTAAAAACTAAACTGGTGCACACATTTTGGCTGCTCAAGTATTTCAGTTAGACATGTTTACTTCCACAGTTATTTCAGTCAGATGATTCAGTCTGATGACTTTAATTCCACAGTTATTTCAGTCAGATGACTTTAGTTCCACAGTTATTTCAGTCAGATGATTCAGTCTGATGACTTTAATTCCACAGTTATTTCAGTCAGATGACTTTAGTTCCACAGTTATTTCAGTCAGATGATTCAGTCAGATGACTTTAGTTCCACAGTTATTTCAGTCAGATGACTTTAGTTCCACAGTTATTTCAGTCAGATGATTCAGTCAGATGACTTGAGTTCCACAGTTATTTCAGTCAGATGACTTGAGTTCCACAGTTATTTCAGTCAGATGACTTTAGTTCCACAGTTATTTCAGTCAGATGACTTTAGTTCCACAGTTATTTCAGTCAGATGACTTGAGTTCCACAGTTATTTCAGTCAGATGACTTTAGTTCCACAGTTATTTCAGTCAGATGACTTGACTTCCACAGTTATTTCAGTCAGATGACTTTAGTTCCACAGTTATTTCAGTCAGATGACTTTAGTTCCACAGTTATTTCAGTCAGATGACTTTAGTTCCACAGTTATTTCAGTCAGATGACTTTAGTTCCACAGTTATTTCAGTCAGATGTCGTTAGTTCCACAGTTATTTCAGTCAGATGACTTTAGTTCCACGGTTATTTCAGTCAGATGACTTTAGTTCCACAGTTATTTGAGTCAGATGACTCTAGTTCCACAATCGATTCAGTCAGATGACATTAGTTCCACAGTTATTTCAGTCAGATGACTTTAGTTCCACAGTTATTTCAGTCAGATGACTCTAGTTCCACAATCGATTCAGTCAGATGTCGTTAGTTCCACAATCGATTCAGTCAGATGACATTAGTTCCACAATTATTTCAGTCAGATGACATTAGTTCCACAATTATTTCAGTCAGATGACATTAGTTCCACAATTATTTCAGTCAGATGACATTAGTTCCACAATTATTTCAGTCAGATGACATTAGTTCCACAATTATTTCAGTCAGATGACATTAGTTTCACAATTATTTCAGTCAGATGACATTAGTTCCACAATTATTTCAGTCAGATGACATTAGTTCCACAATTATTTCAGTCAGATGACATTAGTTCCACAATTATTTCAGTCAGATGACATTAGTTCCACAATTATTGTCACTGTGAAAGTAAGGTGCAATAGTGAAATCAGCATCATCACTTACACATAAACATGTGAATGTATTAACTATCACATTAGAAAAGTGCAGTAGTGAAATCAGCATCATCACTTACACATAAACATGTATTAACTATCACATTAAAAAAGGCCGAAAGAGTTGAGTATTGAATGTCACACAAACAAATAATTAAAAAACAAACGGCGGTACTCTACCGTAATATAAACCCCGACCTCTCATAAAGTTGTATGTAAAGTTAAAGTACAGAAAGCGACATCTATAACAACCAACACTTTTCTGTCACAAATAGATAACAATCATCTTGTGCCATTTTTTATCAGATTTAGGCCTGATTTCGTTGTTCCTAATTATCACCGACCATGTTATGTTATATTCACGTCGCTACACATTAATAACAGATGGGGTTAAACCAGAATAGAAACCTAAACTAAAACTATCAACCTTTATTTTTTTTTGGATAAACATGTATCAAAGTACTCAAAAACGTCAAGAGAAAAACGGGTATTTTTTTTCGTTGTTCGGAAATTTCCGATTTAGTCATAAGGAACACAAGCCATTTATCCCAGAAATATTCAAATGTATTGTGGAACAAGTGCGACCATAATCTAGTGCTAATCAAATGTATTGTGGAACAAGTGCGACCATAATCTAGTGCTAATCAAATGTATTGTGGAACAAGTGTGACCATAATCTAGTGCTAATCAAATGTATTGTGGAACAAGTGCGACCATAATCTAGTGCTAATCAAATGTATTGTGGAACAAGTGCGACCATAATCTAGTGCTAATCAAATGTATTGTGGAACAAGTGCGACCATAATCTAGTGCTAATCAAATGTATTGTGGAACAAGTGCGACCATAATCTAGTGCTAATCAAATGTATTGTGGAACAAGTGCGACCATAATCTAGTGCTAATCAAATGTATTGTGGAACAAGTGTGACCATAATCTAGTGCTAATCAAATGTATTGTGGAACAAGTGCAGCCATAATCTAGTGCTAATCAAATGTATTGTGGAACAAGTGTGACCATAATTTAGTGCTAATCAAATGTATAAATTTTGTGGAACAAGTGCCACCATAATCTAGTGCCGTTCTAAACTAACTTACAGAAATGTCAGGTGCTTTACAAAACTGTCAGCACCAGTGCTTTACAAAACTGTCAGCACCAGTGCTTTACAAAACTGTTAGCACCAGTGCTTTACAAAATTGGCAGCACCAGTGCTTTACAAAACTACAAGAACATCATTATGGCCTAAACACAGTGTTTACGTCAGGGTTTCTCCAAACATATTAGTGGCCCCAAACATGTTATGTTGGCCAACATGACACCAAACATGTTATATTGGCCAACATGGCCCCAAACAAGTTATGTTGGCCAACATGGCCCCAAACATGTTATGTGGCCAAAATCGTCCCAAACATGTTATGTTGGCCAACATGACACCAAACATGTTATATTGGCCAACATGGCCCCAAACAAGTTATGTTGGCCAACATGGCCCCAAACATGTTATGTTGGCCAACATGACACCAAACATGTTATGTTGGCCAACATGACACCAAACATGTTATGTTGGCCAAAATCGTCCCAAACATGTTATGTTGGCCAACATGACACCAAACATGTTATGTTGGCCAACATGACACCAAACATGTTATGTTGGCCAACATGACACCAAACATGTTATGTTGGCCAACATGACACCAAACATGTTATGTTGGCCAACATGACACCAAACATGTTATGTTGGCCAACATGTCACCAAACATGTTATGTTGGCCAACATGGCCCCAAACATGTTATGTTGGCCATCATGACACCAAACGTGTTATATTGGCCAACATGACACCAAACATGTTATGTTGGCAATCATGACACCAAACATGTTATGTTGGCCAACATGACACCAAACATGTTATGTTGGCCATCATGGCCCCAAACATGTTATGTTGGCTAACATGGCCCCAAACATGTTATGTTGGCCATTATGGCCCCAAACATGTTATGTTGGCTAACATGGCCCCAAATATTTTATGTTGGCCATTAGGCCATCATGGCCCCATACATGTTATGTTGTCCAACATCGTCCCAAACATGTTATGTTGGCCAACATGGCCCCAAACATGTTATGTTGGCCAACATGGCCCCAAACATGTTATGTAGGCCAACATGGCCCCAAACATGTTATGTAGGCCAACATGGCCCCAAACATGTTATGTTGGCCATCATGGCCCTGAACTTGCCGTGCATCACGACGTAGACCAGAAAGTTGAAGGCCGTGTTGCAGGTGAAGATGAGGTTGAGGAAACTATTTGCTGTCAGCCCCGTGCTGTTCTGCCATAGCGCGCTCTTCACAAAGAAGAAAATGACGAAACTACCCGATGACGTCACGACGTAGCTGACGCACAGAGAAAAGAGGATCATAGTGGTCCTGCTGGTCTGTGGGGGTCGTTGTGTGGGGGTCCTGCTGATCTGTGGGGGTCGTTCTGTAGGGGTCCTGCTGATCTGTGGGGGTCGTTCTGTGGGGGTCCTGCTGATCTGTGGGGGTCGTTCTATGGGGGTCCTGCTGATCTGTGGGGGTCGTTCTGTGGGGGTCCTGCTGACCTGTGGGGGTCGTTCTGTGGGGGTCCTGCTGATCTGTGGGGGTCGTTCTGTAGGGGTTGTATTCATCTGCTGCTGTCCTTCTGTGTGGGTGATGATGGCGTGTTGAGGTCGAACATTTTGAATCTTGCTGACACTTGTATTATTAAATTTCGTCTCTGCGCTATGTTGCGATAGTTTGGTTTTGGTCGTAAATGACGTCACCAATTTCTTTCGACTGCTGTTAATCATCCGTAGTTTTATACCAATGACGACACACCCAGCTACTACAATAATCAAGGGTATCGCGCCAGTCAGATTAAAATACATGAATTTTAGTATATCATAAGTTTTAGAGTTGGAGTGGAATTTCATCAAACGACCAACGCTATCGTTAGTTTGGGGGGTCGGGCCATAGGATGGTACCGTCAGGGCCTGTAGGTACACAAAAAACGGTAGACACATCACGTACATACAGATGATCGCCACCGAAATGCGACGTGGGCGAAATATTCTTTTGAAATGTATAGGATAGAACACCGCGGCAAATCTTTCAACTGTGATAAAAACTGGTAGAACAACACAAGCGAAGTACCCTAGATAGCTACAAATGTGTTGAAGATAGTAAACGACACAAAGAATAATGAATTGTGTTTTGGGGTAACGGATGCCGCCTTCTCCCCCACGGCGGTAGATCATGGCCATGATGTTGTTGGCTCCCAGACAGTAGAGGGCGCCACTGACTGCCAGAGAGAAAAGCAGGATGTTGGAGCTTTTGTTAAGACCGTCTTTCTGGAGCATCATGGCGCTCATCCCGTTTCCCAGAAAACTGAATAGAGATATCAGGGGCGTGACGACCCACGTGACCGTTTTATCCGAGGTAAAGATGTCCGATTGGTTAGTGCAGGCAGCGATTTCTTCTATCTCCTCTGTGTTGTTGACTGTCATGTACGGGTCCATGGCACTAGTAGAATCCATGGTTTTGAGGAATTTCTGCCAGCACAAATGTCTTGTAAGTCCAACGTGGTACAAAATGTAAGGGTAAAAACTAAACTGGTGCACACATTTTGGCTGCTCAAGTATTTCAGTTAGACATGTTTACTTCCACAGTTATTTCAGTCAGATGATTAAGTCTGATGACTTTAATTCCACAGTTATTTCAGTCAGATGACTTTAGTTCCACAGTTATTTCAGTCAGATGATTCAGTCTGATGACTTTAATTCCACAGTTATTTCAGTCAGATGACTTTAGTTCCACAGTTATTTCAGTCAGATGATTCAGTCAGATGACTTTAGTTCCACAGTTATTTCAGTCAGATGACTTTAGTTCCACAGTTATTTCAGTCAGATGATTCAGTCAGATGACTTGAGTTCCACAGTTATTTCAGTCAGATGACTTGAGTTCCACAGTTATTTCAGTCAGATGACTTTAGTTCCACAGTTATTTCAGTCAGATGACTTTAGTTCCACAGTTATTTCAGTCAGATGACTTGAGTTCCACAGTTATTTCAGTCAGATGACTTTAGTTCCACAGTTATTTCAGTCAGATGACTTGACTTCCACAGTTATTTCAGTCAGATGACTTTAGTTCCACAGTTATTTCAGTCAGATGACTTTAGTTCCACAGTTATTTCAGTCAGATGACTTTAGTTCCACAGTTATTTGAGTCAGATGACTCTAGTTCCACAATCGATTCAGTCAGATGACTTTAGTTCCACAGTTATTTCAGTCAGATGACTTTAGTTCCACAGTTATTTCAGTCAGATGACTTTAGTTCCACAATCGATTCAGTCAGATGTCGTTAGTTCCACAATCGATTCAGTCAGATGACATTAGTTCCACAATTATTTCAGTCAGATGACATTAGTTCCACAATTATTTCAGTCAGATGACATTAGTTCCACAATTATTTCAGTCAGATGACATTAGTTCCACAATTATTTCAGTCAGATGACATTAGTTCCACAATTATTTCAGTCAGATGACATTAGTTTCACAATTATTTCAGTCAGATGACATTAGTTCCACAATTATTTCAGTCAGATGACATTAGTTCCACAATTATTTCAGTCAGATGACATTAGTTCCACAATTATTTCAGTCAGATGACATTAGTTCCACAATTATTGTCACTGTGAAAGTAAGGTGCAATAGTGAAATCAGCATCATCACTTACACATAAACATGTGAATGTATTAACTATCACATTAGAAAAGTGCAGTAGTGAAATCAGCATCATCACTTACACATAAACATGTATTAACTATCACATTAAAAAAGGCCGAAAGAGTTGAGTATTGAATGTCACACAAACAAATAATTAAAAAATAAAAATAATTTTTTTTTCTGTATTAATCAACCCGAATTTAATCTTTATATCCTCAGAAATTGTGGTCATCACTTCTTGCACCCAACACAACAGAGCCTTCTGCGCATGTCCGTGTTGCTAGGTGGTTGCTGGGATATGACATAAAGATTGTACACGTGATCATGGTAACCATGGAAACTTAATGATGAGAACTCAAACACTGACAATTGTTGTCACACTGTTTAATCTAAATGGACATGTTTACACATTCATTCAAAGAATACCCATGTGATATTTATTTCATATAATTCATTTGATTTTCTCTTAATACACATTTAGCTCATTCCCCCCCCCCCCCCTGCTCGCAACATGGACGTATTAATTCGACAGATACAATACAAAAGTGAGAAGATTAATCTATTAAAGGTTCATTTAAAAACACATTATAGCTGTACGTTATGAACTTTTTTTACTAAGATTTGCGGATAGTATGTGTATGTAAGAATAGTAGAAACATATTTTGAAGTACTATGCAACCTTACATGTCAACATTACAGTTGTTGGCTACTTACGACGGGATTTGAACAATTGTTGGTTAAAGTAATAAAAAAAACTTGGTTGCTAGGATAAACAATGCAAGCTAGTGTAATCTACGAGATTCATATGTACTCAATCATTACTTTTTCATTACAGGAACCAAAATGCTGCATTTAATTAAGCTTAGATCTGTTGTTATAACTAGGAACACTTTTAAACTCTCGCATTCTAGTAAAAATGTTGTATTCTGTGAGTGGAGCCTTAGATTTAGATGAATATCATTAAAAATGTACTATCATTCCTTTTAGAGTTAAAGGGTTAGCTTAGAGTTAAACTTTGCTATACTGTAAGAAGGCATTTTTGTTGTTCAAACATTATCGGTTAAAAGGTATTTATTTCAGTTAAACTTCATGTTAAAATGTAGCAGTATATTTTATTTGTATTGCTGCTTGAGAGTTAATTCCCTTTGAGAATAGCCTGATTGCCCAATCAACATTATCAGCTATTTAAATAAACAGTTAATGATCAAACACTCGTATTACAAAATAATGAAAGTAGTTAGTTTTGGATGTCACGTTAACTAATTACTAAATTACAAACAAAAATTTCCTTGAAAATCGTTTTTAAATTATTACAATCAAAACACCAAAATAACTATTTAAGTCCTGGAGTAGTGAGGTGTACTGTACAACTACATAGCCCTACTTGTGTACATGAACATGTCCTGGAGAATTGAGGTGTACTGTACAACTACATAGCCCTACTTGTGTACATGAACATGTCCTGGAGAATTGAGATGTACTGTACAACTACATAGCCCTACTTGTGTACATGAACATGTCCTGGAGTAGTGAGGTGTACTGTACAACTACATAGCCCTACTTGTGTACATGATCATGTCCTGGAGTAGTGAGGTGTACTGTACAACTACATAGCCCTACTTGTGTACATGAACATGTCCTGGAGTAGTGAGGTGTACTGTACAACTACATAGCCCTACTTGTGTACATCAACATGTCCTGGAGTAGTGAGGTGTACTGTACAACTACATAGCCCTACTTGTGTACATGAACATGCCCTGGAGTAGTGAGGTGTACTGTACAACTACATAGCCCTACTTGTGTACATGAACATGTCCTGGAGAACTGAGGTGTACTGTACAACTACATAGCCCTACTTGTGTAGATGAACATGTCCTGGAGTAGTGAGGTGTACTGTACAACTACACAGATAGTCCCACTTATGTACATCAACATGATCATCAGCTGGCTTTCTTCCAGGCATCTCTTGGAGCCCCCCCCCCCCCCGAAGATAGTCTACTTTTAACAGTGTCCTAGTGTCCACCCCGTCCACCCCCACCCCTCCGAAAAAAATTAAAAGCGTGGGCCGCTATAATAATAAGTATTTAAACCAGCGGCCCACGCTTTTAATTATAGTGATAAAAATAGTAGTGCATTAATATGCATTTAATATATTTTAAGAAAGTAATTTTTATATATAAAGTAACCGCAGATTTATTATATTTTTTAAAATCTATCTATATATATATATAATTCTCTTCTGGGAGACGCTAAAAAAAAACAAGCTGTAAGCGCTCTCCCTACCACCCCACCCCTACATGGTCTGGTGAGCTTTGGTTCACGCTAAATGTTTACATTAATCGTAGAGCCGGGTTTAGTGACGGCTATTAGGGGCAGATAATTTAGTTTAAAATGATTTTAAAATTAGGGGAGGTAACTAAGAGGAGGCTGCTTTCACGGGGGGGGGGGGGGGGGGAGGGGTGTAGGGTAGGGGTTCGGCTCGTTATTTTATATTTAATAAAAATTGTATTATTTTCTTCTTTTTAGTGCATTTATAATTGCTTGTAATTATTAACGGTTTATGTATTTATTATTTTTACATCTTGATAAAGAAATTTTTAAAGTTTCATTATTATCTTGCCTCGTTCTTTCCCAACTCACACGGGACAGATCAAGTAGAGTTCATCTGTTTCAAAAAACATTTGCATATAAGGGGATAGTGTGGTCAATATTATGCCAGCCGCCTTTGTTTCACTAACTTGAGTCACGTACCCATTAGATTTGGGTGGACTCGGGAATCTATTTCAAGACTCAAGCCCAGGATTCGAACTCTGGACCCTCAGGTTAGCAGTTGTGTGCGCTACCCCTCGACCGCACAGAGTGTAGTTTACCTACGTTAAAACCATCTCTCTGACAGCTGAATACATTAAATTTATTTAAATGACGTCTTAAACATTAGACGGGATAAAACTTGAGACAAGCGAGTCTGGCTCTAGTTGACAAAACAGGTGAGGGAGGGGGAGGGGGGGAGGGGACCTGACATGTTAGCTGGAGAAATAATTTTCAGCGCTCTACGTCAGCCCGAACAGTGACACGTCATTTGATGGAGATTTAAGCTTTGTTTATTTCCTCGCTGCCGGCCTACCTTACAATCTGACGTGGTTTCACAATTTTAATAACGCATTAACAGACGGCGGTGACGTTTTTTTGTTCTGGGAGAGTTGCGTCCCTTTAGGTCACCCAGTTGACAGAAATGACGGTAGTTCTGAAATGCACTTAATGACCTTAACTTATTATGATTATATTTCTATCTCAGTACTTTCCTCACTGACGTAGAGACCGGGGTAAATTGTGACTGTAGAAATGTAACTGCTGGGTTGGAGAGTGTTTAAACTATTCCAGTTCTATGGTTATTACAGCTATACCAGCAACTAGTACATGGGATATGGCTAGGTCAGGGTTAGGGTTAGTGGTGTACATGAGATATGGTTAGGTCAGGGTTAGTGTAGTACAAGGGATATGGCTAGGTCAGGGTTAGTGTTGTACATGGGATATGGCTAGGTCAGGGTTAGTGTTGTACAAGGGATATGGCTAGGTCAGGGTTAGTGTTGTACATGGGATATGGCTAGGTCAGGGTTAGTGTTGTACATGGGATATGGCTAGGTCAGGGTTAGTGTTGTACAAGGGATATGGCTAGGTCAGGGTTAGTGTTAGTACAATGGGATATGGTTAGGTCAGGGTTAGTATTGTACATGGGATATGGCTAGGTCAGGGTTAGTGTAGTACAAGGGATATGGCTAGGTTAGTGATAGTATTGTACAAGGGATATGGCTAGGTCAGGGTTAGTGTTGTACAATGGATAGGTCAGGGTTAGTGTTGTACAAGGGATATGGCAAGGTGTTCGAGGAAATACACCTTCAATATTACAATTAGTAACGAGGAAGAAGAAAGTTTAAAAGGGTTGTATATATGTATAGGCTTCGTCTATTTCTTTGATCATGCTACATTATCTTCCCTTGGTTAATATCAAACAGAATCTTCAGCCGTGTTTTTATTTGCTAGTTTGATTAGATCTATCTACGTTCCGTCTATTAACAGGAGAGTTAGTTATCAAAATTTAAAAAAAAGCGTTTTTATATCATTCATCTCTTGCAAAGTTTTTCATGCTTTGATACTTTAGCATTTATTATGATAAAATATTTAATTTTTATTGAAGACAGTTGTTAGTTTATTATATTAAATTTTGTTTTTAAATTGTTTTGTCGAAATTTAAAATTACAATAAAAAATGAAGGCATATACATATCTATATTTAGAGAAAGAATATTTCCCCTACCTTAGCTTGTCTTAATATTCCATTTGTCATTGTGTCAAATTGTTTTTTACAAGGATTACGAGAAATGTTGCGTTTCTTCTTTTTGGGTATGTGTTGTGTGTATATTTTGTTTTGTATTTTGTTTTGTGTGATAAATTATTTAGTGTATTAGGCCTGCAATGTTTACCACACACCGTTTGAGAACCACTATCATACAGAAGTACCGTGATACTTAAAAAAAGCAAGAGTGTGCGTGGTTTATTTTTATTTTTCTGTGATCTACAAAATCTCTTGACCAGCTGACATAAACTGCCGTCTGCTTCAAGCTTGCCAGCCGCTCAGTCTAACGCCATGTTGAATACAACAAAAGGCATGAGTCAAAATATCGAATGAAGTCACGTTTAGGTCGATGATCTCGTTCTTAGCCAGCAGATGTCGCGAGATTAGGGTGGATGTATGCAGGGAGGTGACAACTGAATGAGATCATAGCCTAGTTGTGTAGCCATTTGGCCATATGGCCATGTGGTGTACCAACATTGTGTGGCCATGTGGTGTACCAACATTGTTTGGCCATGTGGCCATGTGGTGTACCAACATTGTGTGGCCATGTGGTGTACCAACATTGTTTGGCCATGTGGTGTACCAACATTGTTTGGCCATGTGGTGACCAACATTGTTTGGCCATGTGGCCATGTGGTGTACCAACATTGTTTGGCCATGTGGTGTACCAACATTGTTTGGCCATGTGGTGTACCAACATTGTTTGGCCATGTGGTGTACCAACATTGTTTGGCCATGTGGTGTACCAACATTGTTTGGCCATGTGGTGTACCAACATTGTGTGGCCATGTGGTGTACCAACATTGTTTGGCCATGTGGTGTACCAACATTGTTTGGCCATGTGGTGTACCAACATTGTGTGGCCATGTGGTGTACCAACATTGTTTGGCCATGTGGTGTACCAACATTGTTTGGCCATGTGGTGTACCAACATTGTTTGGCCATGTGGTGTACCAACATTGTTTGGCCATGTGGTGTACCAACATTGTTTGGCCATGTGGTGTACCAACATTGTTTGGCCATGTGGCCATGTGGTGTACCAACATTGTTTGGCCATGTGGTGTACCAACATTGTTTGGCCATGTGGTGTACCAACATTAGTTGTGTGGCCATGTGGTGTACCAACATTGTTTGGCCATGTGGCCATGTGGTGTACCAACATTGTTTGGCCATGTGGCCATGTGGTGTACCAACATTGTTTGGCCATGTGGTGTACCAACATTGTTTGGCCATGTGGCCATGTGGTGTACTAACATTAGTTGTTTGGCCATGTGGTGTACCAACATTGTTGGCCATGTGGTGTACCAACATTGTTTGGCCATGTGGTGTACCAACATTGTTTGGCCATGTGGCCATGTGGTGTACCAACATTGTTGGCCATGTGGTGTACCAACATTGTTTGGACATGTGGCCATGTGGTGTACCAACATTGTTGGCCATGTGGTGTACCAACATTGTTTGGCCATGTGGTGTACCAACATTGTTTGGCCATGTGGTGTACCAACATTGTCTGCCATGTGGTGTACCAACATTGTTTGGCCATGTGGTGTACCAACATTGTTTGGCCATGTGGCCATGTGGTGTACTAACATTAGTTGTTTGGCCATGTGGTGTACCAACATTGCTTGGCCATGTGGCCATGTGGTGTACTAACATTAGTTGTTTGGCCATGTGGTGTACCAACATTGTGTAGCCATGTGGTGTACCAACATTGTTTGGCCATGTGGTGTACCAACATTGTTTGGCCATGTGGCCATGTGGTGTACCAACATTGTTGGCCATGTGGTGTACCAACATTGTTTGGCCATGTGGTGTACCAACATTGTTTGGCCATGTGGTGTACCAACATTGTCTGCCATGTGGTGTACCAACATTGTTTGGCCATGTGGTGTACCAACATTGTTTGGCCATGTGGTGTACCAACATTGTTTGGCCATGTGGTGTACCAACATTGTGTGGCCATGTGGTGTACCAACATTGTCTGCCATGTGGTGTACCAACATTGTTTGGCCATGTGGTGTACCAACATTGTTGGCCATGTGGTGTACCAACATTGTTTGGCCATGTCGTGTACCAACATTATTTGGCCATGTGGTGTACCAACATTGTTTGGCCATGTGGTGTTCGAAGATTATTTGTTTGGCCATGTCGTGTACCAACATTGCTTGGCCATGTGGCCATGTGGTGTACCAACATTGTTGGCCATGTGGTGTACCAACATTGTTTGGCCATGTGGTGTACCAACATTATTTGGCCATGTGGTGTACCAACATTGTTGGCCATGCGGTGTACCAACATTGTTTGGCCATGTGGTGTACCAACATTGTTTGGCCATGTGGTGTTCGAAGATTATTTGTTTGGCCATGTCGTGTACCAACATTGCTTGGCCATGTGGCCATGTGGTGTACCAACATTGTTGGCCATGTGGTGTACCAACATTGTTGGCCATGTGGTGTACCAACATTGTTTGGCCATGTGGTGTACCAACATTATTTGGCCATGTGGTGTACCAACATTGTTGGCCATGCGGTGTACCAACATTGTTTGGCCATGTCGTGTACCAACATTGTTTGGCCATGTGGTGTACCAACATTGTTTGGCCATGTGGTGTACCAACATTGTTGGCCATGTGGTGTACCAACATTGTTGGCCATGTCGTGTACCAACATTGTTGGCCATGTGGTGTACCAACATTGTTTGGCCATGTCGTGTACCAACTTTGTTTGGCCATGTGGTGTACCAACATTGTTTGGCCATGTGGTGTACCAACATTGTTTGGCCATGTGGTGTACTAACATTGTTGGCCATGTGGTGTACCAACATTGTTTGGCCATGTGGTGTTCGAAGATTATTTGTTTGGCCATGTCGTGTACCAACATTGCTTGGCCATGTGGCCATGTGGTGTACCAACATTGTTGGCCATGTGGTGTACCAACATTGTTTGGCCATGTGGTGTACCAACATTGTTTGGCCATGTGGCCATGTGGTGTACCAACATTGTTTGGCCATGTGGTGTACCAACATTGTTTGGCCATGTGGTGTACCAACATTGTTTGGCCATGTGGTGTACCAACATTGTTTGGCCATGTGGTGTACCAACATTGTTTGGCCATGTGGTGTACCAACATTGTTTGGCCATGTGCTGTACCAACATTGTTGGCCATGTGGTGTACCAACATTGTTTGGCCATGTGGTGTACCAACATTGTTTGGCCATGTGGTGTACCAACATTGTTTGGCCATGTGGTGTACCAACATTGTTTGGCCATGTGCTGTACCAACATTGTTGGCCATGTGCTGTACCAACATTGTTGGCCATGTGGTGTTCGAAGATTATTTGTTTGGCCATGTGGTGTACTAATATTGCCTAGTTGAACTATATACGGTTATATTTTTTCTAAACTAAACGATTTTATGTATGTTTTATATGTTTTTATGTGGCTATCCTACACAGAGCTCATGAACTAGCCACGCTTATAAAAAAACACATCCTCAGTGTATCTCAAATTATGCAAGAAGTACCCATACAATAATCAGTCCAATTTTTATAACCATTTTTATTTTAATATCATCATACATGAATTTTTAAACTATTCACGGTTTAGTGAGTCAATTAAAATATTATCATGACCTTTATTATACCGTTTTGTTGCTGTCTTCAATCTCGTGTGGGGCGTTA
The DNA here is from genome assembly GCF_028476545.2 of Physella acuta. Classification (NCBI taxonomy): domain Eukaryota; kingdom Metazoa; phylum Mollusca; class Gastropoda; family Physidae; genus Physella; species Physella acuta. The sequence goes on from NW_026731663.1 coordinate 441,456, forward strand.
TGGTATGGAGTAGTGTGACACGGTGTGGTGTGGTGTGGTATGGTGTGGTATGGTGTGGGGTGGTGTGGGGTGGTGTGGGGTGGTATGGTGTGGTATGGTGTGGGGTGGTGTGGGGTGGTATGGTGTGGTGTGGTATGGTGTTGGGTGTTGTGGGGTGGTATGGTGTGGTATGGTGTGGGGTGGTGTGGGGTGGTATGGTGTGGTGTGGTATGGTGTTGGGTGTTGTGGGGTGGTATGGTCTGGTATGGTGTGGGTTGGCGTGGGGTGGGGTGGTGTGGTGTGGTGTGGGGTGGTGTGGGGTGGTGTGGGGTGGTATGGTGTGGTATGGTGTGGTATGGTGTGGGTTGGGGTGGGGTGGTGTGGTATGGTGTGGGGTGGTGTGGGGTGGTGTGGGGTGGTATGGTGTGGTATGGTGTGGGGTGGTGTGGTGTGGGGTGGTGTGGGGTGGTGTGGGGTGGTATGGTGTGGTGTGGTATGGTGTTGGGTGTTGTGGGGTGGTATGGTGTGGTATGGTGTGGGTTGGCGTGGGGTGGTGTGGTGTGGTGTGGTGTGGGGTGGTATGGTGTGGTGTGGTATGGTGTGGGTTGGCGTGGGGTGGTGTGGTGTGGGGTGGTGTGGGGTTGTATAGTGTGGGGTGGTGTGGGGTGAGATGAGGTGGTGTGGGGTTGTATAGTGTGGGGTGGTGTGGTGTGGTATGGTATGGTGTTGTCTGGAGTGGGGTGGTGTGGGGTGGTGTAGTGGGAACCTGGTATGGTGAGGTATGCTATGGTATGGTGTGTGATGGTGTGGGGTGGTGTGGTGTTTGATGGTGTGGGTGGTGTGTGATGGTGTGGGGTGAGGTGGTGTGGTGTGTGATAGTGTGGGGTTGTGTGGTTTTGATGGTGTGATGTGGTGTGTGATGGTGTGGGGTGGTGTGTGATGGTGTGGGGTTGTGTAGGGTGGTGTGTGATGGTGTGGGGTGGTGTGGTGTGGTGTGTGGTGGTATGGTGTGTTACAGCTACACGTCTGAGGACCGCTATTATAACCACCAAAAAACATGGAACAAACAACCGAGGAACAAGACTCCGTGGTGTGAAAATTGTTGAGTAATTAATCTAATTAATGATTCATTACCAGCCTGATAGATTGAGATAAAATAGCTCGGGCAAATCTGGCACAACTCAACAGAGTCGGTCATGACATGGCGGGGAGGGACACGCCCCCAACAAGGTGCTGGTATTAGTGGTACTGAGGGTTGGGGGGGGACAAGGGGAGAGAATTCTGTGTGACCAAGACACGCCCCCAACATGGTGCTGGTATTAGTGGTATTCAGGGTGGGATAAGTGGAGGCTAGAGACAAAATCTGTATGACCAATACTCGCCCCACAATTTGGGGAGGGGGTATTGGGGAGGGGTAACCGACCATGAAACGCCCGACATATTTTAGTAGCATAAGATAGGGATCGTGGGGTTGGGGGGAGGGGGGAACTAATAGGTATACGTATGCAATTTAATAAACGTTATTATGGGTAAGGATTAAATTAACCTTCTTATGGATTAGGATTATTGCTACTATGAATCTAGATAAAATTTTAAAATTTAATTTTGGACTATGGTGATTTTGTAAATTTAGTCCCATAGTTTTCTAGGGAAGTTTGTAAGTTTGGCTAATTTTGTCAAATAACATCGACGGTAGATGTAGCTAGTTTCACATAATCGATAATTGTAATCAATAATTGTAATCGATAATGAAGGTGAGCACTAATCAAAGCTTGCGATTTGAGAATCGATTACTGGTTATTGATTTTTGTTTAAGATGAATACAAAGGTGTGATACTGTCGAACTGTGTGTGACAAGAATCGATACCAGTTTGGTATGCGAAGCATCGATATTCTGGTCACGTGAACATGTGATACATTCTCTATTTACTATTTAGGGTAGTTTTAAATGTAGAGCTTCACAACATACCTTGATAATTAATACCTAGTTGCTAATTTGTATTATTTCGTAATGTTTATTAACTTTATGAATGTGCGTGTTTGATATTTAATTCTTATAACTCTGTCTATCTATTTTGCTAAATAAATAAAAATTATTCGTTGTAATTTTGATACGCATTTCATTGTGGACAATATTTACGTTTATTGTAATTGTTTTCCTTGTCATTAAATATTGCGTCACATCGAGACAGCGAGTATGTGTGAGACACAAGGGGACACCATCCATTACAAACTTTTCCTTTTACGTCTTTCAGCGTGTAGGTCAGATTTAGTGGAGTTCACCTGTTTTAGTGACCTCAGCAGGTAACAAAATAATGTGGTCAATTCTATGGCTTTCCCTTTCCCTAACGTGAGTCAGGTACATCATCAAAGCTGAGCGGAAGCAGGAAAGTCCTAGGGACTCGAGTCCAGGATCCAACAGACTCGAGCCTTTTGGGTTAACTGTTGTGTGCGCTACCGTCCTACCACCACGTTCCACCGAATATGGATTTGTATCTTTTAACTTTTCGTGTCCGTATCGATTATAGAAATGACCACCACTCCAACACTTTTGGACCACAATAGAAGAAGAAATCATCTAGAGAAAATATAGACGGATTGGCCTGCGTCCAGCATAGCAAGACATGCCTCACCTGGAATCCACACGGCAAAATGAAAATTGGCCAACCAAGGAAGACCCTGGAGACGTGACCTGGAAGAAGACAGCAAGAAAATTGGATACACCTGAGGACAGTTTGGAGAGACTAGCCCAGGATAGATATGCCTGGAAAGCTCTTGTCAGCGGCCTATGTCCCAACCTTACATAATAACACACCCACATTTTTTAAAGTGGCAGAATTATTAAATTTCTAGTGGTGTCAATGCCAGCCAGTATTTCTTACAGATTGGGGGGGGTAGACATTTTCGAAGAGATGCCTAAAAGAAACTGACGCCAGCATTGAAAACTTCGCTATCGAGAAATAATTTTAATTACTTATTCCCCAGAGGAGTCGCTGGGAAGGTTTAAACCTGTGTGAAAGTACAGGACTTATTCACAATGATCTTAATATAAGATAGATAAAGTAAATAACTGAGGATCAATACGGTAGGTGGAGTAGAGTGTATGATATGACACAGCAAGTTGTGAGCATTATGCCCAGCCGTGTGTACTTGCCCTCGTATGAGACACAAATCAGTGTACGAAACTGAACACTTCGCAGCTATCTTACGTCTTGCTACTCGGCCACACTGTCCCGTATCGGAGTCGAACAGCGCAGTAACTATCTGACTTGCAAAAATTCCGTTCTCCAGATAGGAGCAGTAACTATCTGACTTGCAAAAATTCCGTTCTCCAGATAGGAGCAGTAACTATCTGACTTGCAAAAATTCCATTCTCCAGATAGGAGCAGTAACTATCTGACTTGCAAACATTCCATTCTCCAGATAGGAGCAGTAACTATCTGACTTGCAAACATTTTATTCTCCAGATAGGAACAAATACAACACCAAACAAAAGATATTTCAAGTTTTTTTAAACCACCAGACAGTAAGTGCAGAGATTGTGAACATTCACTTTGTGTTTTACATGACACGATAAGCCTCATTGTGTTCGTCACGGTCGGGTGGTCTAGTTAAGCCAGTTAGGGTAAGGTAAATATTTGTCGGGATCTGAACTATAGATTCCAGCAGAAAAATAAAAGATATTAAAAGAGAAAGCGCTCTGTTGAATGATCAACATTCTAGTAAGCGAATTGAAAGCAGAAAAATGACAACTATGTAAACATACAACTATATATATATATATATATATATATATATATATATATATATATATATATATATATATATATATACACAACTATATATATATATACATATACATATATATATATATATATATATATATATATATATATATATATATATATATATATATATATATATATATATATATATATATATATATATATATATATATATACTGTATGTTGTTATTAGCCCTGTGTACAATCCCCGTCCCTCCCAAGCTTTCCATCCATTAGTTCCTTAGAGCCAACTTATTAGCCTAGATAACTTTAGTCTTGTTTCAAATATTGGCATATTCTCCTAGCCTTGTAAATATTTGCATGTTTCAGATATTGGAGCGTTGTAATAGTGTAATAGATAGTGTCACTTTATCTTAACCTTGCCTGGAACGTTTTACTAACCAAGCCATGATGTAAGTTTCTTAAACCCTGCCCCAAATGTTGACATTTTTCTACAAACCAAACTAGTTTCTTAAACCCCGCCTAAAATGTTGACATTTTCTACAAACCCAACCAGTTTCTTAAAACCCGTCCCAGATGTTGGCCTATTCTTTTAAACAAATCATTTTACACCCCATCCCAAAAGTCTGGCGTTTTCCCCTCACCAAGTTTTTGTCTATCCTAAATTTGTATTCTCTCCCTTCTCTGGTTTTTTACGATGTTTTCATGTCCAGCCATTACACCAGAAATTAATCTTCTTCCCTTGTAACTCTAAGCCTACCTTTTGTAATTTCATTTGTTTTGACGTCATAAATGCAATGAGTCACAGCCACAGTTAAAGCCTGTCGTTTAAACACACAGAGAAATTTGTTGTCAAGTTTGCTTCGTCACGATGACGCTGTGATGGTTTTTATTTGTCTTATTTGCAGTGTTTCTTTCAGGCATCTCTTGGGGGGGGGGGCGCACCAAAGCGTCTTTACCGCCCCCCCCCCCCCCCGAAAGAAATATAGCTTATATAGAGAACATATATTTTTACTCTTGTCCGCCCCCCCCCTCACACCACCCTTAAAAGTTTCAAGTGACCCCCCCCCCGGAAGAATAATGTCTGAAAGAAACCACTACTTGTTTTGGGGGTTGGGTTGGGTGTGTTTTGTCTTAGTCTTCTATTCTTTTAAGCTCTATTTTTTTTAAACAACTGGTAGGCCTATACTAGTTAATATTCTACATTAAAATAGTGGATGAATTTTAATTCTGTGTTTGTGTAATTATTTAATTTTGCAAATTAGTACAAATTTGAATTCAAAACGAACAAATACTATTTTGCTCATCCATGGCAAATGTGTTTTTAAAATGTTTAATGCTAATTACTTGAGGCAACGATACCGCATTGAAAATTACTGCGAGAATACCAGGTATCCTAGCTGTAAAGTAGCAGACTAGAGGTATGTTGTTTTTATTTCTGGTTTTCTGTCTGTCCAAATGTAAACACGAGAAGGGAGATAAATCTAGTGTCACAGGGAGATGGAGCAACTATTCAAGCGTGACAGATCTAGGTTAAAACTGCTGGGACTGTGTCACGATGGTCTTAGTGGGACCCAGTCTTATTTTTGTCTTAGTGGGACCTTGTCATATTTTTGTCTTAGTGGGACCTTGTCACATTGGTCTCAGTGAGACCGTGTGACAATCGTCTTAGTGGGACCGTGTCACAAAGGTCCCACTGGGATGTGTCACGAAGGTCCCGCTGGGACGTGTCACAAAGGTCCCACTATGACGTGTCACAAAGGTCCCACTGTAACGTGTCACAAAGGTCCCATTGTAACGTGTCACAAAGGTCCCACTGTAACGTGTCACTAAGGTCGCCACATCAGATGTGTCAGCACGTGAACAGCCCCATTGGCAGCACGCGCTGCCTGTCATTGCTTGATTGGCTGGCATCAACTGCTATGGCAATGCTAAACTGACAGTAATATCAAATTTTAAAACCATTTCTTATATTTAACTGGTCTCAGATATGTGTTCTGTAGCATTTTAAATAGGGCTGGTTAAGTTGTTTATTTTTTAGTTTATAAAGTCATTGTTTGTTTCTATATTTATTATGCATCAAAAATATATTTAATTATTTATATACTTAATTAACAAATATTTGTTTTTGAATTTTTACACTTATTTTTAATATTGTGAAATGAGAAGTTAGTCGTTGATTACCAATGAGTATACACAATTTCTACGCTTATATAAGTCATCATTTCTAAGTAGGTCTATAGTTCATTATCTACTGCACAATAAGCAACATTCCAGCTACCCTGTCTAGTTTCTTTTCTTTTTTGAAAACGTTGAGCCCATTGACCTTTGACATCTGCTTTCTTCACCTGTCACTTGTGACACTGTGACATTTTGTTATCTACAGCTGACGTGTCACGTGTACACACTGTCACCACGGGCAGAACAAGATGACAGTGTCACGGTGACATCGTCAAGTGACACTGTCAAAGATATCACTTAACATTCCAGGCTGGCACGACCCAAACTTCAGCAGTTTAGAAACAAGACTGAACTACAACAAAACGGTGATTTGAACTGAATTCGTGATTTGAACTGAATTCGTTTGAACAGACAAACAGAATTTCACTCACTATCCTATGTAATTTAATAGTGTTTTTATACTGCTACTACAAACATATTTAATAGCTTTACTATAATCGTGTATCTATACAAAAATGTAGGTAACCTTAAAAAACCCCCACTAAAATTGAGAACAGTAGTAAAACTAACACCAAATTCAGAACTAAGGGGAGTAACAGTGATATAATTATATTTTTAAAATAAAAGTTATAATTTACTAATTTAGCCAACAAGATAATGGTATATATAATAGAGATATGTACTTCACTGCTTACAAAATTTATTTATAAGAAAATTTCTCGACCAAGCTAAAGGCTTAGTCAAAAAGATATTTGGACCATCCTAGAACGGTTCAAATCAAGTTGTATATCATTACCAATTAAAATCTGTTCTGAAGATTTCTTAACAGCTAAAATTTCCAAAGTACACACCAGTAGTAAACAAAGCATGGCGCCGGCATTAAAATATAAACATCATTTATCACTCACAACAGACACAACAACAAAGTGAGAGAACTCTATACATCTCCGCAGTTAATGGGTTCGTTTTTTGTTTTTTTTATTTCATGTCGGGGTATGTTAGTGTCGCCACATAACGAACTTCATCATACAGGATTAAATCCAACAAAAGATCAACATATTATGAACGCTATACATTGTTACATTTAAATCCAACGTAAGATCAACATATTATGTGCTCTATACATTGTTACATTTAAATCCAACACAATCTCAACATATTATGAACGCTATACATCGTTATATTTAAATCCTACACAATCTCAACATATTATGAACGCTATACATTGTTATATTTAAATCCTACACAATCTCAACATATTATGAACGCTATACATTGTTACACTTAAATCCAACAAAAGATCAACATATTCTGAACACTATACATTATTACATTTAAAGCTAACACAACTTCGGTTATTTAGCTGTTAAAAGACTTGTATGGGAAGTAATGTGTTGCTTTTACCGTAATTAGCCATTTAATTATTCGGTGCTTAAGGGGACGTCATGCCATGCTGAAACTGTTTATAACGACTCTTAACGTGACATACACATACTTACATACATGCAGATACATACATACACACACACATACACACACAGCCATTCATACATCCCCACACATAGACGCTAAAAGCGAATTGCTTAGTTGTGTAACCGCGCATGTATTTTTTAAATGCCGCCTTTATTAATTTGGATAATTAAGTAACCCCAAGCTAATTTGACCTCCCCCCACCCATACTTCTCCCCAAACTCATATTTCGGTAATTTAGTGCAATGTTTGCAGACGTTTAATTAAAAGTGGATCATTAACTCGTTAATTCCACAATGTTTGTATCGCGCTCCGGGTAGCCTCATCAAGTCAACATACCACGTTAAGGTCTGGATAGCACATTTGGCTACCAGGAGTCGTCTCGAGGGTTTCAAGCATCCGTGGGTGTAGAATGTGTAATAGCGTTAATTCTTCGAAATTTTCAAGTGTCCAATTGTAAAGTGACACTAAGTGTAAAATTTTCTAGATGGGTCATTTATAATGACGTCATGTTTTTATTTTGGCGATTTACAAACTTCAACACCCCCCCCCACACCCAATTGTTACTCATCGTCAAAACTGTTTTCTCTGATAAAGTGAAGGAACACATAGTATTAACTCTAAACTGTTTTCTAACTAGATTGGGTTTATCTAAGGCTTCGTTCACCGCTCTTTTATATCAAATGTTTTATACATCAAATGTTTAATATATCAAATGTTTAATATATCAAATGTTTATATACGAAATGTGTATATATCATATGTGTATATATCAAATGTTTATATATCAAATATTTATATATCATGTTTATATATCAGATGTTTGTATATAAATTGTTCATATATCAAATGTTTATATATCAAATATTTATATTTCATGTTTATATATCAGATGTTTATATATGAATTGTTCATATATCAAATGTTTATATTTCAAATGTTCAAATATCCAATGTTTAGATATCACAAGTTAAAAAATCAAATATATATCAACTGAGTTTCTTCCAAGCATATCTTCGCCTCCCCACCCCCGCCGAACGAGATGGAATTTATATTGTAAACATATACTTTTACTAGTGTCCGCCCCCCCCCCCCCTCCAGAAAATGTAGACCGCCCCCCCCCCCCTCCCCCCCCCCCCCGGAGAAAAAACTCTGGAAGAAACACTGTATATCAAATGTTTACCAAATCTGGCTCGTTAATTCATTGGCTTATCAATGTCAAAATTCTATGCATTGATAAACAATAAATGCAAAATAACTCCTGAAATTGTATTTCAATTTTTTTTTAAATTAAGAAGGATGACATCACACTTTCTATCCCAGAGTACATTTCACTTTTAGACGCCTAGTCTTGCACACATTCAGTACTTTTGCACACATTCAGTACTTGTGAAAAATGAGCACACAAAAAAAAACTGACAGTCTCAAAGCTTGAAATCTGGATAAATTTCAGCTTTACCCACTGTAAAGATACATGTTTACACGTTTTTTTTGTATTTATTTTTTTAATGTGTAGCATCCTTATCTAGATCGCAAGCCTCGAGGTTGTGTTTTGTCGTGTCATGCCGGAGTTTAGATAAGATCTCAGTCTAAATATCTCATTGTTAAAATATCTCGCGGTCAAAATATCTCATTGTTAAAATATCTCGCGGTCAAAATATCTCATTGTTAAAATATCTCGCGGTCAAAATATCTCATTGTTAAAATATCTCGCGGTCAAAATATCTCATTGTTAAAATATCTCGCGGTCAAAATATCTCATTGTCAAAATATCTCGCGGTCAAAATATCTCATTGTTAAAATATCTCGCGGTCAAAATATCTCATTGTTAAAATATCTCGCGGTCAAAATATCTCATTGTTAAAATATCTCGCGGTCAAAATATCTCATTGTTAAAATATCTCGCGGTCAAAATATCTCATTGTTAAAATATCTCGCGGTCAAAATATCTCATTGTTGAAATATCTCACGGTCAAAATATCTCACTGTCAAAATATTTCGTTGTCAATATATATCATGGTCAAAAGATCTGATGGTCAAAAGATTTCATGGTTAAAATATCTCATTGTCAAAATATCTCATTGTCAAAATATCTCATTGTCAAATATCTCATTGTCTAGATATTTTACGGTCAAACTATCACATGCTCAAAATATCTCACGGTCAATATGTGTGTCATGTCAAAATAAAAATAGCATGTTTTATTATTTTTATTGATACAGATTAAAAATATGATATGTGTGTTCAGCGCTTTATCTGAGGCTAAAGAGGCTGTAATGTTTTTGAGTGAAATCACTCACGTGGAAACTGAAATCACTCACGTGGAAACTGAAATCACTCACGTGGAAACTGAAATCACTCACGTGGAAGCTGAAATCACTAAAGTAGAACGTGTCATCCGGGTCTCTGATTACACCCGCATAATTTCGTCTGACACGAGCATTGTGACCATTGGCTGACCTCTGACCTAGCTGTCATGTCACCGTGACCTTTGAACTCCTGTAAGAGGTGGGGTGGTTTTCATGCAGCATCCTGTTGCCCAGAGATCTCCAAATCTGATAGGGGCTGTGACACAATTTTTAACAACAGCTTTAAATGTCACGCATGTATAACTATTGTTAACATGATCGTTTAAATTAAAATTGTGGGGAATGGGTTGACGTGTTACAGTTTGTATTTTGCCCTTGTTACAATACACAAAAAACACTTGACTCAGTGTAGGGCGTTTTGGATTTGTGCGACAACAAGGATTTTAGATTTTTCAGCCGTGTAATTAGCAATTAGCGCAGCTATATCGCGTGTGACACGTTGATATTCGTAATTGATGCGAATATTTTCCGATTGTTTCGTTAATTTTTTTAATTATTTTTTTTCTTCTGCTTTAATTATTATTTTTTTTTTTAAATATCACCGCTACACCCAAAATCGGACTTACAATATTATTTGGTATCGAAATTTCAACATTTCAAGTGTCGATACTTTGGTTTTATTATTGGGATATAGTCTTATTTCTACTTCTATTTTTTATGTATGTTTCCTCGAAGCGGCATTCACACAGCCTTTAAGATATGGGTTAAAATGACCCATATGACCCGTGCTACAGTGACATTTCGTGATAGAATGACCTCTGTGACGAATGTTACAATAACTCCTGCGCATGTCATTAATATGGGAATAATTCCTGGTTGTATGGTCTGTCTAACCACTCACATTTAATTGACGTATTAACACAGCCGTATTTATTCTTCGTCGAGATTGGTGAATAAAAATAGAAGCATTTACTTGTCTATAAATGTATACATAAATCAGCGGTTCTTAACGTTTTTAGAGGTCCCGAACTCTATCAGTTCCATGTAAGTATTCACTGAACTCTTTTATAATGGTTGTATCATCCGCAATGACAAAATCAGATTGTCACTTAAATAAGTCGGGTTAAGAACCACTGAAATAAACTATGCAAGAATATATGGCACACGTGGTTATTGTTTTCAAGTGACTATCGCAGGGGATTAGAGAGGTGATAGTCGTGTGTACTACATGTATGGATTGAACTGGTTCAAGCCAAATCCTTTTAGATTATCATAAGATTTACTCCAATACTACGGATATATTATACGACTGCTTTATGCCGTCGCATTTCATGAATAGGCTTAGGCAAGTGGTTTCCAAATCTTGGGAGTCGCCAAAACAACATAAAACTAGAGCTAAAATAAATTTGGGATAAAAAGAACTGACAACAGCCGGACTGAACAAAGAAACTGATCACAACCACTCCCATATATGGATTGAGCTACAATCAAACCAACCTCAGAAACGGACACATTAACGCCCACCTACGGAACTGATCCAACCCAGATTAGGGACTGACCACAACCACGCACACCCTGTGATCTGAAATCAAACCACGCCCACCCAATGATCTGAGAACAAACCACGCCCACCCAATGATCTGAGAACAAACCACGCCCACCCAATGATCTGAAAACAAACTACGCCCACCCAATAATCTGACCAGAGCAACGCCCACCTAACGAACTTGCCGACAACTTTCTATTGATGATCTAATACCAAAACAAAATAATTACTTGTTAAATTGTTTTTCTAATGACAGAACCCCCCCCCTTCCTGTCCCTTCGGTTCCCCAACACCCCCCCCCCCCCCACACACACACACCAACTCACCGTGGCACAGTGACATCATAGAACCTGAGTCGCTCCAAAAAAGGTCAGGTACAGAGACCCTCGCTGCTTGAGTATGTTAATTACGTCATTAGCCAGGAACGTGGGTCCGGCACCTACGTGAGCAGGATCGGCTCACGCGGGGCGTCCAGGACCTGTTCTGAATACACGCGTCACTGCACGTGGGATTCAGCTGGGGCTATTTATATCCCCAGCGGTTGTTGCTCTTCATTCAGTCCGTTTGCCACTTTCCTAGGATTGTTTTAATCCGTGATACAATTACACCATGACGTTCTTACTTGGATTACCTGCTCTTGTCTTGATAAGTGTACACACTATAGCTTTCTCTGGTAGGACTATATGATTTTTCAATTTAAAGTATATATTTACATAAGTGGTGCATATTTTGTGCTTTAACAATAATATTTTTTGTTGCGATTTTCAATTAAAATTTTGCTAGCGAAAATACAAAATCGACTCATTAAAAATCTAAGAATACTTAAAAAGTTGCAGACAGCGTTTTCCCCTGATAAACGTTTAAATGCATTCGACTGAAACTGATTCTTCTCTAGAAGTTTTAGACTGAGACTGTAAATATCGTGTCGCCCTGCTGCCTTTGACAGTTACGAATATTACACAATAATCTGTAACCCTTTTCTCATGACAGTAACGTGACTATAACACAGTGAAAGACAGCCATTGGTAGCAAAGAAAAATCCCCACTACGTACCGGACAGACTTTGTCGACTCTACCAGACAGGTTACTTTATTATTAAAGTTAAACACATTCTATTTAAAACTACAACCAGAACGGACACACATTTTCAGTCTTTAATATCAGAGCTGCACGCACGTTTTCTGACACTGACTGAACCGGACACACCTAAATCTGAGAGTTAAGTTTAAGCTCATGACGAGCCAGTCACTCCCCTAACAAAGTTCTCTCCCCTGTCCCAGCCGCCAATGAGTTCTGTCACCGAGGCTTTCAGGCGGCCGCCAAGTACCACGAGTGCTGGGAGTCTGCGACCTACGCCAACAAGTACCCCCAGCTGTACGAGCCGCACAAGGAATACACGCAAGACTTTCTGCAGGGGTACGCCGTCCATATGTGTAGGTAGGTACAGCCGTCCATATGTGTAGGTAGGTACAGCCGTCCATATGTGTAGGTAGGTACAGCCGTCCATATGTGTAGGTAGGTACAGCCGTCCATATGTGTAGGTAGGTACAGCCGTCCATATGTGTAGGTAGGTATAGCCGTCCATATGTGTAGGTAGGTACAGCCGTCCATATGTGTAGGTAGGTACAGCCGTCTATATGTGTAGGTAGGTATAGCCGTCCATATGTGGTACAGCCGTCCATATGTGTAGGTACAGCCGTCATTATGTGTAGGTAGGTACAGCCGTCCATATGTGTAGGTAGGTACAGCCGTCCATATGTGGTACAGCCGTCCATATGTGTAGGTAGGTACAGCCGTCCATATGTGTAGGTAGATATAGCGACCATATGTCTAGGTAGGTACAGCCGTCCATATGTGTAGGTAGGTACAGCCGTCCATATGTGTAGATAGGTACAGCCGTCCATATGTGTAGGTAGGTACAGCCGTCCATATGTGTAGGTAGGTACAGCCGTCCATATGTGTAGGTAGGTACAGCCGTCCATATGTGTAGGTAGGTACAGCCGTCCATATGTGTAGGTAGGTACAGCCGTCCATATGTGTAGGTAGGTACAGCCGTCCATATGTGTAGGTAGGTACAGCCGTCCATATGTGTAGGTAGGTACAGCCGTCCATATGTGTAGGTAGGTACAGCCGTCCATATGTGTAGGTAGGTACAGCCGTCCATATGTGTAGGTAGGTACAGCCGTCCATATGTGTAGGTAGGTACAGCCGTCCATATGTGTAGGTAGGTACAGCCGTCCATATGTGTAGGTAGGTACAGCCGTCCATATGTGTAGATAGGTACAGCCGTCCATATGTGTAGGTAGGTACAGCCGTTCATATGTGTAGGTAGGTACAGCCGTCCATATGTGTAGGTAGGTACAGCCGTCCATATGTGTAGGTAGGTACTGGTACAGTCCATATGTGTAGATTCGTACAGCTATTATCAATCAAAGAGAATAATGACTTAAATTATTTTTTTTTAAAATTAATTCAACACATTTTTCGGCTATATCTTGAAAACTGTAGCAGGAGTTCACTTTAATATACTTTTCATTTTGTGTATTTAAATGTAGGAAATTATTTTGATATCTCAAATACTAACCCCACCTATGACCCCACCCATCTACCCCCTCCCCACAACAACAGCGTGGTGAAACCCCAGGCACTAGAGTGTTTTAAGAAGGAGGTGGCCGACTGCTCCAACGCCAACAAACTGGTCACCATCGCTAACGAGAGTGGCGGGGCTTGTGAGGGGGATCATCTCAACCCGTTCTTTAAATCACGTGAGTACATCTGGTCTAGCACATGTACGTGAGTACATCTGGTCTAGCACATGTACGTGAGTACATCTGGTCTAGCACATGTACGTGAGTACATCTGGTCTAGCACCAGCACGTGAGTACATCTGGTCTAGCACCAGCGCATGCACATGAACGTGAGTACATCTGGTCTAGCACCAGCGCATGCACATAAACGTGAGTACATCTGGTCTAGCACCAGCACATGCACATGAACGTGAGTACATCTGGTCTAGCACCAGCACATGCACATGAACGTGAGTACATCTGGTCTAGCACCAGCACCAGCACGTGAGTACATCTTGTCTAGCACCAGCACATAAACGTGAGTATATCCATATATCATTGACCATCTTTATCTTCCATATATCATCGACCATCTTTACCTTCCAGATATCATCGACCATCTTTACCTTCCAGATATCATCGACTATCTTTATCTTCCAGATATCATCGACCATCTTTATCTTCCAGATATCATCGACCATCTTTATCTTCCAGATATCATCGACCATCTTTACCTTCCAGATATCATTGACCATATTTATCTTCCAGATATCATCGTCCATTTTTACCTTCCAGATATCATTGACCATCCATCTTTATCTTCCAGATATCATTGACCATCTTTAACTTCCAGATATCATTGACCCTCTTTATCTTCCAGATATCATCGACCATCTTTATATTCCAGATATCATAGACCATCTTTATCTTCCAGATATCATCGACCAGATATCATCGACCATCTTTACCTTCTAGATATCATTGACCATCTTTATATTCCAGATATCATAGACCATCTTTATCTTCCAGATATCATCGATCACCTTCCAGATATCATTGACCATCTTTATCTTCCAGATATCATCGACCATCTACAGACCGTACCTGGAGACTCCCCATGTTTTGACATTGCCGACTCGTCCTATCAATGTTATGTAGCGGCTGGTCAGCAGATCATGGACAGTGGGGTGGACACGGTGGACATCAGCAGATTCCACAAAGTGGCAGACAAGTGGGTCTCATTCTTGTCTTTTTTAAATTCATAAATTAGTACCGCCCTCTACAGCCGTGACAAGCACAAGTTTATCTTATCCGTCTATGTTGGTGAGTAGAATAGACACATAATTCTTCTTCTTCGCTCTTATTTGTTATATTGGATGAGATTTCCTCAAGAACTGTTAAGTACTGATTGTCAACATGTAATCCGCGATATGGCTGATTGACCCCAACAGCCTACTTTTCAGTCTGGATTTGCTGCCATAGCCTTCTCCTCCCAGAAACAAACTACAATGCAGCTGTTGCTTGATTTCGGATTTTTTTATCTCAAAGATGGGTTGCTGTCTCCAGATAACGAGCTTCATCTGCCCAGGAATATTCCAAATTATTCGTGCACGATTTATTTTTACAAGCCATTGAAGTGAAATGCACCTTGAAGTTACTAGAAACCTCATGCAAAAAAATGTATCTCAAAATGATGTAGTTCATCACAGGATCTATAGGTCGAAGATCAAAATGATAACAAATGTTTAAAAAACGACATCTTAGAAGGTGTTGACACGCCAAAGATCGTTAGGACAAAACATTTTCCTTCAAGAAACTGTGACAGACAGACGAAAAAGAGAGGCAGAAGAAATTGTCTGAACACGATATAAGAGAGTGCACTTTGGGTGAGCACCTAGGATGGTGTAGGACTCAGTGGTATGGAAGAAGCTGGTCAAATAGACACTAATGTTGTTCTTCACTCCACCTAGACAATGTGGCCGTTAAAAAGGAAATTATTTAATGTTTTAAATTATAAAGTTATAAATGGCTGTAAGATATCCATGTATTATACAACTATTTCAATGTTATAAATTTTTGGATACAAGTTAGTAACAGATATTGAAACGTATTACTGACAAATACATGTGTTACTTTGAAGATTCTTCAACATCATATGGGACTGCCTTATCGACGTGTTCAAATCAAACTCCGACAAATGCAAGCAGTGGCAGCTGCCCATGTTGTTGGCACTCCAGAAGACGGCCATGCCCTCGTTGTTTGGGATGAAGCTCAATAGGGACCAGGTGGCCAAACTCGAGGTCAGGGCCATGTTCTGTCTGTCTGATGTCGCTTTCTTCCAATGTCTGTCTGATGTCGCTTTCTTTCATTGTCTGTCTGATGTCGCTTTCTCCCATTGTCTGTCTGATGTCGCTTTCTTCCATTGTCTGTCTGGTGTCGCTTTCTTTCATTGTCTGTCTGATGTCGCTTTCTCCCATTGTCTGTCTGATGTCGCTTTCTTCCATTGTCTGTCTGATGTCGCTTTCTGCCATTGTCTGTCTGATGTCGCTTTCTGCCATTCTCTCTGTCTGATATCGCTTTCTTCCATTGTCTGTCTGATGTCGCTTTCTGCCATTCTCTCTGTCTGATGTTGCTTTCTCCCAATTCTGTCTGTCTGATGTCGCTTTATCCCATTCTTATCTGTCTGTTGGATATAACTCTTTTTCTAATTCATGTTAGTTAAAATGTTTATTTTATATTTTTCGCAATATTATCGCAATGATCAATTTAAATCTATAACGAAATTTATATGTATGAGTTATAGCTAGTTATCTATTATTCACTAAGGTTTTTTTTTTGTCTGTCGAGTATTCCTAAAATAAAATTGTAATTAGAACAACGATTATGTTGTTTACTTTAGGATTAAACTTTATTTTCATACAAAACAGAGATTTCACTGATCGTATCAATAGCCGGCCTTACTAGAATACATTTAAAACCATAAAAAATGTTGTTACAAGTAGAATCCAACTTTTTAATGTGCTGTACAATAAACAATGTTGTATTTATTATCTGTGTCCTCTCAGCTCGAAGACGCCAGTAAACTCCCCACGACTAAAGCGCCCCCTGTTGACACGTGCAAGCACGACAATGACAACGTTTTGTTGCTGCTTAAGATATTAACGGATAAATCCCAGGCTAAGAAGGGAGATTTGTTGTTACAGATCAACTCGGAAAGTGGGAAGGTCAGGTCATGTATTCTGTACATATTATATATCTGCATACCCACCGCATATATATATATATATATATATATATATATATATATATATATATATATATATATATATATATATATATATAGATATAGATATAGATATAGATATAGATATAGATATAGATATAGATATAGATATAGATATAGATATAGATATATATGACTGCATATCTAGATGTGCTTTTTGATTGAACTAGTTTTGACCACTGTTAGTTTTAACTACATAGTAAGTTTAGTCCATTTTTATTTTTGAACACTGCTAGCAACTATAACCACTACCATGCAGACAGATCTGACCACAGCTATACAGCCAGATCTGACCAGATCTACACAACTAGATCTAAATACTGCTAGGTTTTCACACTATCCAATCCCCCTTTCAGCCAGAGCTAGTGGTGGCCGGTGACAAGGTCCAGTGTGTTAACTTTCTAATTCCCCCTCCAGCTAGTGGTGACCGGTGACAAGGTCCAGTGTGTTAACTTTCTAATCCCCCTTTCAGCCAGAGCTAGTGGTGGCCGGTGACAAGGTCCAGTGTGTTAACTTTATAATTCCCCTGCCAGTGACAAGGTCCAGTGTGTTAACTTTCTAATTCCCCCGCCAGCTAGTGGTGGCCGGTGACAAGGTCCAGTGTGTTAACTTTCTAATTCCCCCGCCAGCTAGTGGTGGCCGGTGACAAGGTCCAGTGTTAACTTTCTAATTCCCCTTCCAGCCAGAACTAGTGGTGGCCGGTGACAAGGTCCAGTGTGTTAACTTTCTAATTCCCCCGCCAGCCAGAGCTAGTGGTGGCTGGTGACAAGGTCCAGTGTTAACTTTCTAATTCCCCCGCCAGCTAGTGGTGGCCGGTGACAAGGTCCAGTGTGTTAACTTTCTAATTCCCCCGCCAGCTAGTGGTGGCCGGTGACAAGGTCCAGTGTTAACTTTCTAATTCCCCTTTCAGCCAGAGCTAGTGGTGGCCGGTGACTATGTCCAGTGTGTTAACTTTCTAATTCCCCTTCCAGCCAGAGCTAGTGGTGGCCGGTGACAAGGTCCAGTGTGTTAACTTTCTAATTCCCCCTCCAGCCAGAGCTAGTGGTGGCCGGTGACAAGGTCCAGTGTGTTAACTTTCTAATTCCCCCTCCAGCCAGAGCTAGTGGTGGCCGGTGACAAGGTCCAGTGTGTTAACTTTCTAATTCCCCCTCCAGCCAGAGCTAGTGGTGGCCGGTGACAAGGTCCAGTGTGTTAACTTTCTAATTCCCCCTCCAGCCAGAGCTAGTGGTGGCCGGTGACAAGGTCCAGTGTTAACTTTCTAATTCCCCTTCCAGCCAGAACTAGTGGTGGCCGGTGACAAGGTCCAGTGTGTTAACTTTCTAATTCCCCCGCCAGCCAGAGCTAGTGGTGGCTGGTGACAAGGTCCAGTGTTAACTTTCTAATTCCCCCGCCAGCTAGTGGTGGCCGGTGACAAGGTCCAGTGTGTTAACTTTCTAATTCCCCCGCCAGCTAGTGGTGGCCGGTGACAAGGTCCAGTGTTAACTTTCTAATTCCCCTTTCAGCCAGAGCTAGTGGTGGCCGGTGACTATGTCCAGTGTGTTAACTTTCTAATTCCCCCTCCAGCCAGAGCTAGTGGTGGCCGGTGACAAGGTCCAGTGTGTTAACTTTCTAATTCCCCCTCCAGCCAGAGCTAGTGGTGGCCGGTGACAAGGTCCAGTGTGTTAACTTTCTAATTCCCCTGCCAGTGACAAGGTCCAGTGTGTTAACTTTCTAATTCCCCTGCCAGTGACTAGGTCCAGTGTGTTAACTTTCTAATTCCCCTTCCAGCCAGAGCTAGTGGTGGCCGGTGACAAGGTCCAGTGTGTTAACTTTCTAATTCCCCTGCCAGTGACTAGGTCCAGTGTGTTAACTTTCTAATTCCCCTTCCAGCCAGAGCTAGTGGTGGCCGGTGACTATGTCCAGTGTGTTAACTTTCTAATTCCCCCTCCAGCCAGAGCTAGTGGTGGCCGGTGACAAGGTCCAGTGTGTTAACTTTCTAATTCCCCCTCCAGCCAGAGCTAGTGGTGGCCGGTGACAAGGTCCAGTGTGTTAACTTTCTAATTCCCCCTCCAGCCAGAGCTAGTGGTGGCCGGTGACAAGGTCCAGTGTGTTAACTTTCTAATTCCCCTGCCAGTGACAAGGTCCAGTGTGTTAACTTTCTAATTCCCCTGCCAGTGACTAGGTCCAGTGTGTTAACTTTCTAATTCCCCTTCCAGCCAGAGCTAGTGGTGGCCGGTGACAAGGTCCAGTGTGTTAACTTTCTAATTCCCCTGCCAGTGACTAGGTCCAGTGTGTTAACTTTCTAATTCCCCTTCCAGCCAGAGCTAGTGGTGGCCGGTGACAAAGTCCAGTGTGTTAACTTTCTAATTCCCCTGCCAGTGACAAGGTCCAGTGTGTTAACTTTCTAATTCCCCTTTCAGCCAGAGCTAGTGGTGGCCGGTGACTATGTCCAGTGTGTTAACTTTCTAATTCCCCTTTCAGCCAGAGCTAGTGGTGGCCGGTGACTATGTCCAGTGTGTTAACTTTCTAATTCCCCCTCCAGCCAGAGCTAGTGGTGGCCGGTGATAAGGTCCAAGACGGTAAAGACGTGGACAACTACATCAAGCAGATGCTGGAGAACGAGGCCACGTCCCTGTCGGCAGACCAGATCAAACAGATGAGGAAAGAGTTGAAGAAGAAAAACAAGGTAGGCACGCGCTAGATGAGATCTTCTTCTTCTTCGTTCTTAATTATCAGTGTTGAAGGGGATCGAGATTTATCTGCCAGTGGGTTTGAATTCGAGACTTTGTACGAATTTATCAACCTTGAGCTTTTTGCCAACTCGACCACGCCTCCAACACAATTAAGCGTTACGTGTCAACTGGTTATGCGCCATTTAGGCCATTGACTCCGATTTCAGCCTGCTTTTCTTTTTGGATTTGCTTCCATAGCCTTTGTCCAACCAAGAACAAACTACAAGGCAGCAGTAGTTTAATTTTGGAGTTGTCTCTCTTAGAAGAGTGGCTGTCCCCAGCTAACGAGCCTCATCTGCCTCGAGACTGTTCGGTTTAGCAACCATGAGCTATACCGATTCGACCGAAGCCGAACCCTGCTAGATGAGATAATTAAACTGGTTGTAGTGGAAGCTGTTCTCCTTTTTAACTTTTAATTGTGGTGGCAATGATGAAAGTTACTTTGCCAGGTTATTTTAAAATAATTTGCATTAGTGAATGTCTATATTAGCAATGCAGTAGTGTCTTCATAGGCAAGTCCTCAACAAAACATTTTGTACTGTTAACGATTACAGACTTAAATTGAATTCTTTGGATTAGTTCCCTTCCCAGTATTTACTTCCCTTGAAATGTGATTCTATTTTTAGGATATAAAAAACTACATCAATCGCATAAAGCAAGCTCAGAACAAAAGCAAGCAAGACAAAAAGGGGAAAACAGCAAAGCCAAAAATAGTTGATGAAGATGAAATGATGATTAACAAATAAATAAACACGTCCACACAAAGGCATGTTTCAAGGGGAAGTAACTATCTATCAACACAACCTGAGTTATGATGCTTAACTGTGTAGTTAAATATTAATTTTCTGACGTACTCAATGAATTTATGAGGTTGTACAAAACACAATCAGTTGCTGATGGGATACAACTCTGCCTAACACAAACTAACCTTTAAAATGTGCAATACATTCATTAACACTAACAGAATATGGAATATGAAATTTTATTGCTTATTATAACAATGATTCTTGTGATAAATTATTGAACTGTTTTCTATGTTTTTAATGTCTTCTATTCCTTAAAATAAATTATCGTGACATTTTTAAAGTAAGGTTTAAAAAAAACAATACCATGAAAGTTACTGTTTTTTTAAATATGGGTGTATTAAATTCTTTTGGAAAATAACTGTATCTTCTTATTGAGGAAAGGATTTAATTAGGTTTTCTTCAAGGTTTCCTAAGCAGCTAATTATTGCCGAGCGTTACATGCAATAAAATGTTTCAGCCAAGAAATAAGGGAGAAGTTAAGAACATGAATATTACAGCAAAAAAATAACCATTTAGAACATTTTTGTCTTTGCTTCTTATTTATCTGAATTTATTGTTTAAAATGTAATATTATTTTGTCCATCATTGTGTATCTCCAAAAGCAACATCTGACCCAAGGATAAATTGGTCCTATTTTTTCTACTATGGTCAAATCCTGAGAGTGACACTTTTTTCTGAAAGTCAGCTTTGTTTAGACTGTTATAATTAGAGTTAGACTTTTCAAAGTCTGCTTTGTTTAGAATAACTATAGAGCAAAACTTGTTCAAAAATTCTCCTCTGTTTAGATTAAATATAGAGCACGACTTTTTTCCTGAGAGTCTGCCCTGTTTAGACTGAGAAGCTCACTAGCTTAGACAGACAAGTATTTTATAAGGCATGTTTGCATTACAAATTTTATAATGCTTCGTAAATAATGTCATAAATATTGTAATTAATAAAGCTAATTTTTGTCTAGTCAACACAGCTTTTGAAAATATTTTGTTTCTTAACAGTTGTTAAAATTTCTGTTTATCACAGTATTTAAAAACCATGTTCTATATCCAAAAATAACTTGAAAAGTCAGGGACTGATAGGCATGTGACAGATTTATTGTATATACATCAATCATGACATAAACAAGACATAGCTAAAGAAGAGGTTTGATGGCAAATACATATGATATGAAGCTACACCCAGTGAAGCTAGGACCTCCATGTTACTTCAACTTCATCCGTCCTATATCTACAAGACAGAAAAATATAAAAGTAAATGAAAAACCACAACATTAAAATACTTCAAAAGACAAGAAACAATACATTTTAATTTTACACAATCAATAAGACCTGAATGATCTGTATTCCTTGCTAACTTGCACAATGCAAGTTTTAATCATTCCCTCCTTTATTCATGTATATCCTACCATGAATTATGGCAATACATCTATTTCTTTTAATATTTACATTTAAATGCTTTTTTTATATTTGACATTTGTATTTGATCTCACCTTTGTGTACAAGTTGTCTGCTCTAAAGGTGTGACTATGCCAGTCCGGAACATCTCCCACCCTGCCTGAGCTATCATGGCACCGTTGTCAATACAAAATCTGGGTACACGGAAATACAAAAGATACATTGGTTACACAATACGAAATCTGGGTACACGGAAATACAAAAGATATATTGGTTACACAATACAAAATCTGGGTACACGGAAATACAAAAGATACATTGGTTACACAATACAAAATCTGGGCAAACAAAAATATAAAAGAAACATTGGTTACACAATACAAAATCTGGGTACACGGAGATACAAAAGATACATTGGTTACACAATACAAAATCTGGGCATACAAAAATATAAAAGAAACATTGGTAGAACTGTACAAGGTGGCCACACTTTATGCAAGGGTTCTCATCATATACAGGCTGCAGCCCCACTCCACACTAGACTAGAGATCACAAAATTTTTTAATGACCACAATACCATTTTAAAGACTAAAAAACCAATGAATGTGGTTTCAATTAGGTGACCACAACACCATTTCATCATCATCCTTTGATGCCCAAGACACATGAAGTAGAGTTCATCTGTTTCAATGACCTCAGCATAAAAGGGGATAGTGTGGTCAGCACTATGCCCAGCTGCCTTTGTTTCACTAACCTAGTCACCCATCAAAGCTGGGTGGAGTCAGCCACATCCTAGACTTGAGCCCAGGATCAGACTTCCAGGTTGGCACTAGCACTCTACCTCTTGCCCATGCCACCCCCCCCCCCCTCCCCAACACATTTTTAATGAGCACAAATAATATCTGTTCAACTTTAAAATGAATATACAAAATGGTCTTTATGAGAATAGGGTGGAATTTTTGTGACTATTTAAATAAAACCTTTTTTCCCTTCCTACTTTACCAACTGAAGTTGAAGTAAATATTGCTGTAGTACAAGGGTCTCCAAACTTTTCAGTCCGAGGGCCGCATTAACTATTAAATTTCAGTTCGGGGGCCAGTTTCTTCCAGGCATGTCTTTGATTTTTCTGGGCAAAGTTCCTCAGTTATCAGCAACAAACGTTTTTTCCGTGGACAAAAATATCCCCGCGGCCAGATGAGAGGACCTCGCGGGCCACATCCGGCCCGAGGGCCGTAGTTTGGAGACCCCTGGTGTAGTATAAGCTAGACTCTAACCTTTCATCAGTAGCATACAGAGTTGCTCCCCTTTCTTCAGCCATGATGGCCATCATCTCTTGTAACCTTTTATTACCTGATAGAATAAAAGTTTCTTTCATCAACACAAATTTTAAACAATCAAAAAAAAAAAAATACTAATATAAAACAATAAAAAAAACATTGTCTGAAGAAATGTAGTAAAAAACTTTCAAGTACTTACATCCCACACCTCCTACAATTAAAACTTCCTCTGATCCACAATGAGCCATGGCACGTTCTAATCAATGGTGAAGAGAAGATAATAGAAACATTAAATCACTCATCTAATAAACCAATGTGTCTAAACTACAGTGAAGAGAAAGTAAAAACATTACAGCATTCTTTATTATATGTTTATATTTAAGCTACCAAAAATATTAGCCACTTGGATTTATAAACAAAAATTTTTTAAATGTCGCTCAATATTTTGATTGGTAATAATTTTCTTTTATAAATAAATACATTTTTAAATAAATACAAAAGAACATTAATAGTGGCTAAGCTCTAAGCATTTAATAATTTTATAAACTGAGTTCAGTTAACTTAAAGCTTTAAGGTCTTATAATATAATTTGCAATAGGTAATCAATAGTAAAGCTGACACAATACCTGTAATTTCTATGAGCATAGCAAAAACTGTTTCCTGTAGTGAGAAGCACAGGTCC
This sequence comes from Physella acuta, assembly GCF_028476545.2. Lineage (NCBI taxonomy): Eukaryota > Metazoa > Mollusca > Gastropoda > Physidae > Physella > Physella acuta. The sequence goes on from NW_026731663.1 coordinate 465,401, forward strand.
TCTGGTGTATATTCTTTACTTTCAAGTAGAGCTGGCGCTTTTTCCTGAAGGTGAATGAACAGTGTAACCATACTTCATCTACCTGATGCTTTTAATTAACTACCTGAAGCTATTTGATGAGGATAAATATTTTTTACCTCTATGTAAGATAAAAGTCCAGAAAATGAGACATCCATTCCTTTAACAGCATAAGGCATTTCAAGGAATTTTTTACCCCTAAAAAAAGAAAACTATTTTTAGTTTGCAAAACAGTTTGCTAAGGCATATAGGTACATAATAGCAAATACATTTTTTCAATAATGTTTCTTAACTAGAAAGTTGTTTTTTTAAAAACATTCCCCACTAAAAATATACTTAGTTACCACCATCAAGCTATTAAGGCCACTTAAAGCCAATTTGACAAAAATTGGTTTCCTTAAGATTCAGATAACAGGATTTGTAATCGAAACAAACTCACTTTTTAGCCAGTTGTTCAATATTGTAACCAGGACTTGGATCATTTGAGAGCTGAAAAAATTAGTTTAAGATTTCTGATCAATCCTGAATATTCATGTCATCAAGCTTGAACCACATCACCATTGTAACTGTTTAACCACAAGTTAACAGTACAAGATAATGTAATTTAAAAAGTTGCACAAAACAATGTAGATGACAAACAATATCAAACATACAAAACTAACAATTACCTTTAGTACTCTAGCAAATCTATCCAGGCAATTTCCAACTGCAATATCAATGGTTTCTCCAAATATTCTATAGCACTTTTCTAGATAAGCAATTACCTGTTAAAAAAAAACATTTCCAAAATCAAACACACAACCATTATATTCATCTGATGATGTAGAACTAGATATACCAAACTATTCAATAGCAACACCAAATGCTGTTTATTCAGTTGCTTTAATCATGAAATATACCTGTGTATTGCCACCACTAACATATAGGACGGTGGGATTTTGTGCTCCAGTGATCAAGCGACCCATTTCAATATCTTTATGTAGTTAAGGACAGATGCTTGTTTAAATTTACAGTGTAGAGTTTAAAATCAACCCACTGCATTTAATCAATTAATTGATTTTTAAAAGTTATGGTTAACTTAGCAACTGTTTTGCATATATAATATACCCCTCAAAAAGTGAAATTATATTTAGAGCTTAGGATACGACCAATGCAATGATTGACTGCTACTATAGGTTTATTCCACAACTGGGCAACTGTTCGCGCCACGAGTGCTGTTGATACTAATGGAGCACCCATACCAGGACCTGCAAAAGTTGACAAAAAATGTCACGTCAAGCATGGAGTATAAAAACTAAAGATTCCTCTTTAGACCTAGTGATCCATTGGACAGGTGAAGTAGAGTTCATAAGGTTCTTGACCTCAGTATACAAAGGGATAATGTGGTCAGCACTATGCCCAGCCGTCATTACTTTTCCTAATGTAAGGTACCCATTCCAGTGACTTGAACCCAGATTCAAACTCAAGACTTTTGGGTTAGCAGTCTAGCACTCTACCACTAGGCCACAATCCCAAAGCATGGTGTATAGTTATTTAATCAGCAAAGAACTATTCAACTGTTTTAAACATTAATTTGTCAACTCTTTAAATAACAAAAATTATCAAAATAATAAAATGCTGGGTTTTTTTATTTACTCAGTAAATATTCACCTTTAGTATAACAAATAACATCAATTTCTTCTGGCTTGATGTTAGCCTCATCTAAGGCTTGTTTCAAAACATCAAGTGCATGCTCTCTGTGATGTTTAGCTGTGTCTTTGGGAAGAAACCCTGAAGGAAAGTAACAAAATGTTATTTCTGTCTAGGACTGACTCAAAATTAACCTATCTAAAAGTTTCACACAAACAACTTACAACTATAGTCGATGTTATATATCCTTTGATTTACTAAAAGTTAATCCATCTAAAAGTATTACCAACAACTATATTCAATATTATTTGTATAGCTTTCACTAAAAGTTAATCCATCTAAAAGTATCACCCACAACTAAATAAAGCAGCATTTGCACATCTTACCTTGACCTGGTGGTGTGATGTATGTATGCCTTGGGTTAGATAAGACAACTCCATCTTTAACAATGCCAATGCCTAGCTTATTAGCACTCCCCTCAAATCCTATAGCAATGACCATTTTTTGTGTTCACCTAAATAAGCTAAGATATTTACAAAAAAAAATTAAAATAAAATATAAAACTATATTCATATCATTAAGTAAATAATTCAACAAGCACAAAAAACAAGTTAATTAAAAAGTCTAGTGACATTTAAGCGCAATTTCCTTATGTTATCTCAAAATAGCTCTGTCGTAGCGTAAATCAAGAGCAGGGTTAGTAAAACCATTGGTTAGTTATTTTTTTTCTTCAGTATTTTACATGTTTTATTTACAATAGAGTTACATGACTAAAAACCATTGCGCGCCTAGCTACTGAACGTGATGACGCAGCCATTGAACGTTATGGCGCAGCTATTGAACGTGATGACGCGTGTGGTGTGTGTGGAAAAAATGCCTACTAATTCGGTCAAAATTTTAATTAAATCAAAAAAATTTTTGTGACCGAACGAAAGGATATTTTTGAAAACTTTCTTCGGCAATATTGTTCTAAATTATGGCAGGAATCGATTGGTACATGTTTCAAGTCGTTAAGTGGTCTGGTTGCCGAGATATGGGCCAAAAACTGCATTTTTAAAAGGTTTTTTGGCTTTTCCGGGAAATCCATGAAAGAAACCCGGAATGTTTATGGCCTATGTTCATCCTGGTAACTTGCTTAACATAATTGCTTTTGGAACTAGTCCTCGATATTGCTTCGTTGAGGAGGAGATACGACTCAAAGCTGCGGACACACATTCATCCATCCATTCATTCATTCATCCATCCATTCCCAGAAATGACGAGTTAATAAACGCAATTCTCCAGAATGGAAATTGCGCTAAAAATATGTGTTAAAAAGGTGTATGTCATCTCAAAAGTAGTGGTTTGTCATGTAGTTATACACAGGGTGTTATGTTACAAAGCTGTTATATCCCAAACTCCATATTTTAACTGGAAATGTAGGGGATCATCTTATTGACAGAATATATTGTAGGCCTCCTATAGGCCTTTTTTCTTTTTTTAAATTGTGTCCTTATGTGAATGAAAGCCAGCGGTTTATGGAAATGTACATTTATAGCCTAAATTTTATATGCTAACATTAACAGAAAATTATTAAATTCATTATGAAGGTTGATTAATTAATTTTTGTTAAGGCACAAGCGTAAGACATAATTACATTACGAGTAACCTAATCAGTACATCTAATACTACATGAGTGGGCATAGTGATACTACTCTACTATTATTAAATTATTAGAATTAGACCTATATACTATATAGTATTCTACTAGCTGCATATCCGTGCTTTGCCACGTTTTTTTTTAAATGTACCAACCTTTGAACTTGGGAAAAGAACAAAACCAAACACAAATGAAAACAAATATGCAAATGCAACACAAAGACTAAAGACAAATGCAAACACAAAAGAAATACAAACACAAACTTAAACACAAACGTTTTATCAAATGGCTATATTAAACAAACGGGCATGTATGAAATGCTCTAACAAAAGTCAGTGCAATTTGCCCTCATTCCCCAACCCACGATATATTAGAATCACTGCTGAACAACATGATTTCCCACATTCTTTAACTCTAATAAGTAATAAGTCTAATTTAACCACCGGTTTAAATAACACCCAAAAACAGTGATTTTTTAAAGAGAGAAATAAACAAAAACTATACTATAGGGTCCCTAGGCCTATCTATTTTAATTATGAGCCTTAACTTCTACTTATTACACATTACAAGTTATTTTATAATTTTATTAGTCAAATATTAGATCTAGATATTCTAGTGTAGGCTTTAGTCTTTAGGTAATAGGAAATAGGTAGATCTAGATCTAGGCCTTAGCCTGGCTTTTACTTTTACTTTTTTACTAAAAAAAAGTTTTAGCCAATCCGCAGTTTGTAGTGATTGTTTTGGGGAATAGTTAAAATTTAATTTAAACTCACTTTTAGTCAGTTAAAGTCTCTAGGCTACAAATAATTTAGATAGCGCCTAATTTTATTTGGGCCTAATATATTTAAATATTTAGTAGGCCTACAGATTTTACAAAGCAGCAGTTATATGGGGGCTGCCATGTTGTAACTTAAAAAACCAACCTCATGTAGATCTATGTCTAGCCGCAGTTCAATATTTTTGTAAATTAGATCCCATTATTAAGGGCAAGTAAAATACAAAATATATAATACGAGCCGACCCGCGGCGTATCATACGCAATTATTTAGTTGTTTTATTTTCTACTTTTCAGTATTTCATAATTTGTGAATTGGAAATTTGTGAATTCGAAATTTTTTTACCGCCCACCCCCCGCCCCGAACGAAATGAAATTTATATAATTTATAAAGAAAATATATACTTATAACAGTGTCCGCCCCCCCCCCCCCCCCCCCGAAGAAAGTCTACCGCCCCCCCCCCCCCCCCCGGAGAAAAAAGTCTGGAAGAAACACTGCTGCTGTCACTGAAAATATTTGCTTTAAAACACTATCAGTAAGTCGTTAAGGACGATAACCCCCCCCTCCTTTCCCCCAACCCCTAACCCGGGCAGTAACCCCCCCCCCCCCCCCCCGTGAAAGCAGCCTCCTCTTAGCTACCTCCCCTAAGTTTAAAATAGTTTCAAACTAAATTATCTGCCCCTAATAGCCGTCACTAAACCTGGCTCTACAATTGTAAACAATTAGCGTGAACCCCAGCTCACCAGACTTCCTAGAGAGGAAGAGAGGGGACTGCAAGGAGCGCTTACAGCTTGTTTTCTAACGTCTCCAAGAAGAGAATTATATATATAGATAATATAGGCCTATACTTTAACGCTTGTCCACCCACACCTATACCCGTGAAAAAAAAATCGAGCTAGATTCTGAATATAATATAGATCTAGATCTATCATATACATCTAATACTGCCAACATTTAGGCCTATAATAATATTTTTTCTCGGGCGGGGGCAAAATGGTTACTCGAAATGACGAGGCTGTAAAACGCGAGAAGAATTTGAGACAATCGTGACCCGAGGAATGATTAAATTGCGAGATACAATTATCGAGACATTTTTGCTTTTAATGTTTTTGGTTTTTATATTTTGACGATTTCAAGCGTCTAATGCGCCCTTTAGAGTGAGTTCGATCAAAAGTTAACAGATCTTTTGCGTTTGGAGGCTTACTCCCCCCCCCCCCCCCCTCCCAACGCCGAATATCTTAGCCTTTTCCTTTTCTTAAGAAAATTGAAAACGTACACCGTACTCCTTTTTTTTCAAAACTAGAAAAATAAGAACTTCCAAACACCGTTGGGTACTTCCTCGAGGTCTACACCACGTTGCTGACCCCCTCTGCTTAGATCAGTAGCGTAGCGAGGGGGGGGGGGACATACGTCCCCGGGCGCCGACCTTAGGGGGGGGGCGCCAAATTGAAAGTTTGAGGGGGGGGGGTGCAAATGAAAAGTTCGAGGGGGGGGTGCAAATCGAAAGTTTGAGGGGGGGGGGGTGCAAATCAAAAGTTTGAGGGGGATGCAAATGAAAAGTTCGAGGGGGGGGGGTGCAAATCGAAAATTTGCTCCCAAGGGGGCGACAAATTGAAAGTATGTCCCCGGGCGCCGGGAAGGGTCGCTACGCCTCTGGCTTAGATCCCTACTGTATAGTATTACTATTAGTTTTACTATTAGTATTACTATAGTGTATAGTTTATTCGCCCACAGTATTATCTCTCTTGTCTACAGTAGATCTACATATCACATAGGCCTACTTATTTAGACCATTAATTAGACTACTGGTCTAAACAAGTATCTTAAAATTTTTAAATAAAAGTAGAGCAATCAGAATAGGCCCCAGTCTAATTTCACTTAGGATAATTAGTCTGTTTTTGTTGTTTTGTAAAAATTACGCCACTTGGCGTTATTTAGCCCAACCTTATAAATGATAAGCGGAGTTCACCGGAATGTTTATATTTAGAAACAATATAAAATAAAATAAAAGAATGGGTTTTTAAAACAAATACTCTAGTCTAGATCTAGCTTCCATTCTAAATACTAGATCTAGATCTATACGGTAATATATAGAAATAATATAGTATCTAGATCTATATGAAAATAGGCCTATAAAAAAGAGAAAAGGGCTATTTGAAACTATTTCTCTAGATTTTGATTTTAGATCCAGCGCCTAGACTGCCCTGCCCTAGACGTAGGTAGACTGTAGTGTACTAAGTGTAGACTCTACCGTACGTCGTAGAATTTAGATCTAGACATCTAGATCTAGTCACAATTTACTAATTTAGTGAAGACGTCTTAGCTAGTGTAGTAGATTCTACAAATGTTGTGGAAATCTCCACACTTACTTACCAGATTGTAACAGTGAGACCACAACGGATGGGCTTTGTGCACACCAAACAATTTAATAAATTATTTAGATTTAGTAATAGTTAGGCCTATCACTTCACCCTGGTATTATGATTTTTTTGGGGGCTTAACTAACAATAATAAATTAAATAGTAATTACTGTAGTAATAGGCCTAAGTCAAAACGAATTTTTTTGACTAAATGTAATATGTCATTGTCTGCTAACAGTGAAGTCCTGAGTTTGGTTCCTGGTGTTACCATCCAGGAGAAACTTGTTCAAATTGACTTATCATTGTTCCTATTAAGAACAAAGGAAAGCAGATAGGCCCCTAATCATAAATTCCTAGATCTAGAAGAAATCTTATTATGTACTGGCATATAGATCTAGATCTACATGAAAGAGTGATTTATTTTTTAGGCCTAATTTTTAAAAATTTTGATGTCTCCAAGTATCTTTCTCATATTTTCCAAATAAAACTTTCAGATTAGTTGCTGGAATAGAAAGTAAAGATGAGCAAAAATTCAGGAATAGCTTCACCTGGGGCTGGCAGTATCCGTGGTGATGTATCATTTATTAGAGCAACATCAGGGTCAGGCTCATCCTTGTCAAGCTCCAATCAAAATTTGGATAAAATCACACCACATCATGTAAACCAACTACCATCGGCCGCGCCTAGGCTTTCCCAAGACATGCCAATCCAACCTCATCTTTATCATCAACAACATCACCACCACCCCCGCCCACTTTCACAGCAACAACACCAACAGTCACACCAACATCAGTATGTTCCAGAACATATGGAAGGACAACAGTATCTGCTAAAACAACCTCATGGAGCTTGTGGCGCCAGTGGTGACTCTGCTGGAAGAGTCCAGTCTGCACATACAGGGGTGGAAGGCTGGAGTGACAGGGAAGAAACTCTGGCTGCAGAATTAGAAGAGGCAAAAATTAGAGTATCACAGATGGAGAAAACCATGAGGTGGTGGTCAGATTGTACCTCGAATTGGCGAGAGAAGTGGAACAAGGCAAGAAACGAGCGCAACAAAGCTAGAGAAGAAAACAGAATTTTGAGAGCAAAGCTAGAGGCTCTTGCTAAAGAGTTTTCAAGGGTCAAAAGGGAGAATAAAGAAATGTTTGTTGAGAAGGAGAAGGTTCAGGAATGTAGCCAAGTTCCATCAATTTCTAGTCTAAATCAATCACAAGAAAAACTAGTAGAGTTGTCAGAAAAAGAAAAGACAATTTTGGCATTATCTAATGAAAAGGAGTTTGAAAGTCTAGATGACCTAAGTGAAACATCTTCATCGGTATCTAAGATCTCTAAAGATAAATTAGATGAGAAAGAAATTGATGATACAGACAGATCAACAACCCATGAAGAATCTGTAACAGGGGAGCGAACCTACATGGTTGCTGAAATATCAGAGAGGCTTACCCAGCTTCAAGAAAGGCAAGCCCATCTTGAGCAACAGCTTGCACAGGTAACTTCTTCTTATAGAAACCCTGTTATCTTCTCTAGTACCATGAACAGTTTGCACATGTAACTTCTTATTGAAACTCAATTATCTAATACTATGAATTAGTCCTGTATGGACTAATCTAGCACATAATTTCATTAAGAGTTAAATTCTACAAAGCATTTAGATAGTTTTTCCTCTTATATGTATTGTATTAATAGTTCAAAGGTAATTAAGGTATTGTATTTCTAATAATAGTTTTCTCTTTTTGTTACTATTTAAAACAACAGTTTTGTTAATACAGTTAACATTTTTAAAATGAGTAAAACTGAATAATTTTTGAAGAGCCAATCAAAAGCGTCGCAAGCGGAGGAGAATGTAATGGAGATGCAGCGCAAATTGGATGGAGCAAACAACACAATCCAAGCTGAGAAAATGTTTGTTGCTTTATATCTCTACAACTCTACACCATTCTTTCATAACCTTTACTGGCTGAGCATTAAAATTAAAAACATTTACTTCACATTTGGTTGAGTAAAATTTATAATGGTTAATTTTTCAATGTCATTATATTATATGCAGTATAATTGTTGCTTTAATCACTATCAAGGTCATTTTAGGTTTGAGGGGGTGAAAGTGTTATTTTTAAGTGGCATCCATAAAGTTCGATGTTTGTATTATGTAATCCATTTGTTTTTGTATTTGTTTCTGCAGGGAAAACTCAAACCATCTCAAAGTGATTGATAAGCTTCAGAAAGAACTGAAAGAGGTTAACAGCAAACTAACAGATGAGTTACATGGGAAACAGCAACTGATGATGCAGGTTTGTGCTATGTTACATGACAAAGTAATCATTCATTTAAAGCTTTATTAAATATGTTGTGGACAAACTGTATTCACCCTTTGTGTAACAGTTTCACTAACAGTTGACTATTGATTGCATTAGAGTGCTGAGTGGTTTTATACCTTTTTTAGAACCTCCACTTAACATAGCCTTAATTTACTTATTAAATTATTCAAAATAAGTCTTGGTATTGTTGAATCAAGGCAAATAACTGCATGAGTTGTAACTAATAAATCCACAATTTTGTCCTGCATAACAAGTGTTTGTTTGAATATTTATGCATCAGAGAAGTACAGACTCTGAGCTCTCCTTAGATGGGGTAAGACAGAACATGTTTTCTTGCATTTACTGTTGTGTCCTCTGTTAAGTCTTTATGTGTGTTAATTGCTTCTTGATATTGATTAAGTAAGCATAACTTCATTTATGAAAAAATTTAACTACATTGCTATTCTGTACAGTATAGAAGGGGTCTTAAATGTTTTTGTTTTATGGATCTCTTCTCCATAACTGTAAGTTATGGAAATCTATTAATGTACTCCTCAATGATTGGAGAAACTTGTTATGAAGTGAAGACAAAACTCTCAGTTTACAAGTGCTTTACTCCTGTGTTATTTGTTGCTTTAATTTTTCTCTAGCTTGTGTTATTAGCTACCCTAGTGAGTTATTACATCACTCATACTTTTTTGTTTGCTTGAGAATAATTTGATAGCTCTGAAAATTCTAACTCATTTTTTATAAACCTCTTTTTTTTTTTACAGAACTTTTGTTTACATTTTGCATGATCTGCTTGTTAGAATTTTTCTGCCTTTAAGATTGAGACAATAATATGATTATGACTAGAAGTAGGGTGTTGCTTTACCTACATTCTTGATGAATGCATAATTTCATTTCTTTACAAAGTTTCATGATCATTTCCAAAACGTTAATGGAAATTAATTTGCCAAATTTGCATCCATACTGAAATTATAATAGTGGGTCCTTAGTATTTATTGTACACTTGTAATTGATTTAGGCAGATATGTAGGAATCTCACATGCAATATAATTTAAATAGTTTGTGTATGCTACCAACACGTTATGTGAATAGAAAACTTAACTTTTTAGCCTAACCTAATTTTTTTATAAAAACAAATGGTATAGATTAAAGAAGCCTCTATAAACATAATGACTTAGATGAGATGATGGCCAATTACCCCCCCCCCCCCTCCCCTCATTAGCTGCCATGTTTTAACATAAGATCAAATACAGCAGATAGTTTTTGTGATCTGTGGCTGACCTCATGGCAAAAATAAGAAGAAAAAGCTAGAATAACATTACAAATGAATAGAGATTTAGCAAGGTAGCCATTTAATTTAAAAAGTATTTTTCAAGAAGTACTTACAATTTAGATTGATTATTGAACTTAATATTTTTACACAATTTTTTTTAAATTCACATGTGACACCCTACTAGAACCATAAAAAACATATTATTAATACATTCTTTAATTTAGGTTTATGATTTTTAAGAATTTCAACAAGTTGTGAAGTTAAAGGATTTTGAGCAGATTCTTTGTGTGTACAACTATAAATAAAATTATCATTTTTACTAACTGTGCTATATTGTAACCATCTTTATGTCACATTTTTTCAACATTTTTTAATAAGATTCAAAGTATTTTGTTTTAGACATAAAGAATATAGTAAGTTTTATTATAACATGTCCAGAGTCATCAGTTCAAACAAAACTACATCATCTGTTACTATAAATAATAATAATGAACTTATTGTGAAACATGTGGATATTGTATTGAATCTATGTGTTGTCTGTTTACAGAATGTGCATGTTCAAGTATATTTTAACTATAAGTGTACCATAGCCAATATATGAAATCTTAATGTGTTGATTTTGAGAAAATGTTTGACATTTCAGTTTGAGAAAATGAAAGAAATGCACCAAGAAGAGTTGACTCGCCTAACATTAGACCTAGAGGACGAGGCCTGCTCAAGAACAACCATGGACAAACGTGTTACAGAGTTGAGAAGAGAGGTAACTAACAATGGCTGCTGTCCACTGCTGCTCTTTTATAACTATTGGTTCATTCCAGCTTTAGGAGTAATGGTGCATTAAAAACAATAATCTGAGTGGCTAACAAAATAGACTGAAGTTTCCTTACTTAAGGTCACTTTGGAGTTGTCTTAAAAATATTTGACTTTAGGGCTGAAATTCAAATAAAATTATATTTCAGTTGGAACGCATCCAGGCTGATAATGCTGCGGAGTGGGCAAAGCGAGAGAGACTGGAGTCTGATAAACTTGCACTAGAGCGAGAGAACAAAAAACTGCGTATAGAGGTGCTTATCTTTTGTGTTATCTTAATTTAAAATATGTATCAACTGTGATATGCTTATCTTTTGTGTTATCTTTATTTAAAATATGTATCTACTGTTGATATTGCTTTGATTGTATTGTGATTTTGCTTATGATAACCCAGGTTGCAGATCTCCAGGAAGAATTAGAAAAAAGGAATCAAACCTCAACCTCCATGGCGGATTCAGACATAAAAACCCTACAGTTTGAGCTCACTGAAAAAACAAAAGTAAGCATTGAAATTATTTTATATATGTAAAATTAAATTACAATAAAAATTTTTTTTTTTAAACTTGATGAATCAAATGATTTTTTTACTTAGAAATTTATGACCAAAAGATTTTAAAAAATTAATCTGGTTGTGAAATATAACCGAACTAAATAAATTTAGGTAAAAAAGAACTGTTCTATAGTTACAGTGTATTTTTGTTCTTCAGGAATTGTCAGATTTGCGGCATGTACATAGCAAGTTGAAGAAAGCATTGACAGAAAGAAGCACTGAGCTGGAGCACACAAGGCGTAGAGCAGAACAGTACGAGACAGAAGTTCGTAAACTTAGGAGTCGTGTGGATGAACTCAAGCATGACCTTGCGGCGGCAGAAGATGAAGTATGTACAGAAAACTTTGTCCTTATAAATAATGGTTGGCTATTCAAATACTTGGGAATCATCTGGGCACCATTAGACTGAGCGCTGTAGGATATTTATTAGTTTTGGATGTGTTTAAAAAAAATGATTGATTTAATTTAAGATAAGATTAAATTTCTTCTGAATGTAACATGTTATTAATTTTAAAAAATAGCAATGAGAAATAATTTAAGAATTAATATGCATACACTTTGTAATATTTCAGTACTAATGTATGATAAAAATCAGTTAAGAGAAATCGGTTTTCTATAGTCTGATATTCAAACTAACACGAAATATTTTTATAATTCTTATTTATTAATAGTATTAATTGATAAGTAATCAACTTTCATATTTATAATTATTCTTTGTGGCGAACTAAAAAAAACAACTTTAATCTCTTTAGTTATCTAGCAGATTGTTTTTCACTAGCCTAGAATAAGCTCAACTTTTTATTCATGATCAGGTTGATAACCAAGGCAATGCAGCCCGTAAAGCCCAGAGAACAAATGATGAGCTTCAAGCTCAGGTTGAAAGTTTACAGGTGCAGGTCAATCACTTACAGTCAAGGTAAATACAGTTTTGGTTTGATTCATTTACAAGTTAGACACATCTGGGGTTTGGGTACACATTTGAGAAAATGAAACCAATGATTCCTTGAATAAGTACTTGAACCTGTGTCTGTTTGTTTATTTTTTTCAGATTACGTAGAAATCCAAACTCTGGGGCTCCCACACCAAGGTCAACAAGTCTCAAGTCCTTGACCTTGGAAGATTCAGCTGAGCTAGCTGATAGTGAAAATGATTTTGAGGACAATTAATTGACAACTCGACATTTTCAAAGATAAGAATCTCATTTTGTCATTTGTACTTGTACAATTGAGAAACTTTCTTTAGTTGTGAACATGTTTTGTTTTCTTCATTATGAGATTAGGATTTGTCAACTACCTAATGTATTGTACAGAAACCTAAATAAAATTGTATAAAAATGTGTCGACCCTACAACTTTCTTCTGTGTACAGCTAAAACAAAATGTAAAAGCATTCATTAATATTCACTAGATTAGCCCCTACAGCATCCATGATCTGTTCATATAGTTCTGTCTTGATTAAATGTGATGTAGCTAGTACATTTCATTGCTCAAATAAAACTGCTTTAAATTTCATTTAAAAGTACTAGGGTACTGAAATCTATATTGTGTTGATTTAAACCTGTAAATGACCACAAATCTACTTGTGCTTGGATTTTTCTACCCATATTTTCCTGGTGTTTGTCTTCCTGAATTAAGAATTATTATGTATTTTTTAAATTAGAACAACTGTAGTATTAAATGTAGTGTACTAACATGACCTAATACATTAGAATAACCTAATGTATTTTGTATAATTTATTAACCAGCTGATCTGAAATATGTAAAACAGCCATAACATTTTTTTCCACTATTTTACTACTTTTTCCTGCAAAACATTGTGTATATTTATTTATTTTTGTCAAATGCTCAGTCCTAATCTTATGTATCGAATTTTGTTTTTAAATATGTCAAATACATAAAATAATACAGCTGGAACATTATGCTACTGAATGCAGTACATGTTTTACATTGTCCACTTTTCAATGCTGACTTTCCAGATAAATAGAGCAATCAGGTAGTTCAAATCTCATTCATTTAATAGTTGAATTCACACTAAATTCATAATTTTTCCCATTTTGTAACAATTTTGGGTCCAAAAAAGGTGTAGAACAATTCATAAAGCTCAAATCTAAATTTAAAAGCTATTGATACACTACCTCACACCAATTAAAAAGAATTTGTTTCAATTTTTAAATTTATATTTATTTTGTAAATAAAGAAACAGCCATTACTTTATATGGGATTGTTTCTAATTATCAATTGGTTTGTGCAGCTATATTTATTTACACTTGTTATTTTTACTGTTTTATATTAGGAATCTTTCTTTGTATAAAACCATTTTAGTCATATTCTCTACCAGATTTTACATTTTTTTTAAACAATGCATTTTTCTGTACACATTGAATTTTAAATTGTACAAAACTATATTTTTTAAGTTTCTGTTGTAAATTTTATGCTGATATTAATCAAACTTGGTGTCTATGCAGCCATGTTTCTATTAGTTTACAGTAGTTTTTCTAACATTGTTTATATTTTTTTGAGGAGTTAAGTATGTTTACTCCAAAGAAAGAAGGATAAATGTTGTTAAACATTTTTTGCTGCCTGTTATACCAAACTGCGAAGGACTGAAATTATTTTTTTCTAAGACCACTGTTCTGTACCATTTTTTGACAGAATTACCAATAGCAGAAGTTTTAAAAGTATATAATAACCACTACTTTTTAAATTAAATTGTTATCATTTTTACATTATTGAAAATATAAAAGCTTAAAATTGTTAGTAATTTATATTTATCACACTTTATTTCCCCCTTTGTTCTCTGTGTGGGTTGTCTTAAAGCAGGTGTTTCTTTTGCTTACTTTCTACTACATTGAATTATATATAAAATATTTTTTAAGTACCATACTTTGAACACTGTATAAAATGATTCTTGCCATTGGTTATAAAATCAAAGCTAAAGCTCATGTTTCTATGCATTTAATTTGTAATGTCTAATTTGTTGACCACACTTGGTTGTTGTTGTCATCATTTCACCTTGACTGTTGTGTACGACCTTGTACTCTTGGTTGTAATAGTTATTTCAACTTGCTTGTGTGGTAATATTTTTTTTCTTCTAAACTTGGTTGTGTGCTTGCAATTATCTTTTAAACCTGCGTGCATGTTTGTGAATGTGACTTTTTCATGTACACAGTATGGTTATAATAAATATTATACAGTACCCTTAGTTATGTGGTTTCAATATTCAGTTAATATTCTGTCTCACTCAAATAGTGATTACCTAAATATCAATGTTCAAGAATTATTGTGTTATTTTGTACAGGTTTTTTTAAACTTTATTTTAATTAACTCTTTTTTAATTACCACAGTTTAAACTAGAAACCATTTTGTGAATACAATACAAAACATTTGGTAGTCATTTTGTAATCACTAATTATAATTTTAATTTCTTTAAATTTTATGTTGATGAAAATTTCTGAAATGGGAAAACTCAATGCATCGATTTCGCTGGCAACATCAATAGTAGATATACATCTTTTGAGACAGCCTTAAGCATACATAATTTGTACAACATCGATAGTGCATACTAACAAAATAGTTTTTAATTATCTGCTTAACAGTGTTTACCTTCAAGCCACATAAATTTATCAAGCTCTATCTGACTGTACTCTATAACTAAACGCCTAAATCATCTTTCATTGATCAAGTTTTTAATTGGCAATTGTTTTTTTTTAAGTTGTTTGAATATTCTTATTTATCAGCATACACCTCCTAATTGCTAAGTCTGGGTTGGGGGGGGGGGGGGGGGGAGTGGTAAGGTTGTGGAGTAGGGTTTAATTGATTAGCAAGAATCTTCATGCACACCATATCCTATGGCTTAAATTAGATTCTGCAGTTGTAAAAAAGTTGGAGATATATAATAAATAAAAATTTGTAGAATGTATTTACTTGTTAGTTTTCCATAATTTTGTATACCTTTTTGAATTTAGTATTCTACGTGTATTAAAAGCTGTTCAACAAATAGGGCTACCAATTCAAGATCTACTTTTTCTAAAATTCTTACACACAAACAAATGCATGTAAAACATTAGTCACTAATTGCTTTAACTAACTCTTACCACAGTAGGCTACATATTGTTTCTTAACATGTGTGCAACCTGGGGGGGGGGGGGGGGGGTAGCTTTTGTTATGAAGAGATTCCATTTGAATTCACAATAATTGAAAAGTATTTAAAAAAACCCGCTTGGGATTTTTTTCTGGGAGTAAAATGTATCAAGATAATTTTAAATGGACACTTCAGTTAAGTTTAACAAAGCATTTTTGATATGCACTAACAACAGTTTAGTGTAATTTACTCATCTATTAAATATTTTAAAAGCTGCTAGTAAAGGAATCAGGAAAGTTTTTATAAGTATAAGTAAACAAGCACTTTGATGAAAATTTCCAAAAGTTCCTGGAGCATGGTAAATTTTTAAAAACACAACTTATTAACTACCTAGCTAATAATGGATTAGGTTGGTCTATCAAATTATACCCTTTACTAGACAGGACTGAAGTCTCATCAATGAAATACTTCAACTGCTTTCTTTTTATAAGTTATCTTTTTATAAGTTATCTAAAACCTGTTCATATCTGCAGTGGGTTTAATGTTTTGTTATTGCTGTTAGAGCTGGACATCCCCTGATGTTTCAGTTTTTAAGCAGCTGTTTTCTTCTTCTTCTTCTTCTTCGTTCTTAATTATTAGTGTTGAAGGGAATCGAGATTTATCTGCCTGTGTGTTTGAACTCAAGACTTTGTTCGAATGTATCAACCATGAACTTTTTGCCGACTCGGCCACGCCTCCAACACAATTAAGCGTTTCGTGTCAACTGGTTATGCGCCATTGAGGCCATTGACTCCGATTTCAGCCTGCTTTTTCTTTTTGGATTTGCTTCCATAGCCTTTGTCCAACCAAGAACAAACTACAAGGCAGCAGTTGTTTAATTTTGGAGTTGTCTCTCCTAGAAGAGTGGCTGTCCCCAGCTAACGAGCCTCATCTGCCCGGGAGCAGCTGTTTTAAATCAGATGGATAGCATCAAGTCTGTTCCACTAACACAATGTACTTTGGCATTGAACATTACCTCACAATGTTTGCCCCTAATGCATCCAACTAAAAAACTCAATGTACAAACATGTAATGTGATGTCATTTATGCACAGCAATGATTAAAAACTAAGGACATCCTCATATGATAATCTCTCCAACACATTGCACGACTTTTTTTTTAATTTAAAAATTAGAATCTGTTTAACTTCAAGTGTTGGATTTAGGTTGGGGAACTTGATTTAAAAAAAAAAAAACAACCTGTTATGGCAAATCTTGTAATTCAACTTTGACCCACTTCTAATGCAGTAATTTCAAAATTTCCAGACACGATTTGACACACTTGTCTTTGGCATTCAATGCTTACATTAAAGAAAGAAAGTTCTTTTCAGTGCATTTAAAAGATTATTATTTTTAAGTTGTTTATATTTGTTTTGTTTTTTTAAAAATAGACAATGAGATCCACCATTCAATATATTTTTTATTAAATAAAAAAAAAAACATATTAAGAAAATGGCAACTAGTTTATTACAACAAAGTATTCACATTAACATTACATAGTTAAAGTTTTATAATTAAATACATACATTTTCTATACATTTTTATTTTAAGTATTAATTAAGAAATTATTTAACATACATAAGTTATAAAATAAATTTTTATTTTATTTTTTAATAAATTCTACATTAACAAATTTCAGAATATTTAACTTAACTACGTAGTATTTAAAAATTGGTACTCCAATAGTGCTTATAAATTACATTGTGAACATAATTTTAGTTCAACTGATGGAATCAGTTTTTAAGAAAACTGGAAAGGCAGTAACCATCTGTCAGTGCCAGACATGCTACAGAGGATGTGAAAGAGAGGATTGGATGCTGCATGAACATGCTACAGAGGATGTGAAAGAGAGGATTGGATGCTGCATGAACATGCTACAGAGGATGTGAAAGAGAGGATTGAATGCTGCATGAACAATAAACTGGCTCACACAACAACCAAATGTTTCTTATGTAAGCTTTGGTGGAACAATCCATAGAATGGTACTCTCTCTATAAATTAAATGGATTTTGAAAAGAACTGGACATACTATCATTACAGAAGAAATTAAAGCAGGAAAATTTACCAACACACTAAAGTAGATGAATGCAGGTAACCAATCTTGTGTCCACAAAAATTAGCAAAGCAAATGGTCAGAACAGGTATAGAACCCTACAACTAAATTGTGTGATTCTGTGAAATAGTGAATTGGGAATCAGTTTAGTAAGGCAAGAATTTCATTTGTAATTAGCGTAGCTAAATCCATTGAACTGTATGCAACATATTCCCTAGTGTTACCAGCCTAGGGGAAATAACCTGAATCTGATTTGGTTTTATACTATTTTATTAGTGTCACTACATAGTTGGCCCCTTGCCTATCCCATCAAAGAAAGGCCATAGGTTTACACTAACCATGACATTGAGATGGCCAGAGGTAGTACCCATAAAAGATATAAAATCTGAAACCATCTGTACAGCACTCAGACATTTCCTCCAGATATGGTTTCCCAGATAAATTATCAGAAACAGCTTCCCAGATAAATCATAAGAGAATGGTAAACAATTTACCTCCAATGTAATGAATGCACACAAGTACACTCAACTGTCTACATGCACATGCATGTGAGAGAGATGGAACAAAAAACTTCAAGAAATGTTGGCTAGGGGCACTGAAGATCATCCTCAAGATTGGAGCTAATCTGAGGGGACCTTTATCATTATTTAAAGAACAGTTATTAAGGGACAAAAGGGGTAAAGTCACAATACATGACACTTTTAAGATAATAACAAGGATCAGAGAAACTAATAGTATATGGATTAAAGTACTATGAAAAAGCAGAAAAGAGGTGCAAGTGGACCAAGAATAAAGACAGATATCTCAGAAAACTAGAAGAAACAGATACTCTGTTTTGTTACCTAATTGGAAGGGAGAAGTGGCACAGACCATCTGTAATAATAAAGAAGCTTAACCCTTTGAGGAGCAAGGGACACATTTCAAATTGACACCAGAACCAAATGAAACTACTTAGAGCTGTTGAATACATTTTAAATTTTTATATTAAAAAAATAAACACAACAGAGATAAATTATCGGTTTTTAAAAGGATTTGCAATTGAGAAATTATAATAATACTTATCGTGCAGAATATTTTTGCTCGTTTTTGAAAAAGTTTTCTTTGCTTAGGACATACATGTCCATACGGACTGGAAGGGAGCTAACTTTTTTATTGCTCACACTAACCACGTGTTTTTGCAGTAGAATAAAGATGGCGTCAAAGCGTTTATTTACAATCAACGAACAAAATATTGAACATCAACTGTTTGCAGACAACAGTGACGATGAAAACAACTTGCTTCTGGATGAAGAAGATGTTAATTTTTTGGAGGAAGATGTTGACAAAACAGGTGAGGAAGTTATTATCAACACTGCTTAGATTCTATCAACATAATGAGGACTCTTATAAGAAACAATTTCATACTAGGCTTCCCTCTAAGAACAAGGATGTTAAAAACTGTTAGATTTAAGAACAATTTTCTTTAAATGGTTAGAGACAGCAAAAATTGAGATAGAGATCAAAAACGTTATTGAGTTCAATTTTAAAGTTCAATTTTAATTGATGTTGGTAGACAATTACTAAACAATTCCAATGGTGAAGTGCAATAAACTTTGTAGTGAGTGAGGTGGAAGAAAAGCCAGGTGAGAACTGACAGACAGAAGCCCCAATACACAGGTGTAATGGGCATGAAAGCTATACAGAGAGGTAAGTAAAAGTAAGTTTCCCTTTCAAACCTGACAGTCTATGGGGCAAGTGAAGTAGAGTTCACTTGTGTCTGTGACCTCGGCATATGAAGAGATAGTGTGTGCCCAGCCACCTTTACTTTCCCTAACATGAGTTAGGTACCCATCAGAGTTGGGTGGACTCAGGGACGGTCTATTGACTTGAACCCGGATTTGAACTCGAGACTGGTTAGCAGTCCAGTTCTCTACAGCTAGACCATAGAGAGGACAGAATCATTTTTCTGGTGATATATATGTAACTAGTGTAGTTACAAAAACACCTTATTTGGTTGTCATAGAGGTCAAGGCCAAGACTGAACTAAGTTAGAGTTATCAATAGAAATGACGCAATAGTTGGTATCGAAATAGAATGGTTTGACATTGTTGACAACATCGGATGTACATCTGCGTGTGACTGTGTGTGTATATAAGAGGGAGAGCGAGACAGAAGAAGTGTTAGTAGATTGAGGTACGGAGATATACAGTGTGTGGGCCTGTGACAGTGGAGGTCTGTTGAGATTCATCTAATTATCTGAACTGTGATTATTCATGAAGAAATAAAGTGAAGTAATATTGAACCTGCGGGCAGAGTGTGCTTCTTTATATCAGGTGGGTGCCGTGAGGAAGGGGTCGTACAAGACCTAACAAAGAATGACACACATGCTGCTGGCCGCTACAACTACCACTCTGTAACATTTGGCGCTGCGAGCAGCTGAACTCAACAAGACCAGCCGTTGTCAACCTGCTCCATTACGTAGAACTGTGTTTTATGTGTGAATTCTAACAATCGAGGAACAAGGAAAAGTACTCGTTTACATAAACAGTAGGAACGGTCTTGTTTTTTTTTTTAAACATTTACTTATTAAAGGATAAACTTTACATAGACACAAAAAAAAATAGAATGTCTAATTTGGACCCATATTGTGGTCCTGCCCAGAGAATCCCACATAAACAAATTTTATGGGGACGGTGAATCAACCTTAACTGACAGATTCTATGAAGAGGTGAAAAGGTGCTAGATCTAATTGTGGAGACCTTTGGTGAGAGACGGTCAGGGTTCCAACTGTTATCGGTGTTCGTGGGTCTAAAACAGAGACTGGCGGAGAGTGTGATGGAATATTCACACCGAATGAACAGGGCCTTTGACGCTGTTGACGCTGTAAAAGGCAAAACACCCGACATAGATGTGCGCCTGCATTTTATCGAAGGGTTAGCAGCCCCTATGTTAAGAAGAGATTTGAAGGAGGTGTACAAGGACCCACAATTGACCTTTCTTCAGGTCAGGAACTCAGCAATCCGCAGGTCAGAGTATGAGGACGAATCGAACTGCTTGGTAGACAAAATCTCTGTGCCAGAACAGAAACAATCACCACCTACAGGGACCAGCACCATGGAAACCATGATGAAGATCCCTGTATTTGCGTTGACAGTTTTGTGGATTATATAAATATATGATCAAAAATTTAAAATATGGGCATTGTAAATTATTTAGTGTTTTCAAGTAACAAAGTAACACAAGAGCAGATGAAAAACTACAAGAGCCTGAAGCCTGATGGGCTTGTAGCGCCAATAAAATGCAGAATACTTGGAAGGAAAGGCGTTGTTGAACAAGTAAGTTAATGCTGTTTTGTCTGCCCGCTAAAACTGCAAGGTTGGACTAGGAGAGTCATGTTCCCATGAAGAGGCCTTGCTGTTTACCATACAGGCAGGCTATAAGGATAAGTTGTCAGGGGATTCTCCCTCGCTCCCTTCTCTGGAGGTGGCTGATATAAATTTTGATACCCCAGAAGCAAAGAAAAACAGACAAGCAGCCAATCACACACACACCAGGAATAACTGTAGGTAAACTAATACAATCTGCCCCACTACACAAAGACACATTTTTGGAACACCTATCAAACTTAAGCCCAGCATCAGCTATTTTATCCATAGTCCCTAAACACACATTCAAATCACCACAGACATCATTACTAGCCCCACTCACACCATTATCTGACGCAAAATACACCCACCTAGCCTACGACCAGATAGCGGCATTAGGAAATACTTTAGGGCTACAATAGTGGCATAAGGGAATACTTTAGGGCTACGACCAGATAGTGGCATTAGGGAATACTTATACATTGGGGAGATTTCAGTGAGAGTACTCTACAGGCTATTGAAGCAGTAACAAGAGATCAATTAGTAGACTAATTACTAGATATACTTCTAAATTTTACTTAACTCAGTCCAGTATCAAATACATATTACTGAAATAAGACACATAGTAGGTAGACCTAAGTAATTTATTACAGCCTTCCATTAC
Organism: Physella acuta; assembly: GCF_028476545.2. Taxonomy (NCBI): domain Eukaryota; kingdom Metazoa; phylum Mollusca; class Gastropoda; family Physidae; genus Physella; species Physella acuta. The sequence goes on from NW_026731663.1 coordinate 486,937, forward strand.
AAAAATATCTACTCGCTAGAATAAACTTTTAAAAATTTAATATAAGTAGCAGATTCTAGATCTAAGTCTAGTTGGACAGATATGTGCCATGCAAGTGGATTGCAAAAAATCCAATTGAGATGGGTAAACCAGCTTAAGAGTTTTTCATTAAACAGAAAGGACCTCGTGCATTAAGAATTCAAAGTACCAAAGAAGATCTGGAATGGTTTAGAGATGGCTAGAAGAATGTGGTAGAAGCTTGCCAATATTTTGGCTCTTATCACCAGAACCAAATAAAAAGAGTCTGTATTACCCCTAATTGAGATTTTTTAATGACAAGATTTCATTTCCAGTAAAGATAGAATTTTTAACAAAAAAAAAATGATTAGATTATGAGAAAATTAAATTCATATCAGATTTAACAGCTGGTCAGAAGAAAATTGCATCTTAGCAAATGGTTAGGAAAGGAAGATTGGCCACCAGTAAATTTAGACAAATTACACTCCCTCTAATCAATTGAATTTTCCAGTGATGTGGGGAATTAACCATGAATCCAAATTATTTCAATACAGAACTGGTCTAAAAGTTATAATACAAGCCAAGGGATTAGAAGAGCTTAGGATCCAATCAGTCTTCTTCTTCTTCTTCTTCATTCTTAATTATTAGTGTTGAAGGGGATCGAGATTTATCTGCCAGTGGGGTTGAACTCGAGACTGTTCGAATTTATCAACCATGAGCTTTTTGCCGACTCGACCACGCCTCCAACACAATTAAGCGTTACGTGTCAACTGGTTATGCGCCATTGAGGCCATTGACTACGATTTCAGCCTGCTTTTCTTTTTTGGATTTGCTTCCATAGCCTTTGTCCAACAAGAACAAACTACAAGGCAGCAGTTGTTTAATTTTGGAGTTGTCTCTCCTAGAAGAGTGGCTGTCCCCAGCTAACGAGCCTCATCTGCCCGGGGGTTCGAACTCGAGACTTTTCGGTTTGGCAACCGTGAGCTTTACCGACTCAACCACGCCGACCCCAAATCCAATCAGTGATTTGGGGAATTAACCATGAATCCAAATTATTTTAATGCAGAACTGGTATAAAAGTTATAAACGAACAGGAATATTTTTTACTCTGAAATCAAATTATGATCAAGAAATATAGATACTTATTTTCTTAAAGTTCTGACAAGGATTATTCACGAAAGGTAGGATTCCAAGAGATTATTATCTGTTACACCTCTGACTTAATAGAGGAATCATAAAAAATTATTTTAAAATACTGTAGGGCAGGTTTATGAGATGTGCTGTCTCAAACAGCTGGATATAAAGTTAAGGTAGGTTATGTCAACCTGACAATTGGGAGAAACTATCAGTCTCAGGCAATCAATGTTTGGACTGTGTTCGCAGAGGTGAAGTAGGAAATTTTGAGAACATTGTTGCCATGATCCTTTGGTATGACATCCTGTTTGCTGTTAATACAGTGAGCTAATTGCTACAGTCAGCTGACATGGAACTTGATGTGGCAAAAGAACAAATTAAGGACTCATCTTGTACTTAAAATACCGGGACACTGGTTATAATTCTGTCATGGTTACTGTAAAGGAAATTGCAAGTGCAATGGATGTGGAGTAAGCATTTAAACAGAAAAGAAACTGGCATTTTGACTATCAGAGTACAGATGAAAGAACGGTGCTACGGTCAAGCTTGCCTGACCCAAACAGGGCTGATTTGTGTAAACAGCCCAAGATATTTCAAGAAATTTTCCGTGAAACCAAATGGTGCCTTCAGTACATTTGGGGTATTCAGGATTCCTTTTCTTACATTGCAATCGCCTATAGAATCTTGCTAACAGTTGCAGTCACTGTGGCAAATGCAGAAAGAAGTTTCTCAAAACTGAAGATGATCAAAAACTATTTGATGTCCCAAGACAAATATATTTTAGCTCAGACAAATAAACCCTAGAAATAAATAGTCAAGTTATTTAAAAAGTACCAGGATATTGTCATCAGTATAATGGTTCAGATTCAGTAACATCAGAAGATCCAAGTGACAATCTGAGCCTTTCACCTGAATTCCTCCAAGAACTAACACCATCAGGCATGCCACCACATACACTGATGTTTAAGTAAGAAAGGAATGGTTGTTATGCTGCTGCAAAATTTAAACCCTCAGCAAGCAAATGTTTAAATGAGTAGGAATACATCTTGGTGGGCCTGTGTTTTCTCATGGGCAACTTTACGTGGCCTTATCCAGATGTAAAAATCCAAATCAAGTCAAAGTGTAAAAGAAAAAATACTGCATTTCAAGGAAAACAAGAGAACATACAAATATACACCAAATGTAGTTTACCATGAGGATTTATGACCATATACATAACTATTATTTTCAGTCATAAGAAGTAAATTGTCTTATTAATTATATGTATTTCTAAATCATATCATAAAGGAATGTATCAGTTGTTTATGTTTAAGTTTAGATCTTTAATTGATTGATACATATCTCAAAGGATAAGGGTTCATACATGAATGATGTCACACGCCTATGGAGGGGGTTCAGACTATCATAATTGCCATGATGTAAGGGAGACAAGGCGGGTCATCAAGGGCTAGAGTTTCAGCCCTACGTGTTAAGTTCTGTAATTGTTTTTGAATAAAATATTCGGGAAGGGGGTTTAAAGTTTTATTATGAATGCGCTACAAACATTACACTTATACCCCTGCAATACCATCTAGTTGACATGCTTCTGACTTTATAAGATCTCAGAAAGGTTGAAATGAAAGAGAAAAAGAAAACCGAATGCTTTTTTTAAAGAGAAAATCCAGGGCTACGTGCCGCTCTGGATGTTAGATCTAATCCTGGCTGGCCAAGGATTGAAGCAGATCAATCTTCATTATTGGAAACTATCATAAACATTGCTATGCATGGATCAGCATCACAGCAGAGGAGGCAGAACGAAGTCTACAGGACTATTAAAACATTAGACATTAGATCAGAAAACTGATCAGTTAAAACAGGATGGGTTTATAATTAGTAGAAGTGGGCTGTACCTTCAACTGTTTGTCCCGAAGCTTTATTTTGATTTTGCCCCTTTGTTTTTGATATTCGTTTCCTAACCATGGCCACAGCTTCACACATATTTTGTGGAATCAACAGGTCTTTCCATGTAGTCGAAATTCCTGCATCAGGTAACTGTTTATTTCTATCAGTCGCATATATATCACTCGCATATTTCTGGAAAAATGTCATAGACAAAACTGTTGCTCTTGAATTTCGCAAGACGGCAGTAAGCATTGTGTGCGAACATTGGGATAACTATAATAATAAATCACAGGGCCAAATGTTAAAAAATGTATGCCTGTATCTTCCAAAACCTGTTTTCAGTCATGGACAATTGCATGTTGCTCTCTAGAGTTCCTTCTTTTCATTCACTCAGTCGTTTGCCCAAACCCACCCTATTTAGACAACTGTGTCAATCAGGAAGTCTTCGGTCACTAAATAGCAGTGTATGCTACGCCACGGGTTGGCTAGTATAATAATATAAAAGGATATATAGTCATATATTGATAAAGACCTCAAAACAGTATCAGTTGTTTATGCTCTAGTTTAGATCTTATTAATTGATAAAGATCTAGACAAACCAAATGTTGAAGACATTTGAAGATTAGTCGAGAAAAATCATGGCAACCCATTTTTCATTAAACAAATCAATGTAATATTTTATAAAGTTGCTACTCGATTGAAAACAATTTTCCAAAAGCTTATGTTAAGTGTAACACATACTATGATTACCAGTCAGGGGGAATGTAGACCTAATGAAGGTATTATACATTATATTTTATATGTTTGTATTAGTAATCACGGATAGGAAAGCACCAGCCATTTGGTACCCAACCGAAGAACACTAAGATTACTCATGAAAGGCAAAAGATCTGCCAAGTTTGATGAACTTATACTAGAAGAAATATTGATGCAAGAATTGGGTATATCCCAGCGCCAGATTCAAAAACTGTATAATTTAGGGAAACCAAACGAATGGTTCGTCACAATATTGTCAGAGGAATTGTTCAAGAGTCTGCACATGAGGGAGATCTCCAAGAACTCCACCTCTGCGTGAGCATACTCCTGCTTGATGTGGAGAGGAAAGACCAAAGAGGTGTGCTTATCAATGGGTACCCCCCACCATCACCAAAGAAACAGTAAATGTTATTCTAGATAGCATAGCAATCCCAAATGAACCGAAGACCGCCGTACAAATCGCCAAAAGTGACAAGTGAGCCGTTGACTTTGCCCTACTTCACCCCCAGAGGAGCTGCCACATTATATAGAAGTGGAGAGGAGGGGAGGTGCACACCCTCCAGAACGAGGGATGTAGGACGATGTGCCCTCTGTGTAAATCAACAAGGCACAGCCCATCATCATGTAGAAACCAACACATACGGAACGAGATAATATACATCTAGAAAGGTTTAGCTTGCCTGACCCAAACAGGGCTGATTTGTGTACATGGCTCATGATATTTCAAGAAATTTTCCCAGAAAACTAATGGTGCCTTCAGTACATTTGGGGTATTCAGGATTCCTTTTCTTACATTGCAATCGCCTATAGAATCTTGCTAACAGTTGCAGTCACTGTGGCAAATGCAGAAAGAAGTTTCTCAAAACTGAAGATGATCAAAAACTATTTGATGTCCCAAGACAAATATATTTTAGCTCCGACAAATAATAAACCTAGAAATAAATAGTCAAGTTATTTAAAAAGTACCAGGATATTGTCATCAGTATAATGGTTCAGATTCAGTAACATCAGAAGATCAAAGCGACAATCTGAACCATTCACCTGAATTCCTCCAAGAACTAACACCATCAGGCATGCCACCACATACACTGATGTTAAAGTAAGAAAGGAATGGTTGTTATGCTGCTGCAAAATTTAAACTCTCAGCAAGCAATTGTTTGAATGAGTAGGAATACATCTTGATGAGCCTGTGTTTTCTCATTGGGATAACTATGGTGACTCCCTGTCCGTTGTTCTTATTCATGGAAGCACAGTCATACACTCTGCTCGACAATACGCTGCCTACATGAATACTTCCGGGGTCTATGGTGGCGAGGTCGAAATTGTGGCGATGTCTCAAATACTTCCTGCTACTATCACTAATCACTACTGAGAATGTCCGCATGACCGGCCTCGAGTTTTTAATCCAGGTCAATGTCTCTCCATAACCCTGCTATTTAGCTGTCCTTTGGATCATGGCCATTATGAAGTTCTCTTGCCTGTCACAAACACATGTGATGACCTTCTGGTGCCATCTGTTGACAATGTCGGCATGTGCACCAACATTACACACCATTGTGATCTCCACACTGATTGACTAACAAGGAAAACTTGTCTACAAAACCCTGAATCATACCATCAGAGCCAGGGGAGACATTCCTATAATCGTTGCATCTACAGAGATAGCTGCAACATTATTACCTAGTGGATGTACTGCACATTCTGTGGGTTTTTTGTGCGATGCGCACAAAAACCATGTGGGAAAGGATGTTGATGGAAGGAGCCAGCACTAAGTGGACTGCATGTGCAAATGCCTAGAGAAGTATAACGATGGAGAAAGGAGTAGTATTTTAAAAGAATTTAATGAGCTTGCTGAACATGAGAAACAGAACATTTATTTAAGGGGTTGCATTTCTGTAAAAGAAGAAAACACTATTAGGTGAAGGCAGAGTCAGGCAGTCCCCAAAACATTCCGTAAAAGAAACTGGCAAAACTGTGAGCAAAAATGCTTTTTGTGCTCTGCATGGTATTAAGGAATCACGTCTGAAGAAAAAGTCCTTAACTTTGAAGAACCCCTACAAGACTTAAGAGGAAAGCATGGCCATCACAAAAAACTTAATGATGAGATTCGCCTAGCAATCCGTCAAGTCAACATATTTCATTTCCTGCAAGAGAAAGCCACTATTCTCGAGCAGACAATAGAAAAAGGATCTATCTAACCTCTGAACTTAACATTTCTGAGATGTTTAGGTTATTTTTTGGAAAAACACCCAGACATGAATACTATCGCCAAAGAATGGATCTATAGAGATATTTTCAACTATGAATTCAATATTAGTTTTGGGTTTCCGCACACAGATGTGTGTGACACATGTGAAAAATTTAATGCTGATATTAAATCTGCCACTGTCAACAGAAATAATGATTGGTTTTCAAACTAAGAACTGAACATGAAGTTCACAAAAGAAAAGGAGATGCTGCTACAAGCAGATAACAGAGGATAAGCATCTTGCTCTTGCTGCTGATGATACTTAAGTCAAAGCTATGGATTTTCAAAAGAACCTGCTTCTACCTGTTACTGGGATTGGTCAGGAATACTACAAAAGACAGCTGGCTGTGCATAACCTTGGCATTCATGATGGTTGATCTAGAAATGCTTCCATGTATATTTCTGCAGAACATTTTGCAAATAAAGGACTTAATGAAGTTCTGTCATGTCTGGAACATTATATAGATGGATTGCCAGAGTCCATAAGAAAACTGGTGATTTTTACGGATAACTGTTTTTCACAAAACAAAAACAGATACATTATTGCTTTTTTTTTTTTTTGCAAAATCTATGCAACACTAAATTGACTGAAGTAGTTATTAAGTACCCTAATCCTGTACACAGCAGAATGCCATGTGACAGAGACTTTGGCAGGATTGGAAAAATTGAAATCAGATAAGTTTTATAAGCCTTCTGACCTGTTAAACCTAATTGTCAATTCAAACATTGATGCTTCGTGGCAAATTGCTTATGTCAAACATCCATTTACTGACAATTTAGAAATGGACAGTAGACCTGTTGTCAGGGTTAAAGATTTTAAATCTAGCCTGGATAAAGTCATTAAAGCGCCAGAGGGTATTGTCAGTCTCAGAGGGATTTTATTTGAAAGGCTGAAGAACCCTGTTGGTAGAAGCTCAATAACTGGCCGTTTTACTTCCACTTTAAGTTTATTAAAAAGGGGAAAATCCCTGAACACCTTAAAGTCAGCAATTCAAGATTGCCCTTTGGTATTCAACGGCTTTCTTCCAATAAAGAAAGCAAAATTTAATGATAGAAGTCACTTTTGTCGCATGTCCATCTTCCAGAGAGTGTAACTTTCTACACTTCCCTCAAACCTTTAGAAATGTCTACAGAAGAGGATGAGCAAGCTGATGATTTTGAATAGAACATTCAATTTAAATGAGTGTAGATAATTATCAAGGTAAATACTGTTACCATCAAAATTGTAAAAAATTATTACATCACATTTGTTTTACTATTTTTGTTGACTCAGTATATACCAATAGTTTTAAATTAATTTTGTGTTTATACTTTTTTTGTTTAAAATTTAAATGAAAATAATTTTTGACAATCATAAACAGAATCTTGTCAGAAAAGTGTGTTTGTTTAAAAACTTAGACCTCATTTTTCTCAAAATACACTAATGTACTTTTTTCACTGAGCCCTTCATATAGATAAAGACCTTAAAGCAGTATCAGTTGTTTATGTTCTAGTTTAGATCTTATTAATTGATAAAGATCTAGACAAACCAAATGTTGAAGACATTTAAAGATTAGTACAGAAAAATCATGGCAACCCATTTTTCACTAAACAAATCAATGCACTGCTACAATGATAGCCTGAAAGCTATGAACAGAGGAGGAATTTCTAACTCTGTTTTCCAAAATTATTGGCTGCAGGAGACTGAGTTCAAAAGGGTCTACAACTATGGAGAAGTGAATGTTTGGTATGCCACATTAGGTTCAAGAAAAATTTACGAAAGTCTCATGCTCACTGAATTCTATGAGCCAAAGACACTAGCAAATGAAAGGACCCAGAGGTTAATACGAGTAAGCGTCACTCATGTAGACAAAAAGAACATCAAACAAAGTTTAACAACTTTTATCACCATTTTTGTATTTCTTTATTTCTAAATTAGATCTACCTTCATTTGAATTGTTGATCGACATTTTCTTTATGTAAGGATAATTTTTGTAAATGTTTGAATTATGTTACAGACTAACGCACACACACATTTGTATATGCTGATGTAATTACAAAGTACGAAAATACAAGTATTAAAAAAAAATTTTCTTTTAACAGTCAGTTAAGATGGCATGTACTATTTGAACTCTTTCAACAATCGTAACAGCCAAAAAAAAAAAAATTTTGTTCATTGTGTTCACTGGACTATAACTTTCCCTTCGGGGCCTATAAGATTAAATTTAAAACAATCACCAGTATGGAGCAACAACTTTCAGCAGCAAACACAACCCGGAGTTAAAATGGCCCAGGAAGAATTCAATGAAGTAGATAGACTCCTGTATCTAGCAAGACAAAGCACCACAATCACAGATAGGAAAGCACCAGTCTACAACTCAGACAACGTGATGACTGGAACACGGTTTCAAAAGGTAAAGATCAACACAGCGGCACCCCTGGGGAAACTCCCCCAAAATACACTCCGCTGCCTCATAAAAGGCAGACCAGGTTAGTATGTGTACAACCTGTGCCAGCCAACCGAACGGTATGTAACTTAAAGTCAGATTTATTGTTTAAATCACTGCACATGCAGGAAATAGTGCAAAACACAAGCTTATGTAGCAGTATTCTCCTCCTGCATGTGGGAAAAAATGGTTAAAGAGGTCAACTGAAGTGAGTACCACCCACCTACTCACAAAAAATAGTTACCGACATTTTAAAAACTGTTAGTTCACCCGATGAGCCCATAACTGCAACCAGAATATGGAAAGGGGAAAGATGGATGAGACTTCCTACCCATTGCAAAAGCTGAAAACCTCCCTCACTTCCTAAAAGTTGAAATGGGAGGTGAAAGCCACACGCTGCTAAACGAGCGGAAAACTATATGTCCACTGTGTGGCACCATGAAACATCGAAATGGACAAAAGGGGAAGATATGTGGAAATAGAGGAATCCTTGTCAGAAGACAGCTACACAAGTGATGAAGACACTACGGAGAGCAGACAAGAGGAAGAAGAGGATAAAACACCAACGGAAGGCAGACAAGTAGTAGATGAAACATGAGAGCAAGTGACAAACAAAAAAAAAAAAAAAAAAAAAAAGAAACAACCAACACGGCCAGAGACGACTAAGAAGGTACAGTTTACAAATACAGGAGAACGAAACCAAAGTGATCATGGTTACAAGGATTTCACCTTGCAAGAAAAACCCTCGACAAAAAGAAGTATTGTGGAAAGCAACAGCCATGATAATCATAAACAGACAAAAACAGGTGAGACTCCCAAGTCCCAATTCAATCCATGGAAACAATAACATTACTCACACTAAACATACAAGGCACCAACAACAAAGAAAAATATATAAGACACCTAAAGTTATTCTGGCTTTTGCCAAGACAATTTAAAAGTCCTAAGGTCAAATGTTTGAACATGTAGGAATACATCTTGATGAGCCTGTGTTCTCTCATGGGCAATGCAACAGACAATTATTATTGTAAATAGTTTTTGGAGTAAAATGTGTGAGATAGTTGAATTTGAATACCTTGCCATCAGAAGTGAATGTATGAGAGATCAATCACTGTATTCTCCATGCTTGTATGGAATCGCTAACAGACTAAAGGGAGAGAATGTAGGGCTATATAACCCTGGGGTAAATGCGATGCAACACAGCCACCATTGACTAATGCAGGACAGGACTATGCCTGAGAATTTTGTGGAAGATAGTCGGTGTGCTCATATGTATTTCTCTGCTATATTATATTAAGTGTAGGCTGTACACTCATTCAATTATAGATTCATATTTTTTCTACTGTGTAAGTAAAGTTATCTAGTTATGCAAACTGGAGTCCAGTTTCTTGTGTTCACAAACCTGCAATCACAGGTGTGTTTGAACAACAAATACACAAAGTGACAGGCAACTTTATGTGGCTTTATCCAGATGTAAAAGTCCAAATCAAGAGTCAAGGCATATGTAAATGTAAAAGGTTAAAGAGAGTGAGGGTGAAAAATCTTAAAGCAAATGGAATAAACTGGGTCATCTTGCGCAGAAAAACTGAAACCAGCGGAAGACTGGAAATGATAGTAACAGAGTCAACAGTGGCACCCTAATGATCCTCCAGCATTAAGATAAAGATGGAAAGTTAGTTGCAAATATAGATTTGTTATGTTAAATGATTTCGTATAGAGAGTATGTTTCTTATTTACGAATATTGTTTTATCAGATTGTTCCCTACTCGATTACAAACCACTGAACAATGGAAATAAAACTTTGTGTACCTTGCCAGGACAGTCTATAATTGTCCACACATTAAATAACAGTTCCTGAAAATGTGTTAGGCAGATCTAAATTTCAGAAGCCAGCACATAGCTTAAGTGTTACAACCGTTGACACATCATCAGTAAGAATTGCAGGGGTAAAAGCTACTGACATTGGTACAATTACAAAAGGAAAATCATGAGTCAACACACAATCGTTTTGATTCAAAACAGTCAAAATAGGGGTAAAATAGTTAATCTCTACTTCTCAATATTTTAGACATTGTTAGAATAATTATTTTCACACCATTAACAAAAATTGATTAGGTTAGTATTTGAATAAATAATTTGATTTTCTACACAATCTATTTTTCCCCCAAAAGAAAGAAAAAAAGAAATTTTGCTTGTAATTTTACAAAAAAATAATTATTATTAATACAATATTAAATAACTGCAACTTAAAATACAAACATAAAACTAAAAGCTACCTATTGTTCTTTGATCAAAACTTTTTTCTGAGCCTGTGTAAGTACATCTCCATGGCCAGCAATGGATTTCTTTGCTGCAGTTTCCCATCAAAAATGTTGAAATCAACTTTCTGGAGAGTTTTCAGGTAATGGTCGCAAACACTCTGCAAGGAACAGAAAAAAAAAAAGAAATTAAAAAGTTTTTTTAACCAAATGAAAAGGCAGTGGATCATGGCATGAGTTTTAATGCAACTACTCACAGCATTTAAGAAGACTAGTTGTGACTGAGGTGGTAATGAATCTTTCAGTGATCGGGCTTTTGTAAGATGATGATTAGCAATGCTGGCCACATCAAACACTGCATCTTTGACTTGTTGAGAAATCTTTCCACGTACAATGTCTTCTTGAGACACTCTATGCTATAAAACAAAGTATATCAAAAGTGTTCCTTTAAATAGTGTAATAATTTCACTATGCAGTACATTAATTTGGCAATCATTCACCAAAACGCTATCTTTTAGTAGAATTTTTTTTTTTTTGCTTATAAAAATAATTTCTGGAATTAAATAAAACTATTCCTCTTTAGGTATCAAACCTGAGAATTCAATGCAATAACGTCAAAATATTTTTCCCCATACTCTTTTAGAATATTTTGAAAATAGCTTCCATGTCAGTTTCTCCTAATAATCTATTATTGGAGATGGTGTTGGACCAGTGGATGCCTTTTATGCTTCAAAGGCATCCACTGCCATACAGTAGGGCGCTAAGGATACTAAGATATTACTCCATTTGCTAAAGAAATAAGTCTTTATTCTTGCATGACTGCTAGCTAGTAAAGTTATGTTGACCGCAAAATCTATGTCCTTTAGGCTAGTATTTTGTGTCCAAGACATCTATCCCACCAAAAAGTTTGATCCACATTTATTTCAAAATTGCTTGTAAACTTAAACTAAGCTTTATGAAAAGAGTAGGTTAAATCAAGAGATAACCATCGTCTATGACCCATTAGTCTTTAAATGAATAACAATCTTTAATAGCCTTAGCACATTCCCCTAGTTAATGCAAGTTCAAAACTAGTTTTGTTTTCAAAGTTCTAAATAAATATTGTCCTTACAAATTATATTTTTTATTTTATTTTCAATACTTGATTTTTAAGCAAGACAAAACATTATTACAGAATTAGCTTGACTCCATCATAAGGACGTGAAAATATTAAATTATGTGTGAAATCTTAAGCACTTCCTTAAATAAATTTTAAAAAATAAAACTTTGTCTTTTCTACGTGAATACCTTGGCTAATGTTTCCATTGGTAAAAATACTTGTCGTCTGGAAGCATGGTATGGTGTTGCACGTAAAACAGTAACAAGACCTTGGGCCTTCCCCAAATGACTAGCAGCATGGTCAGCATGAATGTTTTTAATTCCTAAAACAAGAATACAAGATTAAATATAATCACTTATTCAAGCATGTATTCTAAAATTTAAAATTAGAGTGAAGAATAAAGCTGATTTGCGTAATCCTCGAATTGACAAATGGAAAAGCTGATTTTCATAACAAAACAGAGGGTTTTAAGGTCTATGAGTTGTAAAATTATCATATTTAGCTGCTGAAACATACTTACTTAAACATTCTAACATTAAAAAATATAATGAAGCATTAACTTGATCAGCATAATCTTCTACACTTTTAACTGTAGTAAAATTATCACGCTCCAGCTGTTGGGTCTGAAAAATTTAAAACAAGTTAAAACAAGAAAATTTAAATAAGCCAGTAATTTAAAATGCAGAACAGAAAAAAAACTAAATAAAAGAAAACATTTACTATGATTTACTCAATTGTTAAGAGATACAGTGGTGTGGTACCACTCAAATCTTTACGCAAATCCTGAAATTTATTTTCCAAAAGTTTACCTAACCTAAAACCCAAATGTGAAATTTCAAAATCTCTGAAACTTAATGACCTTAATGAGTTAGTCTTAAAATAGCTAGGTGTAATAAAATAAAAAGAAAACCTCTAAAAAAAATTACATTGCAAAATTACAAAAACACCCATGCCAAAATTTATATTTGCAATACAAGAGAGTATTGTCATTTGTTTATGGAGACTAATACAAAGCCATTCTAGAAAACTTATTTTTAAAGTCAAGAATTTTTTTTTAACTGAAAATCTTTTAGTCTAAAATTGGGAATCTACAAACTAATGAATGTTTTATTTTAAATTCAGAATTCCAGACAAACACTTGACATTCTTAACATAAAAACACTATAAACACCAGTCTTACTCTAGCATCAATTATTTTTTGCAGCCACTGTTTAGAGAGCTTGAAATAACCACAGGCCTACAAGGAAGAGAGTAAAAGTTAAAATATATTTCAAGTTAATCTGAGTTTGAATTATGAGCCAATACAAATCAAGTTGAAGCAATATTAACTCACCCCTGCCAATTCAAAAGCTACTGGTGTATGAGGTACAGTTGACTGAGATGACTAAAAAAAAAAAAAAAAAAAAAAAAAAAAAATCAAATTATTGTACATACCAAAAGGTTACATTATCAACTTATACTATTACTTTTCAAAATATACCAAACTAACATTTAACTGACAAGGTAGAAAAAAAGTAACCTGAAATATATTATCAATTGTATCTTTCCAAAACCTCATTTTCATTAGTCCGATTTGCCTCTCTGAAACATTATCACGAACCTGAAAGAAAAATACAATCACTAGATTATATATAAAAAATGTAAAGAATTCTCTTTAAACCTAGTGATCCATTAGGAAGATGAAGTAGAGTTTATATGTTTCTTGACCTCAGCATATGAAGGGAATGTGGTCAGCACTTTGCCCAGTCGCCCTTACTGAGTTAGGTACCCATTAGAGCTGGGTGGACTCATGGAAGCTCTACTGACTTTGACCTGAATTTGAACTTGAGACCTACAGGTTAACAGCTTAGCGCTCTACCACTTATGCCATGCCGTCCCACACTAGATTATAACTAGTCAATCCAATAAACTATCAAATTTAAAGAACAGTAAACTACTTTTGGGCAACAAGTTATTAAAATAAATCAGATGTCAAGCCAGACAGATGACTAATTTGAATGAAGGGATGTTTGCTTTAAATAGTGCTCAGAAGGAGTTATTTCTAGAAAATCAGGAGCATATTTCTCCGCTTAAGATTAAAGAAGAGTTGACTAAGAAGTTATTTTATTATGACTGCTACTACCTATACCTAGGCTATTTCCCTTTTGTTATTGAATTCTGTCCTTTTTAAAGACTCAATCTGAAATTTAACCTTGGGTTTAAAGTGAGATATTTTTGCATTATCATTATAAATGCAGTTTACTGGAAAGAAAATGCAGCATTAAAATGTATCTGAAACTAATTAAGTCATAGACCTATTATGTGTTAATCTCAACAACCATGTCCTTAACAATACCCCAAATAAATTAAAATAATATTACAGTAAGATATTCTCTAAAAAAACATTTTTAGACACTGAAAGAAAACAAATTGCATTGATGAAATAAGATGAATCTATTTATAGTTTAAAACCTAACTGATCATCCCAGTGGAAGAACTATTTTTATGCCCACCACAAATTGTAGTGTAACTCCATATCTGTCAAAAGTATATGAAACACAGAAGCTTGATATGTTTCCCATGTTAATTTTATTCTCATGTTTTTATCTATTTTTTGTAGTTATATTAGGCTGTGCCTATTAATTTGAATATATTCATTTTTATAGCTACATCATTCTAATTTCTTTGGTATGTCTTATTATTAAGATAATAAGAGAAGCAAGTTCTTTTCCTTTTGGTTTGTACAAAACTATTTTAATGAGCTTTATGGGGACCATTATTAGACTATTTAAAGAAGAGCAATAAGTCATGGTAGTGGTTTGAACGCTCATCTTTCATACTACAGCTCATATAGTTTGTAATTTTTTTCTTCTACACAACAGTGTGTGTTAACTACTGTTGAAAAATCACTGCTGTAGTAGATCTGTTTGTCAGATTTTGGGCCCCTTAAAAGTCCTGGGTCCACCACATTGCTGTGTCTAGTAGTTCCCACACCCCTGGATCATCGGTAACTTAATTATCAAGGCCTAAAGAAAAACCAAAATAGTTTAGTAAGCCTAATGTTACTAAAGTGTATTGATCACAATATTTACCTGAGCCAGCTCCACATTAAAAGCTCTCAAAGCAAATACTGCTCTATGGACAACTTTAGGAAGTAACAAACAAGCCAGGTAATTCTCATAATCATTTTTTCTGTAAAGAGAGGAATATTGAAGTTTTAGAGTTCATCTGCAGTCTCCTTTTTCTATCTGTTTAAAATTGATTAAATAGCCCCAGCTAATGTGATGATTCATTTGTCATTTGGCCTTAAACCATGGTTTACCAAAGTACAACTGGTTTTTAATATCCCATGCCAAAACAACAGAACTTATTCTAGACCTTTAAGTTAGCAAAGACTAATTGCTTTTTTTAGAAGGTATAGCCTATAAATTTGGATTTTATGATTTGAAATAAATAGCTTTAAAAAATGAATATGTATTCTCATAAAAAAACATACAAATGTTTGTCACAAAACATATTCAAATATTTTAGCTAACTCTGCTATGATAAAATTAGTAATCAAATAATATAGGGCTAACTATAGGACAATCCCAGTCCACTTTAGAAGATAATTTTCTTTCTTTATGAACATCACCAGCTCATCCCATTAGCCAAAAAGGGCTCAACATGGCAAACTCCAACTAACTGGCTTGGATATCGGTTTGATTACCGCATCTGTCATTTCTGTCATTCGATTCTCACATGGCTTATCTTCCATCCCACAGAGCCCAGGGTAAACTCGTACCCCACCGTCCAGTACCCGGTTCAACCGTAGGAAGCTAATAACTAAAATAAAATCTACGTCAATCAGGTCAAAATCATGGCCGCATTTGCGTGGTTCGCTCAGCGTTACTCTTAAGGCAGCATTTGCGCGGTTCGCTAAATCTTTACCATAGATCACTAGGTGGCATGCGATCTAAAAAAAAATAGATATAAGACTGCTCGATTTTTTTCGTGTTAGCAATTTAATGTTGACATACTGATAGATCTAGATCTAGTTTAAGTGTATTATTTCAACACCTAAGAATCTAGATCTAGTACATGTAAAAAAACAAGGCCGCCTTTATTTGCGCAGTTCGCTCCGCGTTATGCTTAATCTTTACCTTAGGTGTCACGCAATCTAAGATCTAGTACTTTTAAAAAAAACAGTACAGTACAGAGTATAGTGTCAGTAGTGGGTCAGATGATAGTCCTAGATCTAGCAGCAATCTAGCTATATCAAACTGTCCTTTAGTAAATTGTTTTAACAGCTATCTAGCATGCGTGATAGTAGATCTAAGTCTATATTATTTATCCTATGTGAACTTCAAAAAAAATTTCAATTTGCTTGAGGGAGGAGGGGAGAGAAGTGAAGACAGAATCACACGTCATATTTTCAATATGAAAAAATAAAATGTAATAAAGACGCTAGTACTGGTCATGCTGACCCCGGGTTCGAAATCAGAGCTCTGGGTGTATGAACTACAGTCTACAGCTGGCACACTGTTGACTCAACCACACCGGATGTGTTGGAGTAGGTAAAAGTAAGCATTTTCAATCACAAGATGGCAAATCAAAATCCAATCTGTGAGGCGCGTAGTCACTTCGTTACGGGCAACGCTCTGCAAGATACGTAGTCACTTGGCAAAATAATGCATACTAACAGATAGAGAAATGCATTCTGAATAAATTAACATCCATTTGAAAAAGTATGCATTTGAGCAGTGGCAAATATTGAATTGTTGCCAATGGGCTGTCCATAGCACGGCTGTGAGGCTGGGCCTGGTGCCCAAGCAGCTGTCATCTGTCCTTATACTTTCTACTCCACCTATTCTTAATTACTGAGTGTTTTTATCCTGTTTAAAAAAGTTTTTCTTGACAGTATGATATATTGAATTATATTGTACGAGTTTTGAAAAAATGAAATAATATATATTATATAATTATTAGGCCTACTTACTTACTTAGGCCTAATTATAATAATTAATAAGTAGTAGGGCCCTACTAAGCCCTACTTATTACTATTAAATTTGTGCATGATACTGGATAGCTGCAACCTGACATCAAAAGAGTCACATGCTGAGTGCTGCCGAGAGCCGCAGGTTGCAGACCCTTGCTCTAGTCTAGACTCTAAACAATCTCTAACTATTAGATTAAGTCAACTAGGCTAAAATCTTGTAAAAATAAAAAGTAACTTAAGTTTTAAAGTACTTTTAAAGCTAGATTTCTAGATCAAGATGTAGAATAGAGTCTATTCTAGATCTAGGATGTAACTTCTTAGTTGTCTTAGACTCTTAGTAGGGTAAAATCACGATATAGCGTCGGTTATTATTCCGGAACTGTACAGCAGTAAAAAACAGTAAAACCATGGCGTAGTCTGTCGAGCCGTTCCGGAAACCACCGGAAATACTGTAAACCATCATTTTTTTGCCGCCCTATTATTTTTAATACATAATGATAATGTTGAAAAATGTGCAAGGATTGATTTTAGTTGCAATTTAAATACTGTTTTGCTAATTATTTTGTATTTCTAATTATTTTAAGTGTATGTGCTAATTATTACTGCTACTAAACATTATTCTAGTTATTCTTACTACTTTTAACTTTAGAAAATCTAATCGTCTTATTTACTAACAGAACTAGAGTCTAGAGCTGGTTGTCGCAAATCTTCTGCAGGTTTTTTCTGTTTCTTAAAAAAAATCATTAATTACTACACTCGACTTTATTAATAATATTTAATATTTAGATTTACTAATTGTTGCTAATTTTTTGTCAGTTAAACATTAAATTAAGTTAAAACATTAATTTAATGCACTTGACTTTATTTTTCTTTCAGCGGTCAAATAAACTATGGTTTACAGTTTACAGTAACGAATGTTACCGAAACTCAACGAACATTACCCAATAATTTCCGACGCTATATCGTGATTTTACCCTTGCCTTAGTAGATCTAGACTCTAGACTAGCACTAGTGTGACTAGCTAGTGACTAGTAACTAGTAGATCTAGTAGTAAGAGTAGATCTAGTAGTAAGTAGTAGATCTAGAACATTTCTAGGCCTAGAAAGTAGAAGCACTAGATCTATAATTAATTATAATAATTAACTTACTTTACCAGCTCAAGGCAGTAGTTATAATTTGCTGACTGACTTTGGGATGCGTAATTTCTACGAGAACAACTAAACAGGCGTCTTAAGCCTAATGATTTTGTACTGCTCATTTTTCTTTCTTAACCGGCTAATGCCGCTAAAGGGACACTGACAACTTAAAATGGGCCAAAATTATACTCAGAAATTAGAATATTGTTCTGTGCAAGTAGACTAATCTACATCTAGACTAGAACCATTATCTAGATATTAGATCTAGAAAATCTAGATCTAGATCTCTAGATCTACAGACTTCTGATAATAATCAAGCACTTGTTAAATTTAAACCAAGGGCATGTTAGAGAAACTGGTCAGATAAAAATGTAAAAAAATGAGCCAAATTTATAATTGTGCAAGAATAAGATTTGCCTAATTTTTTTATATTGTAAAATGTTTGGTAAAATATGTTTTGTATAATGTGTTAATGCATTGTCTGCCTAAATCAGCTGCGGAATTCTCTAGAATCGTAAACAACACACATTAAAACTTGTTTCATTATACGAGGTTTGATTTCATAGAAACACTTTTTTTTTTAAATACACTGGGAAAAAAGGAAAAGGAAACACAACCAATGCTTTCTTAGTAAAAGCTACGCTTACTCATGATGTCTCGTGTCTGACACATTTCATGCTTTTAGAAAAGAAAGCACGTTTGTTTGATTTTCTTAAAAGCTTTTTTCTTATAAAGTTTTTTTTTACTTCAACACAAGGCCAACTAATGATCGGGTCGGGTTTTAAAGCAAAAATTTTTAGTCGTAAAGTGCTAATTTAAAGACCTTAATATATAGGCTTAATATATCTACACGTGTATGAATATCAGAGTTTCTTCCAGGCATCTCTACGGTGGGGGGGGGGGGGGGCGAAGCCCCCCCCCCCCCCCGAAAATTTTTTACCGCCCCCCCCCCCCCCGAACGATATGAAATTTATATAATTTATATAGAAAATATATACTTTTAATAGTGTCCGCCCCCCCGAAGAAAGTTTACCGCCCCCCCCCCCCCCCCCCGAAGATTTCAAGTGCCCCCCCGGAGAAAAAAGTCTGGAAGAAACACTGATGAATATTTAGAACTAGATCTATATATATCTATATATAATATGGATAAAGTTTATAAGCCCCCGCTCAAAAAAAAAATATGAAAACAAAACAGAGGCGTAGCGAGGGGGGGGGGGGGGGCGGGGGGGGGGACGACACATGTCCCCGGGCGCCGACCTTAGGGGGGCGCCAAATTGAAAGTTTGAGGGGGGTGCAAATGAAAAGTTCGAGGGGGGGTGCAAATCGAAAGTTTGAGGGGGGTGCAAACCAAAAGTTCGAAGGGGGTGCAAATCGAAGGTTTGTCCCCGGGCGCCGGGAAGGGTCGCTACGCCTTTGAAACAAAACGTACAACATCAACGTGTTTAGAGAACAAAAACATTAAAATATGATTTTCACTCAAAAACATGATAATTAATATTTACAGCAAACCATTACGACTTCTGCTGTCGCCATTCAGGCACCAGTTCAGACTAGTGTGGCTTCACTTTGAATTCAGCGAGTGTTGTGTTCTTGTATTTTCCATATCCATGTGTCTTAAGGAAGTGTTCTCTTACTATTGACGGTTATAGACTAGAATTGTTGAATATGGCCTTGCAGATCATGCATCAAGTTCTGTTATACACGTGAATCCATAGTGTACAGGTTCGTCCGGTCAGTTAGTATGAAGTGATTAAACTATTAAGAAAGAAATCACAGGACGCACCATCATGAAAACCATAAGTCGACTACTGGGCCACGATATAGATATACAGAATATTTTCGTCCAACACGTGTATTGCCTACACGATCAACTCGCGCCTGTATAGGTGGTGTTGAATCGATTCGTGACGTACGTGTGTCGTGACATCTTATTTGAACTGTCATCGACCGCTGCCAGCTATCGCCTGCACGGACAAAATCTGATCGCAAGTCATGTAAGTTGGGTGTGTGTCTTGACCTCCGACAATTTTTGGGACTGATTCAGCGAACACTTAGGGTTCGATCGAACCCAAGTTAAGAACCACTGAATAAAATACGTTTTACACCCTTTTTGACACTTAAATAGTCATATAAGCCTAGTGTTTTTCTTGTCATAATCCCATTACGCCTCATTGTTATGTCAATTATTTTGCTTAAAAATAATGCATTTTGAAAATATTTGAAGCGCAAGTTGTAAAGCCTTGTTCGTCTATAGTCTGTCTATACTATTAACTTCGAATAATTATACTAATGAAATGCATCTCAAAAACAGGCGCTCTGGTAGAGTAAGATGCGCCCTGGCTGGCTGCCACCCATTAGCTACGCCACTGTTTTTCGCAGCGGGTGAAGGGATTGTGTGGGTGCAATACTAGCACACGTCCGTCTCTGACTTTCTTCAACTATTAAAAGCTACTGATCAGACCTGGTTAGCCCCCCCTATAAACGTGCTGCCCATCCACCCAGAGTTTCTTCCAGGCATCTCTTCGGGGGGGCTAAGCCCCCCCGAAAATTTTTTACCGCCCCCCCCCCCCCCGAACGAAATGAAATTTATATAATTTATATAGAAAATATATACTTTTAACAGTGTCCGCCCCCCCGAAGAAAGTTTACCGCCCCCCGAAGATTTCAAGTGCCCCCCCCCCCGGAGAAAAAAAGTCTGGAAGAAACACTGCATCCACCTACTCGTACTGTCTTGCCAATGTGCTAAGAGAATATATATGAAGTTTCTTTCAGGCATCTCTTCGTGAGGCACGGCACTCTCCCCACTCCCCCCCCCCCAAATCCCCGTGCCAAACGAAATATATTTATATATAAACTATATACTTTTACCAGTGCCCTCCTTCCCCCTATCCCACCTTGAAAGTTTTAAGTCCCCTCTCCCGTAGAAAAGTGTCTGAAAGAAACACAATGTGCATGTTTAAGATTACACGTACACCCGGATTAGACGAAAAACAACAACACTTGCAGTCTTTTAACATTAGCAAAATACAGAGCCATTTAAAAACAGCACATTATCTTTCCGCTCACCCACTCACTAAGTATTCTAAAAATTGTTGCTTATTTTTTATGTTCGCAGGTTTCTAGGTAGAGAATCAGTTAAATAATTTTATCAACTAGACTATTGTGGCTTAGATTAATTTGGTTTATTAAGTTTTGGTTAGGGCTATGATTTGGTTAGGATTGGTAAGGATTTTTTTTTTTTTACAAAATAGGCCTACATGTTAACTTCATAGAGCTTTCAATTTCCAAATATTCATAAATGTTGTTTTATATTTTATATGATTTATAAAAGTTTCAATAAACATTACGGAAATTTTGTATAAGAAAGTTGCATTTGCTTATAAATGTCGATGAAACGTTTTCAGGCTGTTATTATAAACAGCATTCAATGTTGATTCTTATTTTGTGTATGCGCATGCATATACTATATACAGAAGGGCCGTTACGTGACTTCTGATTGATTTGGTGAAATCGACTTAGGATTTTCTATAGTTTACTTAGAACACTTATTTTAAAGTATATCTTCAAAAACAAAAATTAGTATACTACTTTAATTGCCACCTATTTAAAAAGGCTACAAGGAGTATTAGTATTAGGATAATTCATTTTTTTAAATAAAAACTTGAGTTTGTAGGTTTAGCAAGAAGCCGCATCATATATTTGGCCTATATATATATATATATATATATATATATATATATATATATATATATATATATATATATATATATATATATATATATATATATATATATATATATATATATATATATATATGAGCGTATGTAGATGGTGTGTTTGTAAACATCTCTACTCTGCATGTTACGCACACTGTGTTGGTGCCTAGCGCTCAGCCCTCCAACACACAACATTTGTTATTTGACCCACTTGCAGCGAATCTCCACTTAAAAATAACCCCGCGCGAACTCCAAAACGTCTTCCCTTGTATAGGCAGAGCCGTCCAATCTACACAGTCAGCCTTATCGTGGGCCAGCCCATTTTCTAAACAGGGGTGGAACAGGTGTGTTTTCCTCAAACTTTGGTAACTAGCTGTAATACAATGGCTAGTGAACGACACGAAACAACAGCATATAATATAATGCTTTTATAAATTGTACGTCCTGAAAATATTAAACGAGGAATAAAAATGGTATCAGCTTCCAAATCACGTTTACACCACACACCCCTATGACTAGAGCCAGTGAGCATGCCCAAACGGTAAATTTACCTGTAAGCACGTGCAACGAAGACCGTCTTCTCAGCCGACTCGAGGATTCCCCGTACCGCCAACGATTCGCGCTTTTCGCCTGTTTCGACGTACACCTTCCAGCTTTCCCGTAAGTTGTCTTTCGTTTTTTTCCTTCACTTTTATTGCCTCCCTTATATTTCACTATCATGCTCTCCCTTCCGGGTTGTGTTTTTTAAATTATCTCCCTTATTTTTTTTCCTATTATAAATTATTATATCAATTTCCAAGAAAAAAAACAACGCGTGGCTATTTTTATTATAATCTGAATTTTAGATTAATATATTCTTATCTTTATAAAATATTTTAACACTTTATGATAGCAAAAATAGCATATGCTTTAAGTGGTACAAAGAAGCATTGAATTTTTATGTATTCAAAAAAAAAATTATGTAAAAAAATAAATATCAGTGGCTGCAATTAGATTTATAAACAATATGCATTTTTTTTTTTATTTTCTACGTTTAAAATATTTTTAAAGAAATGTAAAATCTAATAAGCTTTAGTAATTAGTTTATACTTTGTTTATATTGTGATGGAAGTTACTAAGAGCTGTGCATTGATTTAAATAAACAGAGTACTGCTTTATTTTTCGCTACCCAATGGATTTTTATCTTTTAAATAATCTGACTATAGCTAAATGTAAAATAAACATTTGAAAAATAAAAAAAAATCTTATATTATTTGACATTGTGCATAAGTTGTATACTAAATGTATAAACGGCAATGCGCTCCCTATATAGACCAAACACTACAATGGTTAAAGAATTAGTGCAAAAGACTCTGTTATGTATTAACTACATCTATAACACTAACAGTTGCTTTTTTTAAAGATTTTATTTTAAAATGTTATTAATTCTTCAATGTGATCGTGAAAATAAAATGATTTTTTTTTAAATCGGACATAAATGTACGAATAACTAGAAAAAAAATTCTTAGGTTTTAGGTTAATGGAGGGGGGGGGGGGGGTAAAAAAAAAGAAAAAAGATTGTCAGTAAATATATACCCATCACAAGAACACAGAAGAACCCCCCCCCCCCCCCAAATACACCATACCCATCATCATAACACACATCCCCTCTCCCCTACACACCTCACCCTCCACATTACAACACAGCACTCCCCCCACACCTCACCCACCACCTTACCACACAGCACTCCCCCCACACAACATACCCACACTTTTGCTACCCAACGTCTTTCCCCACACATTCCTCACACCACCACTCCTCACACCACATACCACTTCATTAAAATGGGAATGCTTGAAATATTTTAAATTCGACTCGTAAACAGCAATGTAGTTGTATTCACTATTTACATGTACCCTATATTATATAGCTCGATTTGCTTTTATATTTCTGGCTATTTCAAATTGATTGTCTTTGAAAGTTGTAATTGATTACTGATTTTACCAGACTTTGTTAGTTATATTCTGAGCAAATGATAGATGACTGTGTGATAGTTTACCTGGGCCCGTGTACTCATTCTATCGGGTATGGGGGGGGGGGGGGGGGGGGTGAGGGGTAGTGCATTAGTTTGGTCATTTGGTTCGGACATTTTAGACAAATTTTGAGATAGAAGGAGAGGGAAGTACATTATTAGGAACAAAATGTTTTTTATTATAAGTAGCTAATCAACCTTTAAGATGTATATCATTATATTCTGGTAAAACGCCGTTACCATAATTACAGCATAAAAACACTAATACACGTATGAAACACAGAAGTATACACAGATCTGATCTAGAATAATAAGTGAATGCAGACCGGCTGCTTCCTAAATGTTCTTTAGAGGTTGCCAGGGAACCATGTTTCGTTATAAAAATAAAGATCGCAGTTAGCAGTAAACATGACCGTAATCTGAAAACATTCGACTCAATTTTACGTTGTCATCAATCAGATGGAACGAAACCCTATTAGAATATTAGGATGACAGCAATCGTTGAGTAGAATCTAAAAGATGAGCAGGCTAAATAGAGCTTACACGAACATGAACCGTATTAAAAAGTCATCTCTAAAGCGGCTGGAATTAAATTCGTCCTTGCACTTCTCGATTATCTATTATTAAGAGATTAAAATTTTTAAAATCTTTATCCAATAAAGGCTGAAAATACAGTACAGAAATAAGATTGAAAACGTGTTTCTGGTCATATCTTCATTGTTAAACGCTGTAAGTCAGTGTGGGTTAGTGCTGTAGGGGTCAGACGTCGCTTTACACTTACACCACACGGTCAACAGCTGGAGACTTTACCGCCAGTCAGCAGGGTTTCTTTCAGGCATCTTTTAAGGGGGTACAGACCCCACCTTCCCATCCAAAGCACGCCTTAACCCCCCCCCCCCTCCCCCACCGCCTGCGAAAAAAAAATAATTTACATAAAAATTAGAGTACGCTACCCCGAAAGTGTAAAGTGCCTCCATAATTTCAAGGCTGACCACTCCAAAATAAATGAATTCGCTGCAATCATTGACCTAGAACGTAGAACACAGGACAGTGTAGATTTTGCGGTTTATTTTACCTACGTAAATTAGCACTGTCTTAAAAAGGGCGCTACAGAACTGAAAGTGATACTTGTGTGGAAGGACTATGATTTTAATATATACGTCCTGTCTGTCACATAATGCATTATAACTTATAGTGCTTATGATTTTTAAAACGTGTAAATTATGCCATATCTCTGAGTTTTTTGAAAGGTTAATTGAAAAGTAGTCAATAGTATAGGCATTTTTAAACCAACATCTTACCGAAGTCCAGCCTGGCGGAGTGTATTTATAAACCTTAGTTCATCAGTAGCAGTTGGTAGTTAAAATAATGAAAATGATATAAAATTTGAAGTGGTTTTCTATATACACAGAGGTAGAGAAACTAGTAGCTGCCGTTACTGAACGGGATCCAAGACATATGATAGCAAAATGTCAAAAAAAATTCTTGGAAGAGTTGCTAAAATGGCCAAAATTATTGAGGAAGGGGGGGGGGGAGCAAATACAGTCCATGCAAGTGTTTTCCTTTATATAAAATAGGCGTGTGAAAATAATGTTTTCTGTTCTCTATGATATACATACGCGGGTTCTTGTTTTAGATGCTTTACCAATGGTGTTTCCACTGTAACTTTCATGATTACACCGTGGAAATGGGCAATGCTTTAGATAATGCTTTTTTTAAAGCGTAATCTTTGAAGTCTCATTACAATATTAATTCTGCAGCAAGCTAATTACTGAGTTGATTAGGGGCTAGCATAAAACAAAGAAATCGAACATATTTTGTCGTACGTTAAGTTCAATTGTCGGTCTGTGTTTTGTGCATCTGAAGGTCGCGTGGGTTTATTTTCTATCTTTTTCTTCTCTGCTTTGTTTTTATTAGCTAGCTCGGGAAAAGAGAAATGACTAGCTTTGAGTACACAATATGAGTGCCAATAGATAATCATTTACTCTTTTTTTACATATTAATATTTAGCAAACTGAGCCAATAGGGAGGAATAGTGAACTCTGCATGTAACAACGCCTCTAATTAGAGTAACCCTTTTAATTAACCACCGGCTAATTTTACCTTCTTCTCCAAACCTGATGGGGATCAGTTTGAGATGAGCCTAACTTAAGCAACAAGGAGCAGTAAGCGCTGTTAATGATGATTTGAACTGCTCCACCTAGATGGGGCAAATATTTAGCTTACCTTTAGTCTCTCCCCCCCCCCCACCCACACACACCACACATCCCAGGTACAATGGCTTCCTATGTTTTGTTTTGTTATGGTCGTATTACTACTGAGTTGAAATAAGTTGTGTAAGATTCCTTATAAGCTTCTATTTCAGACAAATTATACCTAATACACTTAAATAATAACCTTTTCGATTCCTGCATACAGAATTTTTTTTTAGCAATTTGGTATAGGTTTAATATGAAAGTAGGTGTTCAATAAAAATGTTTTCTATCGCAGGGGTATGTTATAATGTAGATTTACACGTCAGCTTACACGTGTGTATAAATAAATTTAACTATGTGAGAAATGAATCCTCAGCAGGGATATCATTTGGTCACTTATTAAAGTATAAGTTTTAGAAGCACCGTTAATTTTTTTCACTAGTCATTTATTTATTTTTTCTTGAAGCGAGGCAGGGGAAAGCCCCCACCCATCTCACCAAAAAAGAAGCCAATTTTTGTTTTTTAATTTGGCTGCTCTGCTCTCAGTATTAGCAATTGGCACAGGCTAAACTATTATTTTTTTTGGCTTCGTTTATGTTGGCAAAACATCATTGGTTATAGTTTATTACAATGTTTTATCGTAGATAGCAACTACAGTATGGTATTTGTTTCATTTGTTATTGGCCCATTTTATACCCCCAACCCCTTCTGGAAAGGCTAATATTATAATTGCTTACATTTAGAATGAATACTTTTTTTGAGTGAACCGTAATCTGGGTAGTTTGATGTCTTAGTAGGTCTAGGCACTTGTTTCGTAGGTCTAGGTACTTGTTTCGTAGGTCTAGGCACTTGTTTCGTAGGTCTAGGCACTTGTTTCGTAGGTCTAGGCACTTGTTTCGTAGGTCTAGGCACTTGTTTCGTAGGTCTAGGCACGTGTTTCGTAGGTCTAGGCACTTGTTTCGTAGGTTTAGGCACTTGTTTCGTTGGTCTAGGTACTTGTTTCGTAGGTCTAGGCACTTATTTAGTACGTCTAGGCACTTATTTCGTAGGTCTAGGCACTTGTTTCGTAGGTCTAGGCACTTGTTTCGTAGGTCTAGGCACTTATTTCGTAGGTCTAGGCACTTATTTCGTAGGTCTAGGCACTTGTTTCATATGTCTAGGCACTTGTTTCGTAGGTCTAGGCACTTTTTTCGTATGTCTAGGCACTTGTTTCGTATGTCTAGGCACTTGTTTCGTAGGTCTAGGCACTTGTTTCGTAGGTCTAGGCACTTGTTTCGTAGGTCTAGGCACTTGTTTCGTAGGTCTAGACACTTGTTTCGTAGGTCTAGACACTTGATTCGTAGGTCTAGGCACTTGTTTCCTAGGTCTAGGCACTTGTTTCCTAGGTCTAGGCACTTGTTTGGATTCCCAGTTGGCGACCGTGACTGATACTCCAGATGTTGTTATAGCAATAACTACTGTGATGGATGTATTTAAGCGGGGCGAATACAGTGCCTACTGTGCCTAATAGACAAGTCGGCCCTGACCCTAATGATGGGTATTGGGTGGGGTGGGGTTGATATAAATTGAGGGGGTGGGGGGATGTTGTGGGAGGGGGGTGCAGCTAACTAAGACAAAGTTGCTTATAAAAACTAATCTCTCTAAATCAGTTATTGGTAGTTGTATTCATCCCACTTTTACGAAACAAAACTCATCCATAATTTAAGGTAAAATTAGTTTCGTATAAACCTCTTGTTTCCATGGTGAACTGCCAGTAAATCCACCCCCAGCCCTCCACCCCAACGTAATCATCGCGCTAAGTCAGCATCTTACAAGGTGAAAGCCTTGCCAGCAACAAGTTGATGGCTTGCACATCTAAGAATAGACCATCAACATCAGCAGGTAATGCTGGAGTCATTCGTCTTGCATCCCTCGCGAAATCAACGCAAAATGGCGGGGGCGCTGGCACGTTTTTCTCTCGTCTCTAAAAACTATGGAGAATAAAGTGATTGTTTCAAAATCATTTCGCGTTTATCTCTGTTTAAAAGATATTACGTATATAAAAGATTTGGTGATATAAATCGAGTAAACAATTTAAATTTGGTGTGTGATAATGTCGTAGACATGGTGGGTGGGGTCTTAACTAGTTTAAAACTCATAACATTGTTTGGCTCGCGTTAACTTTTTTGTTGGAAACAACATTCATTGAAACTGCGAATAGATTGCCAAAAAGTTATCGGTTGAAGTACAAGCTTTTTTATTTGAACTCACTGAACTTAGCTCCCATGTACTACCAGTAGTATTAGTCTTATACAATAGAAAACATCTGGTGAGAGAAGTTAACCAGGATTTATGACAACAAAATCGTGCCACGTTCAAACATTCAGTGCTGAGCTTGTGTTTTAGTCAGCCACTAACATACGGATCTGACAGACACGTGACACATTGAACCAATCATAAGCTTTTTCCAATGTAAAGGTGCCCTCTAGTAATAACACACTTTTGTTAAGTATGACGTGAGCATAGCTAACGGCTCAAAAACAGAGTTTCTTCCAGGCATAGCCCCCCCCCCCCGAAGAAAGTCCCCCCCCCCCTTCCCCCCGGAGAAAAAAGTCTGGAAGAAACACTGCTCAAAAATATTTGTTTACAAAATATTTTTCTTATTAATGACCCTAAATTTTATAGACTTTAAAATTGTACAGACAAAACATATCATTTGATCTCGGTCAATATTTATAGAGCTCAAGATTAGCAAATTTCTAACCAATCAAACAATGTAAACATTAAAATATGTTCGTGATAGAGGCTTAGTGGTAGGCTAGTGCAACATGTCAACGCTCCTCCCCCACAACCTTAAGTTCAAAGCCCCCACCCCACACTCAGGTGTAAGTCCAGTATCACCCCTCCCCAATCCTTATTATTTTTTCTCACATTTAACTTTATCCGTAAAATACCAGTTAGCCTTAAATTTGACACAGAAACTAGGTAATTTGGTGGATTTTAATCCAGAACTGATGAAATACTTTTCATGCCAGTGATCATAAACAAATGGAAAAACCACGAGCTAAACACATGTCTGAATGTGAACATGAATTACGTCTGATTTCCCAACATCTGCTCAGAGTTTATGAGTTTATGTCAACAAGAAAAGGCTTGCAGGTAAAAATGTATTGACGCGGCAGGATTGGACCGCTTCACCTGGTACAGTCGCTCACCTACATACGGCAGTATCAGAGAACAACAGACACCAAAAGGTCTGGACGGGACATGGCGTACACCCTCGACATTTAAAGCTTGGCACCAGACTCAGTATAGGGGGGGGGGGGGGTGTAAATCACTTTAGGGAACTGGTATAGGGGAGTTAAGTCACTCAAGGGAGATAATCGTACTAGTCAATTGACAACCATCCTATGGTGCTTGTACTAGCACTGGGGAGATAACTTCTACTTGATTGTAGGTAATACGAGATGATAGTTAACGTAATCAGCAACTAACACAAAACTTAAAGCAAACCTGAACTAAACACAGAGAAATTAGTATGGTTAATATATACATTGAAAAAACAAACATACAAAGATAGGTATGTAAATTTCAAGAAAAATTGATATGCATCTGTTTTGCATTAATTATAGTGAGCTCACCAGAACACCTTTAAAGTTTCCCTTGACTAAAAGAAAATTATATTGGCCACATATGGGACTAATTTGGCTTTCATTTTTGTGTCAACCTAAATCATATAACATCACACTTTGGGCGTTGGAAGTAGCACATAAAATGTTATACACGAAGTACTGCGTGGTAGAATAAAATAGCTCATACAGTTTTATGTTTGGTGGGCGGCTTGTTAGATGAACTAACACTTTATGTCACTGTATGCTAGCGACTCTAAATGGTGTTGAATTCATGGAAGTGTAAGGCCCCTTAAGTCAAATTATTCACGTGAGCTCATGGCTCCAACAATCTAATTTACCCGACTCACGGCTCATAAGTTAGTCGTGTGTGTGATTGCACGATGTGCAGGTGCAACCTTTATTGTTTTATCTGATCATGTTCGTCCAAAATTACACTCGACACATATCTGATCAAGTAACTGGTATCAGCTCTTTTGGGAATCATCTCATTAAGAAGTGCAAATGTCATTTCTAGACAGGCTTTGATAAGGTATTGCCGTATCTCAAACGGCATCCTATTGCAGCTTTTTCGTAGATATACAGGTATAAAGGTTGGCTAGGGAACGGTGTTTACCTTAAGGAAATTTGGTTATCAAACATGTTACCATAGATACCGTATCACGTGGGCGTATCACCATAGATACGGCATCACATGGGCGTATCATAAATCATCGGAGTTGCAAGCTTTAGGGTGCAACCAGAAGTTCGGGGTTCTGTACCGCAGGTTCAATGTGTTGCATTTAGATTTGATGCGTTGTACCACAGATTCGATGTCTTGTACCAAAGGTTCGATGCGTTGTACCAAAGGTTCGATGCCTTGTACCACAGAATCGATGCTTTGTACCGATGGTTCGATGGCTTGTACCAAAGGTTCGATGCGTTGTACCAAAGGTTCGATGCCTTGTACCACAGAATCGATGCTTTGTACCGATGGTTCGATGGCTTGTACCAAAGGTTCTATGGCTTGTATTGATTATACGTCCAGATAAGTAACATATACAGATCTAGGGTCAACTTTTTGTCCTCTCTCATCCTGGCTGTGTTTCTCAGCTTGTTGGCACATGTGTACACTACGCACACTCTGTGACATTATGTTTGATGTTGTTTTTACTATATGTTGGTACTACATCATGGTGTGTGAATGATGGTGAGTGAATGATGATGTGTGAATGATGATGTGTGAATGATGATGTGTAAATGATGGTGAATGAATGATGATTTTTGAATGATTATGCGTAAATGATGATGTGTGAATGATAATGTGTGAATGATCATGCGCAAATGATGATGTGTATGCTGGTGTGTGAACGATGATGTTTGAATGATGGTGTGTGAATGATGGTGTGTGAACGATGATGTGTGAATGATGGTCTGTGAATGATAATATGAGAATGATGACGCGTGCATTTGGACTGGATTCATCTGTTTTAACTGTCACAGCAGTCACCTGTTTTACCTGTTAGCCTCTGGTAATCTCGATACAAAATTGTACTTCAGTTATCTAGCTTCAAACTTTGGCTGTAGTCTTCTTATACATGAAACAAAAGAGATTTTTAAAACACTAGGACTTCTAGTAACAGAGTAGCCTTTAAGTGAATGTGAAAAATTCTCTTTTCGGACCTGATTATTCAGTGTTGATAACTGATAGAGTTCATCGGTTTCTTGACCACGGCATATGAAGGGACGTTGTGGTCAGTACTAGATGCGACATCTAGACTTTCGGGTTTGCATTCGAGCACTCTTTGTCCAGACCACGGCGACCCATCCAATTAAGGTCAATTAAAAACAACAACACTAATTAAAACTTAGGTTGACAGCCTTAGAGTTGGTCAATCAAATAACAACAAACTAGAACTCTTCTTCACTAAAGTTATTTACTTTGACTACCTGTACTTTCGTTTTAACAAGTTCGTTTTTCCCTAGAATCCAGCTTTTTATTTCTCTTTATATTTACATTATCTTTTGATGTTACCTTTCTGCGCGATTCCTATAATCTTTTAGTGCGCGCGCAGCTGGGCAACGCCCAGATTTCAACAGGGAATATTCTAGTCAGGTTGAATCTGGAGTGTCTGGAAGAAAGACTAAACTCTTGACAACTTAAACCTCATTTAACCGCTTTTTATTTTACTTGCGGATTGTTTCTTGGATGTGCGTGGTCTGTTCTAACCAGCGTAGTAATTTGGTTAAATCGTGGCACCGCTGAAATTGAAAAGGTGTTGTGATAAGGCTGTCCGCTACATTCGGATTATTTCGCTGAGGTTTTCACTCCTGGTAGAGACTGAAGGTGCTGGGTTGTGGTTTCGTTTATTGCCATACATACGGTAGACATGAGTCGGTATTATGAGCCTGTCATATGGCACCAAATGGTGAGTTATTCATGTAGTATATAGGCATATAGGCCGATGTAAATAGTTGCATGTATATATATATATATATATATATATATATATATATATATATATATATATATATATATATATATATATATATATATATATATATATATGAACTATATATATATATATGAACTATATATATATATATATATATATATATATATATATATATATATATATATATATATATATATATACATATATACATATATATATATATAAATGGGCCCACCTTGCTAGTCCAGGTGTCTAACACCTGTTATTGTCAAGTTATCTGATCAAATTTTAATTACTTGTTTTTTAAAAAATACAAACTTCTAATGAATATTAAGAAATCAGAGTGCGCCTTATTAACATGTTATATTTATTTTCGTATTGGGCAGTCTTGTAGATCTCCATTAAAATCCACACCATTGTAAAACAACCTATTCTGCTATGCTGTAAAACATGACGTGTCTATACCCATATGTGAATGATTGACTGACAGTAACAACACATCTCTATGCACATTTCCGCATTCACACACACACACACACACATACACACACACATATATATATATATATATATATACATATATATATATATATATATATATATATATATATATATATATATATATATATATATATATATATTTATTTATTTATTTATTTATTTATTTATTTATTTATTTATTTATTTATTTATTTATATGTATGTATATATATAATATCTATATATGAATTTGTATAACTTTGTCATTATAAGATGTTTTTTTTAACTCGGTAACCTAAACCTTGTAGTGTTGTTAAATGCTGAAACCCTCAGAGAAATACATTATAATCATTTCATCAAGTGGTTGAAATTTCCCAGTTATATGAATTGGTTTGTGGTGCTCTTTAAAAACTCCGGATCCTTGGAAAAGAAAACCCCAGATGTTTTAAGCGTATCATTTGATACTTTTACTGTACCGTTTGTTGTGAACTGTTTACATCAGCTAGACCCACCAACTTCAATCTGAGCTTTATTGTGATACTCTCCAATGCCATGCAATATATTTGTAACGTTTACGCTAGTTTTAAACCGTTTTTGAACAGTTCTACATCATTCAACACCACTAGAATAACCCGTTTATCATGGTGACTATTAAAAATTGATAATTAGTAACCCCGCCCCCCCCCCCCCACCATTATCCTTCTTTCGTTGGGTCATAGCTGTCAACTGACGCCCTTATGTATATAAGTCTAAGATACACAAACAGGTTGGGATACAACCCCCTCCCTCCCCTACCATCCTTTCCCTTAGCTGAGCCACTTCTGTGAAGATTCATGATTTCCTACAGCAGCTTTAAGTGCCAAGAAATTACATCAGCTTCTAAAAAAAAGGATTAGAATGATTAGTCTAATCTTAATAGGTTGGCATCTGAAAAAAGCAATTTAAGCTGAATTTTTGTAAGATGATTAAGGTAAAAGGATAAATGTTACATTTAAATTATTGTGTTTTTAAAAGTTAACGTATCTTATTCTGCCTGTAGGCCTTCCACTTGAAATGCAACGGGGTAAATAAGTGAAAGCAGCAGATTTAAATTCTAGTAGAGTTGGTTTCTACGTCAAAAATTTATCTGGCCGTTGTTTTTCATTTTTAGTAGAGTTGGTTTTTACGTGAAAAATTTATCTGGCCGTTGTTTTTCATTTCTATCGTTGGCTTAAACATCAGGCAGCAGATCCCCTCATAAAAAAAATCAACAAGGCTCTGTACTCAAATCATTAGCAAAGAAAATATAAAGAAAACAGGATAAACTTGTAACGTTGCCAAGTTTGAAACCAAAGACAACACCTCTATGGAACCCACCTGACACAGGTGAGGTGTGCCGACCAGGTAGTGAGTGAGCACTAACTGGGACAGCCGTGTGCCAAAACCCTAAGGCTGATGGAATGTGTGAGCACGCGCATTCTCCGTCAGCACATATCAATGCTATGTGCTCACGAGCAAAACAGCAGGCTTTCCATTTTACTCACCACTTCCTACGTCGTCTGTTTATTTTAGCGGTTTCAAATGTTTTCATAGTGCACAAGTACAGAAAAAAAATTGTGGGGCTCCGAAAAAATACGTTTATTTTGCTAGATGAATTTGTTTACTTGCGATTTGTACAAGATTAGCCCATGAACTCTTAGAATACTGTATTTGTCAGATAGTTAGATGTTTTTTTATTAACTTAAATGTTAATCAAGAAATAAACATTTATCTTGTCAACGGATCGGGCATATATATATATATATATATATATATATATATATATATATATATATATATATATATATATATATATATATATATATATATATGTATCTATAGAGGCCTAAATCACGAAGAATCTACTGGTGGTATTTTGTTATATTGGGTACTGTGGTGGTATAGATGTTAGGTAACTGCCTTTGATTCCCCGTACACCTATTTTTATAAGTTCTTGTCAATCCAAATTGTAGGATGATTAAATGGAATTAATAAGCTAACACATGAATTTTCCCTTTTAACACAAAAGTAGTTTTTCTTTATATAATACGTTATGTTGTGTTTTGTATGTATGTGAAGGGGTCGGTGGGATGAGGGTTGCTATATAATAAGACGGGGTGGTTGCTTTTAAAATATTACATTATATTATAGGGAATAAACGTTGGTCTAAATGTTACATTTTTTTATGGCATAATCGCTAATCATAATAATTGCTAATCGCAGATGTGATGTATCATGCACATATTTTACAACTAAAATAAGACATTTGTAAAACCATCGTCTCCTAACACCTATTACAGTTATTATTTCCATTGATCACCACTCATTTTATTTTACATATTTACCTACGCACAATCGTCAAACAATCTCATACAATAAACTCAAACAATAAAAATATTAAAATGTTCAAAGTAAATTATGACAATCATCTTTTTAAGTTCAGAGGTATCGTGTACATCTTTGTTGTCAAGGGTAAAAAGTAAAAACAATATCTAAGCACGTTATTTCAGCTGATTCCCCTAACCATTTCTTCCATTTGAAGTAATACTTACATGCACGATCACTAGCATTGATATTGATATCTTTTTGTCTACTATTTGAAGTCGGTCCCCTATCTTAAATGAGTTAACTGTCTTCGGTTTCTTTAATATCTTAAGGAAAGAAACTGTATACAAAAGCCAGTTTGGAGATTTCTGAATTAGTAAACAATTTACTTAGAGATCCTCATATTGTTGGGAGATCAGTCTCAAGCCCACAATAATTTTTTTTTACCGGGTGTTAATTAAAATACTACATCGTTTTCATTAATGATTTACTGTCATAATGATAAGCCAGAACAATTATTAAAGAAAATAAACACACGCTTTAAGGATATTTACCAAAACAAAACAATACCAACAATCATAATAATGCAGCCTATACTATGAAAAACATAAACAAAACATAATTAAAATAAACGTTTTTGCCTTATACATTAGGTGTGTCATGCAACACGCGAGAGAGTAAGCCAGCTTTGGTTTTTTGTTCTAGGTTTACTTAAGCTTAGATCTTCTCCCGATTAATTAGTTGAGCTACGTTTCTTTTTACATAGGATATGGCACAGTTGTAAGACAATCTTTCTTTTCTTGACACCTACCATTTGGCTGTGGTCCAAACAATTTTTTTATAACTGACACGGGAATACCGAAGTGGGGTGGCCACAATGAAACTGTTAAAGAAAATATTGACATCCAGCATGGCGTATGGTCATGTGTCGACTTTAGTTAATAAATCACTAGTTAAATAAATAAGTACATTAAATTAAGGCTTGTTTTTATACTTTAATATCTCAAAACTTACAGCTTTTATGTGTTTATACCTCATGTAATATCTCAAGACTTACAACTATTGTATGTTTATACCTCATGTAATACCTCAAGACATACAGCTATTGTATGTTTATACCTCATGTAATACCTCAAGACATGCAACTATTGTATGTTTACACCTCATGTAATACCTCAAGACTTGCAAATATTGTATGTTTATACCTCACATAATATCGAAAGACTTGCAACTATTGTATGTTTATACCTCATGTAATATCTCAAGACTTACAACTATTGTATGTTTATACCTCATGTAATACCTCAAGACTTGCAAATATTGTATGTTTATACCTCACATAATATCGAAAGACTTGCAACTATTGTATGTTTATACCTCATGTAATATCTCAAGACTTACAACTATTGTATGTTTATACCTCATGTAATACCTCAAGACTTGCAAATATTGTATGTTTATACCTCACATAATATCGAAAGACTTGCAACTATTGTATGTTTATACCTCATGTAATATCTCAAGACTTACAACTATTGTATGTTTATACCTCATGTAATACCTCAAGACATGCAACTATTGTATGTTTATACCTCATATAATATCGAAAGACTTGCTACTATTGTATGTTTATACCTCACGTAATACCTTAAGACTTGCAACTATTGTATGTTTACACCTCATGTAATACCTCAAGACTTGCAACTATTGTATGTTTATACCTCATGTAATACCTCAACATCTCCAACAACCATCTGTAAGTCTACATGTCTATTACCTCAATACTTCCACACATCATGTGTACCTACCTATGACTGGTACCTAGTTTTCAACCAACCTTTTGTTACGACCTTCCAACATCCGTCTTACCTAATTACCTCCCCTCAGCATTTTTTTTTTGCTGCAATGTATACGTGATACAATACATAAACCTGGATTCACTCCCCCCCTCCCTCCCATCCACTCTTAGTTTCTAGACCTTCATGCGTTAGGTATTAGTCTTTGTTTTCATAAATTTGTATTTAAAAACATGTAAAACAACAATAATTAAGAAGTAAAAACAACAACAACAACATAAATAAAAAAATATTCAAAGTTCTAAAAACGATTTTTATGCTGAATAACTTCATTAGGATCCAATTAAAAAATGGTTTCTTCCACTAGATGAAAACTGTTGATAGCTAAGAAGTTAGTTGCGTTTTACCCACGTAAATTTCACTATTGTTAATCACATAATTATTGGCCTTAGGCCATGATGGGAGTAACTAGAGGTATGGCTATTTATAGAGATTTCTTCGTTTTTCAACTTTTAAAAGTAATTTTCTATGTTCTGTTCTTGGGCTATTTTGAGAAAACTTTGGGCGAATTAAATTAATTTTTAGCATGCACACCCAAATACACGGCTGGGCTAGGAACTAGGATCTAGTTATGTGCACAGGTACACCATCCCCCCCCCCCCCCCCCCAACACGGGCCTTAACATGCTCACAACATGCATGTTTGCAGGTAAGACAAGTGAGGGCAACTTTTGGGGTAGGGGTGGGTGGTAATGACAGGTAGATCATTCTTGACCCGATACCCCAGTCAGTGAGAGAGGGATGGGTATACTTGTGTAGGGTTGATACAGTACTCTGTGTGCACCTTGGGTGATGGGGGAGGGGTAGGGATGGGTAGACTTGTGTTAGGTTAATACAGTACTCTGTCTGCACCTTGGGTGATGGGGGAGGGGTAGGGATGGGTAGACTTGTGTAAGGTTGATACAGTACTCTGTGTGCACCATGGGTGGTGGGGGAGGGGGAGGGATGGGTAGACTTGTGCAAGGTTGATACAACACTCTGTGTGCACCATGGGTGGTGGGGGAGGGGGAGGGATGGGTAGACTTGTGTAAGGTTGATACAGTACTCTGTGTGCACCATGGGTGGTGGGGGAGGGGGAGGGATGGGTAGACTTGTGTAAGGTTGATACAGTACTCTGTGTGCACCATGGGTGGTGGGGGAGGGATGGGTAGACTTGTGTAAGGTTGATACAGTACTCTGTGTGCACCATGGGTGGTGGGGGAGGGGGAGGGATGGGTATTGTGTAAGATTGATACAGTACTCTGTGTGCACCATGGGTGGTGGGGGAGGGATGGGTAGATTTGTGTAAGGTTGATACAGTACTCTGTGTGCACCTTGGGTGATGGGGGAGGGGGATGGGCGATTTAGAAATAATGGGGGGGGGGTCATTGGGAGATTTGGGTAGTGGGGAGGAAGATACCACGAAGGATAAAACAAAATGGCGTTGTTTACTTGATGTTGTGAAGGGTTTAAAAAAGAGAGGCTTTTTTAGCTGGTATTGTCATGCCATAGGTCTGTTAAGTTCTGCTGGGAAGAAAAAAAAAACCTTAAGATAAACAAAGTCAGTTTAAACAGCAGTATCATCTTTTGTTTATCCGTATAAACGAAGTAGTGTCTGGTCTTTCCGTCTGGACATTGTAACCCTAGGTTACATTAAACATGGGTTTAGGGCTTGATGAGTCCTCATTTGAAGGTAGAGGATAGCAATTATAATCATCAGCTTTGATGAAAATAAAAAATTACCTAGTTGTACTTTATAGAAAATTTGTATCTGATTTAGGGGGAGAGGGGTGTTGGTGGTGCTAATTATTGAATTCGTGTTTTCATCATTTTAATTATAACGAACTGATTGCATTGCTGCAAGAAGCTATTCTACATTCCAAATAGATCTATTTATACCATCTGATTCTCGATTAATCTCACACAAGAACATCCAATGTTTGGGATGCGAGTCTAACAAATAAAACTCCGTACAGCCACAGCTATTTTGAGCTGAAGTTGAATCACCTGCACGACAGACTTGTGACGTAAGCAAATTAAACTCAGCAATGTGTAGATGAGTAGACCTAGGATCGTGTTTAAAAAGAATAAGGAACTAGTTAACATTTTTAAAAAAATTACACAAACAATCATTTTATTTAAATTAGAATTACAATATTCATGTTAAAATTAAATTAGAACATTTGATATTGTTGAACCTATGCTGTTAGCTAGTTTTATCCCTTATTCAGCCTCTGAGAAAATTTTATTTCGTTTCTTAACCTAAATTAAAGTATTTAAGAAAAACAAACTTGTTTTTCCTTACATCAAATCGTTACTCACAAAGAATTCGCGTAGGCGTTTAACTCTGCAGACTCAAGTGCAGGCTAAGCAAAACAGATCCCGTTCTCATTACAGAATCCCGACCTATCATGGCCTAGATGCTGTAATAAATACATATATTACATCTTTTTAACAAGTTATTTGACGAAAACGGATTTATAATTATGGAACAGGTACTAGTAGGAAGTTGTTAACTTGCATGATAAAAGTCCTCATGTTAACGTCTTGTACATACAAACCATGGCCAACATTTTTTTCCTGATTTTTGGTTTAGATCAATCTAAAAATAAATCAAACAATGCTTACACCAGTAGTCAATGTTTAAGAGTACAAAAGTATTATTTTAAAAAAAATTGGCACAGGTCTTCATGCTATTACGTCAAACCCACCCACCCACCCACCCACCTACCCACCCCACCTGTGCTCACAGAGTCCCCACACACTGCAACCCATTCCTTACCTGTACCGTGCTCACTCTGGCTCCCCGCGCGTGCTCACCAACGTCCGTGTGTTGCGCGGCTGGATAAATCTGGCATCCTCCGGCCCGTCTGTTCTTTCGTCTTGAACGCAGGGTAGGTGTTTACTATCCAGAAGGTTCTCTCGGGTACCGGTGCTTTTATCTCAGGGAACTGCCGGTATAATGTTCTTATAGTTCCTTGATAAGCGGACATATTGTTATCGTGTGGTTGACTAATTTCTCATTAGTTCTGTGGTTTAAAAATTAAAGGTTAAATTATTTATTCGTGTCTGTGACAGCTGTAATACTGTCAGTGGTGCTAACAACCTCACTAATTGTGTTCATTAGCTTGCTATTTAAAAGTTGCTTACTTTACAAATCAAATGTTTTAATATATATATATATATTTATTCATTGCCTTAAATTGACATTGTTTTAGTAGGATGATGTTTGAAAAAAACTTGTATCATAATAATTGAGTAGTTTAGCTACAGTTAAATGTTTAACTTTAGGAAACTTATTTTTTTTTCCACAATACAGTTACTCGAGTTACCGAATGTAATAGTTCTCTTGCTCTATGTAATTAGATTCTAACTTGATATAAACAAAATTAGATATTTACGAGAAAAAAAATAGTTGTGCTTAATGTTAGTCGCCTGAACGTTTCGTAAAACTAAATTATCAGTCGTGTAATGATTTATCAATTTAATGTCTGGATCTACTTAAAAGATTATTCCAAGTGCTGATTAAGGAACGCCGATTTCTACAATTTAACTTAAATTTATTATTTTTAATTAAAAAAAACAACATTATTATAAATAACGATTGAACAAAATTTGTCTAATAAGCATCACGCCCCCCCCCCCCCTTTCCCCTCACCGCTCACACAGTCAGAGCCTACTTTATATGCTAAAAATTGATGTAAAGAAGAACATTTGTTTACAACATGTTGAATCTTGATTCAATGCAATATATCAAGTATGCGTTCAAATGAATAAAAATAACGCAATAGCCTACATGTATTGGACTCAACGATTAGTAGCACTAAATGTCCAATTATAGATGTTACAACAAGTATATTTATTTTTTCACTATATAATTTTTCGGAAAGTATACTAATTTCGAAAAGCGCATGAGTTGCATTTTTAAGACAACAATATTTCAATCCTTCCAGCCCGTTTTTTCACTTTCAAAACCCCAAGGGAAACAACTCTTTAAATATTTGTCTTTTAGACCA
This sequence comes from Physella acuta, assembly GCF_028476545.2. Classification (NCBI taxonomy): domain Eukaryota; kingdom Metazoa; phylum Mollusca; class Gastropoda; family Physidae; genus Physella; species Physella acuta. The sequence goes on from NW_026731663.1 coordinate 527,468, forward strand.
TGTTAAACACAAACATAAAACTATTTATTACTCACTTTAAAAATGGGCAAAGTATTTAACTAAAAAAGATGAGTTATTTTTAAAAACATATTTTATTTTTTCGTAAAAATAAATAATTAAAAAATAAATACATCCACAAATGTGTCATTGCCGAATTCGGATTACTCTTTTTGTTGAAGTGAACTATAGCGGTAACGTCCCCTGAAATACAGAACGTTGAGTGTCAGCACATATACCTTTGCTAATACAACAAATTATTTATGCACATCTCTATGCCATCACAACTGAATGACCTCTTACCTTATTATTTTTCAGGGCACAAAGGGCCACTCGGTGTATCATCCAAGAACGTTCGCCATGCCGGTCAGACGGCACGGACCTGTTGTAGCCGCCCCCAGATATAGCAATTACTGTAAGACTTCTTATATACTACACGCATCAACACAGAGTGCACACAAAGTCTGTAGACAAAACAGTGGCACCAAATATTTTTGAAAAGTGTCACCTATTGGTTCATCTAAGCTGGTAACATACAGGAACCCAATTGTTATGGATTTTCCTGTAAATGATCCTAATATTAGAGTATTAGCAGTGGCTTCGCAAGGTCGGGTGTCACTCGGGAAATAATTGTGTCACCCCCCCCCCCCCCCATCTATGTTTTAGCATTTTCGGTTCGGTGGCGCACCCCTCCTACTATGTTATCATTTAAACTGTAAAAAAACCATTGTTGACACTTAATTTAACGATGTTTTGGCTTGGTGTCGCCCCGTACATTGTGTCACACTGTGCTGATGAACCCCCCCCCCCCCCCCCTCCCGCACCTCGCCTTGGAACGCAACTGGATTTAAGGACTTTATGTGCACCCTGCCGGATAAATGTTCATAGGCTTTTTCTAAAAAAATAAAAAATAAACAAAAAACTTTACCTTTGATTACCAGTACATAAAACTTTGCCGAACAAATGTATGATACATCCATCCTTATTATTTGACCTATATCATGGTCTCAAATTTAGTTTAAAGCTTTTAAGATACTGTATGGAGGCATACCTTGTCATTATTTCTCAATGAAATATGACATACACTTCTCTGTTCTATTATATCATTGATTCAGTGTAGTAATTTTATTTTAACTGAAAACGCTTATACGGTTCATTCAATACCGTTATTGTATTTTAATTGAACACTTTTAGAAGATTAATTTAGTATCGCTGTGATATTTTAATTAATATTTTTTAAACGGTTGATTCAGTGCATCTGTTGTATTTTTAATTGAAACTGGCGGAACTAGAAATCAAAGGCTCCCCCGCAAAGAAAAAACTAGGGCCCCCTATATATATATATATATATATATATATATATATATATATATATATATATATATATATATATATATATATATATATATAATCTATATCCTAACTGAGTACTTTAGTCTACTTCAGGGGTCGGCAACCTGCGGCTCGCGAGCCGCATGCGGCTCTTTTGATATCAAGATGCGGCTCTCCAGCTCCTTGAACAAATACTAATAATCTTAATAAAAAATAAGATATTTGATATAAAAAAATGTTAGTGGCTCTTTAAAAACAGGGAAATTTTGAAAATTGTAACTTTTGGCTCTCCCGCTTCAAAAGGTTGCCGACCCCTGGTCTACTTCATTGCAATATATAACCATTCTGAGAGAACAAACCAGAAAAAATTTAGTCCAAACCTATCTATAGTTGTTAATGAAACATAATCATGCTGGTCAAAAATATATAAAGACGTTAGCTTGATTCGTGAATGGTTTCTCGCGTTATGTTTATTTTTTTCATTTGTGGCTTTTATAATATCAATTTTGAAAATATTGATTTTTACAACTATGCTATTGTATAGTACGTCTTATTTAAGTAACAATTCAGAGAATTAATTGCTTTTTAATATACATAGTACAAAACTATTTAAATGAGCTTCGTGGGCATCCCTATTTTAAAGAAGGGCAGTAAGTCATGAAAGTCGTGTGAATGTTTACCTACCTTTCAAACTATAGCTCTTGTAGATTTTAAAATATTTTTCTACCCAACAATCTCTGCTATAGTAGACCTCTTGTTTTATTTTTTACAAAACCACTTTCAAGATGCATGAGAAACATAATTTTTGAAAAAAAAATTGATTGTTTTTTGGTCGGAACTGGGCCCCTAAACGTCCTGCCCCCCCCCCCCCCCCCGCATTGCGGGGTCTGGCGGTATGGTAGTTCCGCCCCTGAATTGAAACCGTTTAGACCATTGTTTCATTTCTACTGAAATGTATTAAACTAGTGATTCAATGCTACTATTGTATTTAAAGTGAACACTTTTAGACGATTGCCGTTATTGCATTTAATTTTAAAGCGTTTAGACCATTGATTCAATGCCTCTATTATATTCAACTGAAATGTTTTAAGACCATTGATTCCATGCCCCTGTTGTATTCTCTTTGAAAAAATTCCCTTCTCGTATTTCAGCCAATGTCCGCCACGACTACGCCATAGACGACAGCATCCACAGGGCGGACTACCTTTCGAACGCTGTCCTTGAGGACACCTACGAGGCCGCCACCCGCTCCCGTGGCAAGGACAATGAACTCTTGCGGAGTGTCAATGCCGCCATTGTGAGTACCCCTTTCTTTTTCACCTTTCCACAGCACAAACTTACCTTTGTTTAGGTGATACGTAACGACAAAAAACTAGTTTAAACTTACGAAATGAGGAGCAAACATACAAGAAAGAAAAATTTATAAAATATTGACAAAGATTTTTTTTTTCACTGGGTGATTGTATACAATGCTCCATGTATGTTATTTTCATGCTTTTTTGTAGGCGACAAAGAAGATATAGTCTATAAGAAGGTTATCTAAGATTAACGCTATTAAATTTTTAAAGTATCGCCTTTCCTAATTTGTTGAAAATTACTATTAAAGTCAATTACTTCGGCTTATAGATATTCATGAGCCAAATTAAACTTAGATTAAATTCTTAAATCTTACACACCTGCTTAACACATGTCAAATGAAATGTTTTATTACAACTTGTTCCATGTTATACACAAGAATCATGTATTGTGTTTCGTGTACTAAATAAACCATCCATTTCTCCTCAGATATCATCCTATTCTGGTGGGTTAAATATGAGATTGATTTGCTTTTTACATTTTCAGATTTAGCTTTTTTATTTCTCCACTTATCACATAAACAATGTTTCTCTTCTCTTGACCTCCAACCAGTTTGTCTGCTCTTTAAGTTGACTCTAATACAAACTGTATGCTAGGTTGGTGTACAAAGTGTACACACTGTACGCCACGCTAGTGTACAAGCGTACTGCTGCATTACGCTGTGAGGTACCTCCACAGATCTCAATCATTGGTCTTAAGTTGTATTTTTTTTGTTTCATTTTGTCAATCACACATACCCCATCTGCCCCCCTTTCCTTCCTTGATTAGATCTCCCGATTACCAATTATCTAAAACATTTTGCGACGCCATCCTTCCTACTGTAATCCTGTTTGCCCCCACCCCTCCCATACAATTGTAGTACTAGATGTCCGGTGTGTCGACCTATAGGCTTCAAAGAAGCATTTCCCCCCTCCATGAATTTGGGCATTGTTCATATGGCACTGGCCAGTTTCTCAAGTGGATGTTCAGTTATTCATTTGCTCACACAGTCCTTGACATTGATTTTTTTTTATTTGTCAGTTTTTTTTTCTTTGATTTTGTTCACCGTTCAGCCACCTGTTGCTACGGAAGTGTCTCGAATATTTGACCATTGTAAAAACCTTCGTTTACTATACACGAGAGTAGACCAGCACCCCCCGTATCGCGATAGGTTTGACAGCAGTACGCCATAGTTAAGGCCTGTCATGGGGTAGTGATAAGTAGTGCTCGAATAGATCTTGCAGAGAATCAGTCACCGACATAAAGCAGGTTGTATCAACGTATTTTTTGTAACTTTTGCTAGTTTTAAAGAATAGAGTTCTTGAAAACGCGTTCGGTATTTGGTCTTAACGTTTAAATTTTTATAAAGAATATTTCAGTAGAATATCGTTAAGAAATTGCGTTATCCGAGTAACCATGGGACTATCAGTTAACAAAGTAAAAACCACATGGGGTAAACGAATAGCTACCTGTATTGTGTGTAACTGGGTTTACAATTGTCTAACACAGAGGCCGTCTAGTAGTTCACGAGATAGCACCCCATTATCCGTGTAACCATGGGACTATCAGTTATAAAACAAACCACCCAGGGTAAATGAATAGCTACCTGTATTGTGTGTAACTGGGTTTACAATTGTCTAACACAGAGGCCGTCTAGTAGTTCACGAGATAGCACCCCCACACGGATCAGCCGGCCAACCAAGCGCCTCCAATCCCTGCCTCCAGTGGACATCAAACCCGTCTCAGCTGTAGTGCCGTACCGCAACGCCGAGAAAATCAGATCCGCTCTGGCATCAAGCCCGCCCCCGACGTCCCTGCTCTCGTCTAGAATTGACTCTTACCTTAGGGGATCTTCCCTCCCACCGCGGCCATTTCCCAGAGACATTGCCTCCAACATCTCCTACACTTCCTACCTGCCCCGCTCCAGCAGTCCCAGCAACATCCGGTCACTGGTACCCTACACATCGGCTCTCTCGGACTCTGGGAGAGACTACAGCCCGTCCTACAGATCCACCTCGCCCTACATCTCTAGAGCCGAGGCCAGCAGCGACTACGACTATGCTGGCAGCGACGATGAAGATTACGAGCCCGAGTCTTACAGGCGGAAGTACAGGATCATCAGGTCGCCCGTGAGTAGTTCCTACCATAGAGCTGGCTCACCCGATGGTAGTGAAGACGAGTACTACGATGCTTCTGATTCGTTTGGAACCTACTCTTGTCCTCGGCCGTCCGGCATTTCTCCTCTGAAGTTGAGCAGCTACGACGGAGAATACGACGGCTCCTATGAAGCTGATATGGCCGAGATGTATGACTATGTTCCCTTCGGTCCGTCGAGGCACGGAATTCTGGAGTTGACCCACGAAGACGACAGCCCTCTACCCTCATACACATCTAGCCTGCCCCGTCTGTCCCCACCACAAAGCTCCCTCCCCAGAGTTACAGTGCTGCCATCCTATTCAAGGAGTAGTGACGTGGCGCTCCCCTCCCCCAGCACCCACCCCCTGCTAGACTCACTAGTATCAAGCACCGCGGCCAAGGCAAGAGCAGTCCTGGCCAACTCTAAACTCCCCGAATACAAGAACGCCAGCCTCGTACTCAGTGTTGAAGGCAGTGCCGTGTCAGAAGATGGTCAGAACCGCTATGGGTTTAGATACTACCCTCCACCCATTCCGTTAAGGGGATCACACATCGGATTAGATGAGAGAATATTAAGCATCGCACCCAAGGATGTCAGCCCGGCTGATTCATTTTTATCAAAGTACTTAAATAGACTTCGTGACATCCGAACCGATATCAGGGACCACGTCAACAGGGGCGACTACGCTCGTGGTCACAGCGTCGCCACGGTCAGCAGCCCATCGCCCTACGTCCATCGCACCGTCACCATGCCCGTTCACATCTCTGGGCGCGCCCACAGCGTGCCCGTCTCCTCCTACCGCTCGCGACTGGACGGCGGTCAGCACCACCACGTCGACGTGTTCCCGCTGGTGGTCAGCGAGACAAGTCTGCCGTCTGACAAGAAGCTGCACCTGCCCGTCTACAGGGCCGGCGGCGATAGTGGATCCCCCACCAAGCTTACTGTGTTAGAGAAGATTAATATCAAGGTAATCTCCTCCTTAATGGGCCCAGTGGCATTGCGGGATTATCCCAAGATAAAAAAAAACTTTACTCCAAAATTTAAAAGAAATAAAAAATCTAATTGATGCACTTACTGCACATTTAGGAATACCGTATACGGGTATTGACAGTTTGGGGAAAAATCTGATTAAATTGTATGTTGATTTACTTGTCGCCTAAAATATGTATACACTTGGCGGTTTGGGTATAATCTCGTAATGTCACGGGGGTGAAATGGCCGCGACCTACTTTGGGATAAAGGCTTCTAATATGAGATAGCTTAATCTTATCAATTAAAGTATTTTGCTAATATAAACGAATTAAAAAAAAACAAAGTAGCATTGACAACTTTAGCTAATCTTTATGCCAAAGTAAGTCTAGCCCAGCCTTAAGACAACGGCTCAGTGCAAATAATGTCATGTTTGTGGTTCGTATCGTTCGCTCTCTCGCCTGCCCCCTATGCTTGTAGCTTTTTTATGTGCTTCTGCTTCCATTCCGTAAACTCTCAGACGCTTCTGTGCATTTCAGTGACTGCATATGGAATGAACAATCTTTGCTTTCGCATTTTTTTCCCTTTATTATTACTTTTTTTGTGTTCAAACTATGATATTAACAAGTTATAAATAAATATTAGCTGTAGCTTTAAAAAAAAGTTTAAATATTTACAACTTAATAATAGACTAATTAAGTTTTCAAACTTAAAAATAAATCTATGCATTGAATATTTAGGCATAATAAAAAGATGAAAAACCTGTAATATACTTTTAAAAAGTTAAAAAAAATAATTATTTGAAACTGCATCCGGCCTAAAATAAAAGTTAAAAAAAAAAACAAGTTTAGACGTAGAAAAACTAGACCAAAAACTATTGCTATAGTAACAAAGCGCCATTTAGAAAGTATTAGTTTATAAGAGCAATACGTACGTTGTTTATGTATCCGAGAGTGTCCTACAAAACGTATCTGTTAGAGATCTGTGGTGGAACCTTCACACGGCTGATACTAATGTTTGTATCTATTTCATCAAGTCAGGTTTTTTTTTTACCATCAACATGCGGACTGCGGCCGTTGAAGCAACAATGTCAACGTGGTTTGATATTTAGAATAACGTTTTTATAACAGCTTTGCTTTAAATTAACAATTTCGATTTCTCTTGTAGTCATTTGTGTTTTAAAATGCGGCGACAAGGGAGATAATCATAATAATACATAAACAATTAATTTATTAGAATAATTTATTTGTAATTAATACTAAATAAAAAGATTAATGAATAAAACTTTATTTCTTAAAAATTCAAGAGCTACTATTTTAGTAGGATATATAACTCTAGCTTACAAATAAACAATAAAGTGATTTCATGGTTGACTCCCTGTATGTTTAAGCTTTGCGAATGCTCTCCCCTGGCTTATTTGTGCTCTGGCTTATTACCCCTGAATAGAGCCCTGCTTGCTATAGGATGTTTACCTTAGAATATTTTTACCTGTATATGCTTGCTTTATTACTAACATGTTGGCGTTGCTCTCTAAACCACAACTTTAAAAAAAATGTTTACAAATTACCTCCCTTTACTAATAAATCCCACAAAACTCTACCATCATCCCAAGCGTGATTTTCTTGTACTTTTTTTTGTTTGCTTTTTTCCACCTGTTTCAACAACGGCATTACAAAATTTTTATTTTAACCAGCAGTGCCTGACATCTATGCTTACTTTTACACATGCTTTATGTTTGTATGTGATGTACGGTAAGCGAGATGGGGGATACATGTCGAGGATTTGTACATAACAAGACCAAAACCGACCACGATCGCGAGCTACCGAAACGCACCGAGTTATGTTAAGGAGCCAAGCAATAATTTATAGTTTCCTAGCACGTCCGGGCTGTTTGTTCAGTCCTATTGGAACACACCGCCGCTGTGTTTAACCTTAAAAGCACTGGTGGCTGACTGTGAGACATTTAGAAAAGGCTAAGAGCCATTCACCATTACTTTCTTCATGAATATTTTTTGTTTTGTTTTGTTATTCTTTCAGATTAATTAATTTAATCATGCTTTTTTATTTGACTCTATTTTTTTCATGCTGTATACATTTCTTTCATATTTTTCTATTTATTTTTTCCACCTCTTTATTTCGTATACAGTCAACGAGAAATTGGGGATATCAATCAGTAAGCCAAGTAGAAAATGTAGTAGTTTGCTGAACACAGTAGTTTTTTTTACACTTGATAACATTTGTTATAGACAGTTAGCAAGTAGTATCAGTGTTGCAGTTTTGATGGGTTCGTTATTTTCACCTTTTGTCATAAGTTATAGTGAGGTGTTGATGCGTTTTTTTTCAAGTTTTTTTTATATCAGAAATCATGGTAGTCTTCTCATAGTGATTTGTTAACTTCTCATAGTGATTTGTTAACTTCCATTTTTTAACCCTTTGCTGATGACCAGGTTGACATTAGATGACACTGTTTGGTGTTCTGGTGCTCTTGACTTTTGTACAGTTTTCTCTGGAACCTTCAGAAATGTGAATGCTTTTATCCAATCCAAATTCTTTAACACTTTTCAAATTGTGAGAAAGTGTTTCGAAACTTTAAGCTCATTGACTGAACATTCAAGACAAATGTCACAAACGTCGAAGTTTAAAAAAAAAACACAACTAGCAATCACATAACTGAAGAGCTCCTGACCCACCAAACTCTTTACCCCCCTCACTTACCCACCCAGAACTATCTGATCCATTTCATCCCCTATGAGTAGCTTCGTTTCCCTTGAATGGTATCACCCTCATCCACGCAGGTGTCCACAGAGCAACACATTAGCCCGCGGGCCGCAACGGTCAGCAGGAGGGTACGGGCCAGCACAGCTCCGCCCGTATCCCGGCCCCTCCCTGGACAGCAAGTCCAGCAGCACCAACACATCCAGGTAGCGGCGCTGGCCAGGCAGCCACCCCCGGGGCCTGTTTATGTCATGTTGGTTCCTAATAGTAGTTGTAGTCCTATTAATCATAACATCATCGCTTCTAAGCCAGTCGTTCTATCCCAGGGAGAATCCCCTTGGTCCGTCAGAGCCCGAGCAGGCTCAGTCCCACCCCCTGATATCAGAGGTCTCAGGGGCGTTTCTCTGCCCCCTCGCCCGAGGAAACCAGTAGCCCCAGCCTACCACGCCCCGGAGCCCATCCCCAGCACAAAGCTGTGGGCTCATGCTCCCGTCAGAGCCGACTTCCGGAGAAGTGCCAGAGCCACGTCGGTGGAGCCACAACGTCGACACAGCATGTACGACTCACCGTACCGCGAGCCTCTCCCGTCCTCCACGCTGTGGGCCCACAGACCACGAGTCTTGAGGAGTGACGCGAGTCTGCTTGCTAGAGCAAGAGCCGAGAACAGGAGATCCTACCCTGGAGTTTTGACGAGGGCTGCCAGCGAGCCTCGAGTCTTTGAGAGAGCTTCTGATTACTACTACTCGATCCCGGAAGTCAAAGAGCGGGCCTTGTCGAGATACCTATACGCCCACCGCGGAAAGTATGGTCCAGAGACCAAGCCACCTCGCCCATCTCTGGGGAACTTCCCTCAGGTTTATGTCCCTTGGAACGGCCCAGGGCCAAGCAATAGGTCTAAGGTGATTACCATTGTATTATTTATCATTTCATTTTCCGTCAGCCAGATTTTTATTAAAAAGTTTCTAAAAAGGTTTTCGCTATTGCATTTTTTGTAAAAAAAAATATATATAAAAAAATAAAAAATAAAAAATAAATAAAATTAAAAGTAAAAAAAAATTTAAAATACTATTTTAAAATTAAAATAAGAAAAAGAATGAAAATCAGCAAATTCGAGGACGGAAAATGAAAATTCACACATCATCAATTGATTTGTACTCACAATTTTTGACAGCTAATGTTTTCCGCCCTGATCTCCTATTGCTGCAGCTGGTTTATCCGCCATCAATGTGTAGTCGTTGTTCTTTTATTTGCCTTAACGTTTCCTCTGTCACTACCTTGTGTGGCAGCTTCAATTCACACACGTAGGGGGCACTCAAACAAAATGTCAGTGTAAAAAATAATACACACACAAACACAAACGTGCTATAACATTGGGGAATGTTGAAAAGTGAACAAAACACATCTTCAAGTAAAAAAAAAAAAAACAAAGCAAAAAAAAAAAAAAAAAAAAAACGGCAATAAATGTTTTAAATTGTGTTTTCTTTCCACCATCAAGTCGATCTTTCACGTTTTTTATTTCATTTCGCTTTTTTTCTAGAGCTTTATTAAAACCATGACACTTTCGCTGCTACTATTTCTGCCTTCTGAAATAATAAAAACGCTGCATGATTTCAAGATGGCCACCGACATCAAATGGTTAAAAATACCTGTTTTATTTTTCACGAAGTATATTTCAAACGTTTAATTCTACAAAATCAGTTTATTTTTTTATTTTTTTATTTTACAAAATTATTATTATTATTATTTTTTTTTTGCTGCATGAAGCGAAGGAGCAATTCATGGGCGGAGGCATGTTGTCAATTTTTTGTGAACAAAATTATTGCTTGGCCTTATTTTCTGTGATAAAGAATCGCTACTTTTAAACAAATGCGAACTTTTCGAAATGATAAATGTAAAGCGGGTAATATAATCAAGAATTAAGTTTAAAAGGGAGGTAACAATTTTTAACGGAAATTTTTGTTTCTAGAACCGGATATTACGGCGTATCACGTAACTCGGTGGCGGTCTTGGCTCTTGTTTTGTGTACGTATCATGTAACCACCATGCCTGCTTGCCGCTCTACTGTCGGCTGCTACTTGACGTCATTTCCGTTTCTGGTCGTCTGTTCCATGCATACTAACAGGAAATGAAAACCAAAAGAATGCTAGGATTGTTGCCAGGTAACCTTGGTGGAATGCTCTTTTTCTTGCCAATTTACGCAACGTAACTGGACTATTAATACATAGATCAAGTTGGTCACAAAATTTGTTTATGTTTAAAAAAAAAACATTAAAACTTTTACTTTTTTTGCGAAAAAAAAATGATAAATTCAAATATTTCAGATTATAAATGACTTAAATTATAAAGATTACCAAAAAAATAAAAGAAATTAGCGTATAATGAAAATTTTAACCTGAGCTAAAGAAAAAAGAATTGCTAAAACTTGAGTTAATCACGTGACCAACTACCCGCACCGGCTAGAGGAATATATTGCACGTGATTGGCTGCTTGCACGTCAGAGAGAGCTTGCACGTGAGAAGTATCCGTGCCACTAACTGACCAAGAACCAAAACCTCCTAACTGACACGTCTTGTGGTCCGGCAGGCGGCAATTATCGGCAGTAGGATGGAAGCTGACGGTCCCAAGAGGCAGAGAAGACCCCGCTCAGAGTTCGCGGCCAACAAGCTCCGGGAGCTGAAGAGAGATGAACTTGAGGTAAGCCGATAGTCACGTGGGTAGAGCTGCCGGGCAGATTGGTATCTGCCCTAGCAGATTGGTGTCTGCCCTAGATGGAGGATAACATGGAGTGTTTGTGAAAGAAATCACTGGCTTCTCATCTGGTTAAAAAAACTTTGTGGCTCTTTATTTTTTATGTTAGTACGGTGTCGACTATAATATAACTATTGGCGCATTCAATGCGCCAAAACCGGATATCAAATATTGGCATTTCGTTAATGCCAATACAATTCAGTCTGTCCTATTATAGCTATTATACAAAAGCCCTTAGAACGACTGGCACAGAGGCGAAAGAATTTTCTGCCTTGATTTCGATTTAATAACAATTTGGACTAAGTCACCAGTTTGATTAGCCCATCTGCACATTCACTAAAACAAAGCTTGATTTGGAACAAAGCACACAGACACATTGACAACACAAGGTAACACAAACCACATTTCATTTCACATGATATGTGGTTAGATGGAACAATGAAGACTGCTCACCTAATGATTATTGCAGGCAAAAGTTTCACATTTTCTGGGAAGATTAAAAAAAGCTTTTTTTATTTAAAAAGAAAGCAAACAAATTGTGAGCAGTTTTTGTTTTCTTCCTCGGCTTGCATGCAATGCTTTATCCAGATATCATGCTTGTAAAGTTTTTTTTTATCGTGTGAACATTCCTTCAATTTCACTTCATATACTAAATTAGTTCTTTTAAAATCATTACTTTTTCAATTTTGTGAAATATATTTTTATTGTCAGTTGACTGCTTTGGTGTGCGATGTTGTGCAGTTTTTGTCAGGAAGGCGGTTATTAATCAATTTTTTTTCAGCATTTAACATTATTGCATTTAATTAAATTTTTATTTACCATTGGTATTCAACACAAATATTAATATTGATTAAAATGCAATAGCTTTGATTAAATATTAAATATATTTACTGAATTTATTTAGGAGATTATTTGAAAAACACAGATAACACTTAAACATACCAGTCTATTTAAAATGATTAAAAAATAGTGTTAAAACTATTCCGGATTACATGTAAAGAATAGATTATTTTCATCGTATAAATCATAAGAAAACAATCATGTAGATTTTATTCAATTTAACTCTCTAAGATTCTAGCACCCAATTATTTAGCTTTAAGACATTATTTTAAAGCAATAACTAAGTTATACTGCTACAAGCTACTGTAAAAATGTTTCTCAACTCAATGGAGCATGTCACTTGCTTGAGTCAAGCCCATGGCAATGCTTGCTCAGTTTTTCCAAAGCCTTTGAGAGAACTCTTATTTCAGGAGGGGATTTACTACCGCACGCCAAGCACAGGCGCGCTCCATGCATCCAGACCACCTTTGGTAAGTGCCACAGTATTGGCCAGATAAACTTTACTTATCTTAGCCATGTCATGGCAAATTCCTGGCTAAATAAAAGCTGGGATCAATTAAAATTTAAATATACTTTAAATAGTATTTCTTTAAATTTACCAGTTAATTTTTTTTTAAAACGTAGAAGGCATACGTTTAGGAATAGTCTAGAAAGTTATAATATATCTACAACATTTTTTTTTCAAATTTTAACATTTTTCTAGCGAAATGTATTTCATGCACAGTTGACAATTAATTTTTGCCCATTTCATTATGTAATTATTTTCTAATGATGAATAGTTAGCAGAATACTTCATAGATGTGATGTTTTCCTAACACAGTGAACTCTTCATATCAAGTATAAAATCATATTCAAAATATAAAAAAAAATTTTTTTGCATTTTTAACAAAATGAAGTTAAGTGTACTGTTAAGTTCAGAGCTAGAATTAAAAAAAAAATAACAGTACCGTACACACCCTATTAATGTGGTTAATAGTAGTTGATGATAGCAAGACAACACATTGAGAGATGAGTTGTTGATAACAGTATATCATCACTCACCAAACACCCGTTGACACATTGTAAAATGTGGATGTTTAACAAATATATGCCCAATAAATGTGGATGTTTAACAAATCTATGCCCACTAAATGTGATCAAGATGCGAGTTGAAATGTAAATGTTGAAATTAGCTTTTCATTATCACACATACTGTTACTAAAGAAGGCTGTAAATAAAATAATTATCACTTCTTAGACGCGAATCACTTTTTTGGGAAAAAGCAAATATTTGAAAATGTATTTCACTTTCAAAAATTAACTTCTTTTTGCTTTATTTTTTTTCTGCCATCACTCAAACTGTATAAAGTGATTTTGGCGAAAAGTAAATATTAGAAAACTAGATTTTATTTTGCTTCAATTTTTTTCTACCATCACACAAACTATGTAAAGTGATTTTAGTGTCTGCCATAGCCTACAGCTTAAAATTTCAAAACCATAATCGGAGTTCACTGTGTTTTAATGTAGTCTTTAACTTCGTTATACCTCCTCTAGGTATTTAGTTTAGTCTGAAAGAATTTCATTGACACGGTTTCATTGTTGAGGGCTATAATCATTTTTTTTAAATTAGCAACAAGCAGATATTGTAGAAGTAGATTAAAATCATGTCTGCATTTATTTGAAGTATCGTTCATTTGATCATTTGTTGCTGAATAGGAAATAGGTTCAATTAATTTGTTTGCGTGTAAAAATAATATAAAAATAATTATAAATTACAAATAAATGTGATATGGACTTGGAATGTTGAAAATATGTTTGTTGTAAACAAAGAAGGCTATTATAAAAAAAAGTAATTGACAATCTTCATGGATATGATATTTTTAATAGGAACTAATTTTAAATTAAACCAAATTAATAACTTTGTTTATATTTCTTCATAGTTACAAAACGAATAGTGGTAATTACTAATTATACGTTGAAAAATTAATTGTAATAATGCATTTGTTATTATAAAGCAGATTCTTAAGAATCCCAGTTGAATTACTCATTGTTTAGTTAAAAAAAAAAAAGCATTTTTTAACGTCTTTGTTTCACATTATTATTTTATACTTAATTAAAAGTCTAAATTTAAAAACTTATGTAAATATTAAATACATTTAATGAATAGATAAATAGTAAAAACATGTTTTGAATCAGTGTCAACAATAATTTTTAAAATTCCAGTCCCGTTCATAAAATTTAAATACATTTAACGTGTGATTCTTATTCAGCCAGTGTAGATAGTAGGGGAAGGCCGTATCATCGTGCGATTTCTTTAGACTAATAAACAGTAAACTTGATCACCTTATATTTTTAAAAACGTTCTTGTGAAGAACATTACATAGTTCGAGACAATGTTCCAACGTGCAGTGAAGTTCTTTCAATCCCCGATTTATTTGAATAATTTTTGTGATCCCTGCCTTGAATTTTGGTTCAGCCCAAACCCACCGACAGAAAAGCTATCAGAGATGTTGACGGTTTCACAAAACCCAAAAATCTGTTATCTTGGCAGGTACGTTGGTCAAGAACAAGGGCTATTTTTTAAATTGTTTAACATGCCTCAGTTCAACATTCATCTCTACTACCTGTGATATTTTTACCTTTATTTTTTTTTTAATGGCATTGACCCAGAAAACGCTGAATCGGGGGACTCATAGCGTTTAAAATCGCGTGTAATGCTATTGAAACATGGGATTATACATATTTTATTGTTTGATCTTTGAAAAAGTTTTCGAAAATCGGGTGTTTTAAAAATATTTTTTTCAGTATTAACTACACAAAAATGTGCCCTTTCCCATAAACTTTTTGTTTTGTTTTCTCAGTGCCACGTGGTACATGTCAACAAACGTGACACAACACAGCAATGTTCAACATAATAAATTATAGAAAATTGACGAAACGTCCCCAAGTATTGACTTTTAGGTTAGGTTAGTTTTTCGCCTCTCCTGGGACATAGGCCGCTGACAAGAGCTTTCCAGGCATATCTGTCCTGGGCTAGTCTCTCCAACTGTCCCCAGGTGTCCTGGGCTAGTCTCTCCAACTGTCGCCAGGTGTCCTGGGCTAGTCTCTCCAACTGTCCTGGGCTAGTCTCTCCAACTGTCGCCAGGTGTCCTGGGCTAGTCTCTCCAACTGTCCTGGGCTAGTCTCTCCAACTGTCCCCAGGTGTCCTGGGCTAGTCTCTCCAACTGTCCCCAGGTGTATCCAATCTTCTTGGTGTCAGGCATCTCTGTCCTGGTCTAGTCTCTCCAACTGTCGCCAGGTGTCCTGGGCTAGTCTCTCCAACTGTCCCCAGGTGTATCCAATCTTCTTGGTGTCAGGCATCTCTGTCCTGGGCTAGTCTCTCCAACTGTCCCCAGGTGTATCCAATCTTCTTGGTGTCAGGCATCTCTGTCCTGGGCTAGTCTCTCCAACTGTCGCCAGGTGTCCTGGGCTAGTCTCTCCAACTGTCCTGGGCTAGTCTCTCCAACTGTCCCCATGTGTCCTGGGCTAGTCTCTCCAGCTGTCCCCAGGTGTATCCAATCTTCTTGGTGTCAGGCATCTCTGTCCTAGGCTAATCTCTCCAACTCTCCCCATGTGTCCTGGGCTAGTCTCTCCAACTGTCCCCAGGTGTATCCAATCTTCTTGGTGTCAGGCATCTCTGTCCTGGGCTAGTCTCTCTACCTGTCGGCAGGTTTATCCAATCATCTTGGTGGGTTTTTTTCCATGTCACGTCTCCAGGTCTTTTCCTTTTAAAAATTGTATTACAACACCGAAAATTGCGACACCTTATAAGAATAATTTCAAATACCTCGGAACAAAATAAATACCGTTAGAGAAATAGAGCCTATTGAACAATAGTAACAGACAGGGGCGTAGCGAGGGGGGGGGGGGGGGGCGGGGGGTGCGGACCGCACCGGGTGACACCATTTAGGGGGGGGGGGGGTGACACCAAGGCAAAAAATAGCAAAATATGTAGAGAAAAAATCGAGGGGAGGGTGCAAATCGAAAGGTTGAGGGGGGGGGGGGTGAAAATCGAAAACTTGAGCGGGGGTGCAAATCGAAAATTTCAAAGTTTGTCCCTGGGAAGGGTCTCTATGCCTCTGGGGGGGGGGGGGGGTGACACCATTAAGTGCCGCACCGGGTGACACCCGACCTCGCTACGCCACTGGTAACAGATATCCTGAATAGACAGGCATAGTTTGTCATGCTAAAGTAAACGCTCTGGTTCAATGTAGGAGTGGTATATGTATAAAAGCAAAAAAAAATATATTTTCAAGTTCACTGCAACTCGTAATGTTGATTCTTAAAATATAAACTTTTAAAATTTTTCTTAAGATCTATTTTTAATAATTAATTTAAGGTTACCCAGAAGACGAAATGTAGAAAAATGTTTTTTTTAATGCCAACAAGAATGATCGGGTCACTCTCAGCTACCTGGGACAGTGCCATTAATACTTTCTTATAAAGTTTTCATAAACTACCCAGGAAACGTTTTCCAAATTCTATAACTAAATTATAATTATTGACTTGCTAGTTTGTCAAAGTGTTTTGAAATAAAATCATTTGTTCCAAAAATAACAAAAATAGTCACCTAATAAAAATAAGATGTTATTCCCGAACCCCCCCCCCCCTTGTAATGTCAAAATATGTAACAATATTCCTCGGCTTGCGGTGGTTGATGATTGCTTTAGTTAGTCTTGTCATTGTCATTTGTTCCATCATTAAAATTAATTATCTTAATTACCCAAACCTTCACCATACGAGCGTTGTTCTGACCTTGACCTCTGTTGACCCCGCCCACAGTACCGTGTTGAGTCAAGGTTGTCCCCCGATGATATAATTTATGAGCCTTCCAGTTTTATCCGCATGAGAGAGCGGGTCAAGGACGTGCAGGAGAAGATGGACCGACAGCGCCAGTTGCTGGACAGATATCTGGACAGCGACTTCAAGATTGCACCCAACCCTTCCCAAAAGTAGGGCCAAAATCCTGGCTACTTGTAGATTACACTAGGCCATCCATCGCAAAAAAAAAATTTGGCTCGATTCTCAGTTCCAAATTTGATTGGCTTGGATAAAAAAAATACATTATTTAATACCTTTTCTCCAATGATTATTATTTTTTTTTTTTTTTTTTGCAATGGAGAGCCAAGTGGTATTCTTCCATCTAAAAAGTCCGCTTGCTGCATGACGTTTCTTTCTAAATTTATGATATTTTTGTATTGATCCTATACCATAATTTTCTGCATGTTTTTAAAACAATGTCGATGAACCGATTATAAACCATGTGCATGCCTTTATAAAATACTTTATTTTTGCGCATGATTATTTATTTATCTAAAACAAAAACAAACAACAACACAGTTCGAAGACATTCTGCTTTTGACACACATCTCTGCAGATTAAAATATACGCCTTAGCTACCAAATTTTTTAAGTGCTTTAGAAGGGCGAGATATAACCTGGTTAAAATTTAAATCATTATCGTAATGACACTATAAGACCAAAATCACAATATGCTGACCCAAAGCAATTCTTAGAATTTGCGTTCTCTGTAAAGCAATTTATATATATATACATATATATATATATATATATATATATATATATATATATATATATATATATATATATATATATATATATATATATATATATATATATATATATATATATATATATATATATATGTGTGTGTGTATATGTGTATGTAAGTATGTATGTATATATATATATTATACATATATATAAATACATATATATATATATATATAATATATATATAATATATATATATATATATATATATATATATATATATATATATATATATATATATATATATATATATATATATAGAGAGAGAGAGAGAGAGAGAGAGAGAGAGAGAGAGACATATATATATATATATATATATATATATATATATATCGTGTAAGTGTTTGAATGTACTTTTCTTTGTTCTTCATTTTAAAGCTGTATTGAACAAAACAAGATTAAGATGAAATGTATTCCAACATGCACAGCCTCCCCTCATGTAAATTATCCCCACATGAACGCCTCCCCCCATGTTTAATGATATACCTGTGTTCTGCAAGCTGCGCTACGTGACACGCTTGGCTGACCCTGTGCCAGCCTTAAGCAGCGTGTCAGAGGACGCCACGAGAAGCCCCTGGACAACTCAGAGCACGAACGCTCGGTCTCAGAGCCCGACTGAGCCCGAATCTCCAGTCGAGAAGAGTAGCTTCATCTACCCCAATGTGTTTAAGTCTAAGCCCAGGATTATCGTTGCTCCTCAGATTATCACCACGCCCAGTACCGTCAGGTACTTCCGGTTACGTCATTGTCGTTGAGTGGACCTCCATGATTATTGGAATACCTTTGTGAAATGGATCCACCTTTAGTGTTTGACATTTGACCTCCCTGACCTATCCAATTACCTCCCCTGTTAGTTGATCCTTAACAAAGCTGATGTGACTAGATAATTTGTATCCGTACATACCACACCATTTCCATTCTATCTGAAGAGTTCCCCACAGTACCTCGTTGTTTTTTTTTTTTTTTTTGCACTAAATTTGGGTGATGGGGTTGTACATTGATGTTTGATTGTGTTTTAACACGCAGCCCGAGGATAGATCTTGGAAACAACAACAAAAAAAAAGACGTATGACGTTTCAACATTACCACTTTGTCAGAAAAACAAATAACATTTTTTAAAAAATCGTTTACATTTTCTTTATTAGCTTTATTTTGAAATTTAAGTGGCAACAATTTTTTGTTGACCCTTATTGAAAAAGATAATTGAGATTCAACAGTTTTTGTTGTTTCTAATTTATGTGAGTTTTGGAACTGATTTAATAGTTCCATTTTTGTTACTTTCGAATTTAATCTAATGTTGAAACGTCGTTTGCTGTGAATTTGTTTTTTAGGTTCTCGATTTATTCTGACTAGATTAGACATATTTTAAAAGTTGGTTGATAGCGTTGATTATTGTTAATGAATTCAGTAAAAATTGCATAAAATCTACAACAAAATGTGTTTTTTTATGAAAAATATTTTTGCTAGTAGGGTATATCCCGTTTTTAAAATCACAATATTCACAATTTAAAGTTTCGTTACTAAAATATTAATTGAACCTTCACTATTTAATTGAGTCATAGTACAAAGATTGTATATTCACTGTCATTGCTGAATGTATACAAACGAGAATTAGACTTAAAACAATTGAAGACACCAAAGCTGATATTGTCCTTGGTTTAGCATACATTACAAAACCATTCAATATCCTTCTAACACTCGCATGCGGATTAGTGCTTGTGTTAAAATAACCACATGTTTAAACAGCTTTATTTCATGTAAGAAATCAAGAGATCATTTGCAAATAAGTGCTATATAAATATAGAAATATAGCCTACATCGCTTTTCAAGTCATTCGCTTCAAAGCCTTTTTTCGAGACTTACTTTTAATTTTTAAATGCGAAATACAATTTAATAAAGTCATGTAAGAAGGAGAATTATTTAGTGTCTTTTAATAGTCTTCTCAAACATTCCCATGAATTAGACTTAAAAATTCTTACTGCCAGTTTTTCAATCAAGCCTCTAAGAAATACGTATTACGTTATTCAAGTTCAATTTTAAAT
Organism: Physella acuta; assembly: GCF_028476545.2. Taxonomy (NCBI): domain Eukaryota; kingdom Metazoa; phylum Mollusca; class Gastropoda; family Physidae; genus Physella; species Physella acuta. The sequence goes on from NW_026731663.1 coordinate 547,173, forward strand.
TTAAAAAAAAACGCACACGCAAAATTAAACTTTATTTTCAAAAAAACTTTCTAGAAAGTAGAAAGCTAAAATTTAAATATTTGCAAATTCTAACAGTTAGCTTTTATTTGTAATCAATTAAATCTGTTTAAAATACAAAAGTAATGTAAGCCAACCCTTTAGCCTGTAGGTCTATAATGTAAGCCAGGGGTCTCCAAACTTTTCAGCCCGAGGGCCGCATTAACTATCAAATTTCAGCTCGGGGGCCAGTTTCTTCCAGGCATGTCTTTGATTTTTCTGGGCAAAGTTCCTCAGCCATCACCAACAAACGATTTTTCCTTGGACAAAAAGATCTCCGCGGGCCGGACGAAAGGACCTCGCGGGCCGCATGCGGCCCGCGGGCCGTAGTTTGGAGACCCCTGATGTAAGCCAACCCTGTAGGTCTATAATGTAAGCCAACCCTGTAGGTCTATAATGTAAGCCAACTCTGTAGGTCTATAATGTAAGCCAACCCTGTAGGTCTATAATGTAAGCCAACTCTGTAGGTCTATAATGTAAGCCAACCCTGTAGGTCTATGGTGTTGAAAAGCTCGCACCAGGTCATGGTTTTTATAGGCGGGATGTTCATGTGATTAACAATTTATTATTTTTTAATCATCTTGGCTACAGTCAATTAGTGTGACTAATGATTTTTTATTTTTTTTGTGACTACTAGAAACTTGTGTGATAAATTGTTTTATTTTTTGTATTTGAAAAAAAAAGAAATATTTATCCTAGCATGATATTTCCTACCTTGCCTTTAGTGATATATATATATATATATATATATATATATATATATATATATATATATATATATATATATATATATATATATATATGTAACGTTTATTGCTGTGTAGTAAATGATATTTAACTTTATATAGATTAATTATTTTTAATTTAATTAACTAAAGAGTAGATATTAATTTAAATTAGAAAATACCACATGAAAAGCTGCTTAATTAAACCTAATCATATGCTAATTAACATTTATCGAATACTTAACTACTACTCAATTCTTTTTGATACACATTTTCTTGATCGTTTTACGTTCAAATAATAAGTCACTACCTGTAATGTTATAGACTCTTTAACAATACATTAGCATTATGTTCACAGTAAGTCAAAGATTAAAACTTTGGTTAACATTACACGAAGGTAATATTTCAAATGTTGACTAGCCCCACACCACTATTCAAATGTTGACTAGCCCCACACCAAGTTCTCAAATATTGACTAGCACCACAACACTATTCAAATGTTGACTAGCCCCCACACCACAATTCAAATGTTGACTAGCCCCACACCACTATTCAAATGTTGACTAGCCCCACACCACTATTCAAATGTTGACTAGACCCACACCACTATTCAAATGTTGACTAGACCCACACCACTATTCAAATGTTGACTAGCCCCACACCACAATTTAAATGTTGACTAGCCCTACACCAAGTTCTTAAATATTGACTAGCCCCACACCACAATTTAAATGTTGACTAGCACCACACCAAGTTCTCAAATATTGACTAGCCCCACACCACAATTCAAATGTTGACTAGCACCACACCACAATTCAAATGTTGACTAGCACCACACCACAATTCAAATGTTGACTAGCACCACACCACAATTCAAATGTTGACTAGCACCACACTACTATTCAAATGTTGACTAGCACCACACCACTATTCAAATGTTGACTAGCACCACACCACTATTCAAATGTTGACTAGCCCTACACCAAGTTCTCAAATGTTGACTAGCCCCACACCAAGTTCTCAAATGTTGACTAGCCCCACACCAAGTTCTCAAATGTTGACTAGCCCCACACCAAGTTCACTATTCAAATGTTGACTAGCCCCACACCACAATTCAAATGTTGACTAGCCCCACACCACGTTCACTACTAAAATGTTGCCTATATTTACAGCAGTGAAGGAAGGAGCTCGGTAAAAATTCCTGCATATTATGCTGTAAGTGTTGCTTTGCACGCGCCTACTCACACCTCTGGTCCCTCGTCACCTATGACCTTCGACCCTTAAATTCTCTCAACGGTTTCCTTTTATGTCTAATAATTTGAACATTCCTAAATACAGGACATTCCACTAAACTTTTTGTGATGTGGAGATCTAATCTGATGTAAAAGTTTATGACAATCATAGGTCTATTTTTATTTAATTTTCTGACTATAGCTCACACATTTCGTATAGTCTAGAAATACCAAAAAATTTGAAAATTTGTTCAGTTTAAAAAAAAAAACAAAAAAAAAACACAAAACAAAACAACAAAATTTAGATTATTAAATTGTTAGAAAAAAACAACAACCCATTGTCATAAGAACTCTAGTTGTTAAACTTACATATTTTGATACCAGTAAAACCATTGTTAATGTAAGTGGTACTTCATAACGCCACTTTTTAAAGGATGATTCACACACTTTAATAACATTCAAGTAAATGTAGTACATCAGAAAATAATTAAACTAGGCGTTCAAACTTTAATAGCTTTTATTTTTCTGTAATATATCAGTATCAATTTGTCCTATGTGTAATTTGTCGACAAAACTTTCTGGATGTCTTGTTTATTCATGAAAATATTATTCTGAGTTTTCCTCTTTCCACGCATCAGTTACCCTATTCCCGGTGAACACTTAATTTTGTCACCTTCAAAAACTATCCGTCTAGACTAGCCACCCAGTTTTATCCGTCCTTGAACCTGTTCCGTACGTTGTGAGTAAGGTAGAAGCCTCCCCAGGTAACCAAACACGTCAATTTCTCTCCCCACTCTCTACCATTAACACCTGCAACGAAGCTTATGCTAATTTGCTCACATGTAAAATTGTGTAACCTTTTGCTAATTAAACATTAAAAATCCCGATTAATATAACAATTCAACATTTCGCTATTCTAACTTTTTGAACTAATTCACCGGTTAATGAATAAGCTATGTTTAAATTTTTTTTATGCACGCTTTATATTTTTACAATTTTCTAGCACTGTATGTTACTTTTTTATTCTTATCGATAGCTTTTTTTTATTTATTTCATCCTCTACGACACTCTACGTGCATGCTAGGAAAATACTATGCTTTGACAACCAATACAAATTATGCTTTCATTTCATCAGCTTCAACAAATTTGGGCAGTGTTGAAGAATATATTAAAATAGGCGGCTACAGATAGCATGCATTCTTATAATTTCTGCTGAAGCCATATGTCAAATGCTTATTATACTTTTTTTTTTCGCTTTTAAAGTTCGCGGAAAATGTTAGTACACTTTTTAAAATACTGCGATGGCACAAATGCGCTAATCAAATGAAGGTTATCACTTAACTGGCACCGCGAAAAAATAGTTCACGATCGTGAATAAGAAAATGATAAAATTAAAAAAAAACGTGTAAGATGGTGATATTTTTCACTGCAAATTAACAATTTCCGCGAACGCGTTCGTTATTCGCATGAGTACAAGCTATATGTTTGCGTTTTTTAAAATAAAATAGTTAATAACTTAGATAATAAATGCAAATATATGTATTAGAACAAATTCAACTCAGTAGGGAAAAAAGTTATCAAAAGACAACCTTATTAAATGTATACAAGTTAATTTTATATATTTAAAAACCATTGTTACCTAATTTGAAAAAAAAAAGAAAAACTAATTAAAAAAAAACAACTTAAAGAATTCACTAAATGGAGGCTAAACATTCCACGTTCACTATGAGATGGTTGGGCTAGTCTAGTCTAGTCTAGCATGTTATCTCCGCTGGTGGAGAGAGAAGATTTATAACCGGTCCGTTGGTTGTCCATGTCCGCAGGCCGGCGGCGACCCAGACAACAGACCCGTGTCTGATCTACGCCGTAGGATAAGGAGGACCCTCGCCAAGTCCAAGAACAACCCAGACTACTTCAGGGACTAGCTCAACAAGGGCGCTAACTCCAGCTGCCACAGACACGGGAGGGTAGGTGGCGAGTTGTCTCACCATGTCCCCAGCCCTGTTTCAACCACCCCCAACATGAGACACCCCCTCCTCCCCCCTAAATCTTTACCACTTATAACCCATTTTTCCTATGTCGTCAACCTTTTTCACTTTGTCGTTATACACGTCGAGTTATTGTTCCTGAAATTACAACATTTCAACGTGGTGTGTAATAAAATTTAGCAACTGTTACAAAAGCCCTCTCCGATATAGCCCGACAAGCTAGAGTTAATATGTTCCTTGCAAGACAATCAAAATAAATCACGCCAACGCTAACACAAGCACGTATACTAGATCTGGGTCTAGTGTGTAATAAAATACTAGGTTGACTGTTCGTTGATGCTGTTCTACATCGTAGTTTCAGCTATAGTGAATAGTTTATTTGTAAGTAGGTAAAACTTATGACCACGACTGTATATTATAAAACAGACACAACTGAGTTGCCCTAATTAATGTAAACATTTCGCAAGTCTAAACACACACATACTGTTGGTTAATTTGCCATGATTTACATTCTGAGAACCGCTAGAGTATTACCGTGAAATGTCAACTTATTTCTCTACTCTTGCCTTCACCCAAATCCTCCGCTTAGCTTCTCAAAATTATCGCAGCATGCTAATCATTGCCACCCGCTTCGAGGCTGCTCCACTTTGAGCTTCTTACGACCAAATCTCGCTTTCTAAAAGCCGGTGATACAGCTAACGAACTGATGTGTCTGTGAATAAACCCAAACTTGTTCCCTTTAAACAGCATACTCGCTTGGTTGGGTCTTTGACTAAACATGTGGCTGTAACTCTTCATCAAACGCTATTAACCTCAGAAATCGAGTTCCTTGACTTCAAGTTAAATTTTCATTCCCAAACAACATAGCAAAAAATATTTTTGTGCGCACTAAAGAAAATATTCTGAGATACAGGTAAGTGTGAGATGGGTGGTAGGTCGTTGATTGGAAAATGGGGCACTTATTCAAATTATGGTATGCGTAAATGTTAACATTTCGTGTATATATATATATATATATATATATATATATATATATATATATATATATATATATATATATATATATATATATATATATATGGAAGTGCACATTAAGAGTATTTGTGAAAACGGATTCCGGAGAATTTAGGACACTGTTAGCAACATGAGCTGTTGTGTTTATTTAATCAGATGAAGCCAGTGAAAGTTAAACACCAGATGTTGGTTTATTCTTACCAGTTACTTTTTGTGTTGTTCAATATTAATACGTTTACCTTTGTTAACAGAAAGCAGCAATGCTATTGTTACCTGTCCTGTTTATGTTAACACAATATTTCTAATTTGTGTTTACCTTTGATTTTGTGTAATGTTATTATATTATGCATTCTATTTCAGCGATTTTTTTTTGTTCAAAAGAAATTTCAAGGTAGAAATAACCAAAATAATAATGAAAATTTAAAATTGATTCTTCAAAACATTTTTTAAAGAATGTAATGCATTTATTGTTTGGAAAATCGCTGAAATAGTTTGTAAATATTTTAAATACTTTAAAACACATTAAAAACTGTTTTTGTAGAATTTTACTTTATCTTACATCTATATTACATTAAACTTATACTTATTTATACTTTTACTCTTTTTTCCAGAGAAAATATAACTTCTAGAAAATATTAGTCAATTTTTTGTGTTGAAAAGGGCGACAACTTGAAAAATCTCCGCTTCAAATGGTCACCTCGAGCGTCCAGGACGTACGCAAGCTTCTGCTGATCTTGGGTGTCTGCTTTATGTCGAAGGTTGAACAGCCGCACTTTTAAATGTCTGCTATAGACAGCTCTATCGGATAAATGTTTATTTTTCAGCCTCTGGAAAGTTTGTTTTATGACAGGGTTCATTCGTGTATTTGTATGTACATTAAAATTGCAATGAAATTTTGCTGTTTCATCAGGTAACTTTATAGTTACCTGAAAGCATTTTTTTTTCACATTTTGAAATCTTACATGTGTTAAATTATAAAACATTTTTTCCACATAAGAACTCAAATTATAACATGCTATAAATGTATATTCGGATAAAATAATAAACGATTGTTATCTCATAAATAAATGTGATAGATTGGGCATTGAAATACACGTAAAATACTTAATTTAATTTAAACAGAAAATGATAAATATACCTTATTTTTCTAACACACTAAGCGCAAAAGAGCAAAATACACCGTGGTGTAACATACGTATGTTTTGTTAAGTTTCGATATTTATTTCATTCCTTGCTTTCTCTTGCTTCGAAAATTAAAAACAAACTGTTGTTGATATTGGATGTATTGAATCTTGTATGGTCGAAATACTAAATTATTTGAGTCTATAAATAGACATCTACTTTTATAACTAAAATTATAAAATCAAATTCAAAAGAACCTTGTTATACTTATAGAAATGGATGCTCTTTTCGCCATGTAAGCATGTGAATTTTGTATATTTAAAGCGATGAATTCATGTTTTGTGTTTGCCGATTCACTCTCTATAATCTCGCACCCAAAATGTCGCGTTCAAAAATAATAATTTGAATACTTGTCCTCCTGTGTTTGCGGCCCTAGTGTATAGATGTATTCATTAATTAATTAATTTACCAAAAATTGTAAATACTCATTCTGCTAAGGCTGTGAAGGTTAACCCTCTGTGTAAAGTCATTGAATTTGATCTAGACTTTAGGCCTCATATCAGCTATACTTAAATATTGCCAGTAGCAATACATACTCTATTAATAGTGCACTTATTATCACAGTTACCACTATTTAATTATATTTTATTTTAATAAAATGTACATACTAGCTATTTATTAATGTTTTTTGATAGCACATAACTAGGAGAACTTTTTTTTTCTAACCATTTAAAAAATAAAATTTTGATTCACGTTTTCTCAACTTAGACTTTGGTAATTAAAAAACCAAAATCCGTCATTCAGCTTTGTAATATTGTGTGTAATTTTACTTTATTGCCATTTATTATTTATTATTTTAAAAATAACTTGTATTGATTTAAATTATAGTGTATGAGCTTTTTACCCAGATTGTTTGCCTCCAATGAAAAACTGGATTGTTTGCAATCATGATTTTGATCTGTACAGGCGTTACTGTGAGAAGCAGTTGTAAACTTTTAGCAGCTTTTTTGTTGGTTTGGCCTTGGGTGCGATGTTTTTTTTTAATCAATTTCTTTTCTTCAGTTTAAGATACGGAGTACTAGTCCGCGTAGTCTTGCTTTTTACGTGTCCAACTTGAGGTAATTGGTAGAACCCCGTTCAGAAATTGTGCCTTCTTTCTTTGAAACGATACACCTTTTTCTGATTTATCAATAGGAATACAAATAAAACTGCAATATCTGCAACAAAGCATTGGTGTTTTTTAATCATTGTTTTATCATGTGTACTTGTCCCAGTAGTTTTAAATTGTGTATTCACCGTAACTCTAGACAAAAGGGAAACAACCAGTTTAATGTAAGTGTCTCGAGTTAAACAGGATGTTGATAAGAGATCACGTTTTAGATGGGAAACCAAAGGGGATGCTGCTAAAAATACCTTCTTTAATAACATACAGAAGTTGGGGAAAAAAACCTTTGAGCTTTCCAGAAAAATAAGACAGGATTTAGTGTAACGTTAGCATAATTTTATAAAAGAAGTTTATACATTACTTAAGTAATAAAAATACAACATTCTTGTATTAGATATGATCAGTGACTGGTTTAACTTGAATACTTTACAGGCTTTGTCTTAATGACATACATAAAAATAAGTTAGAAACGGCCAATGTGGAAAATAAAAAACTACAGCAAACACTTTTTTACCAAAGTATAAAAATAGTTATATTACTACATACAGTATAGCTTGGCAGTGTCTTTGTGAGCTACACATAGTACAGTCAGCGCCAATATCACCTGTTTACAGTAAACGAGTTCGGATCGTATTACGTACCTGAGTCCACCCAGCTCTAATGGGTACCTGTCTATTTTAGGGGAAATTATCTCTACATATGTCAAGGTTATAAAAACAGATGAACCCTACTTAACATAGACCACCATCTAGATATGACCTAAAAATTCATTTGTAACACACGGCTTAGGAATGACTTTGGCAATAGAGCCTGACATGGCTTAGGGCGAAACCCCCTGGGTGGTAGCACAGGGGTCAACACAGGAAGACAGGGGTACAGGGTGTGCTTGAGGGGGCCGAGAGTTTAGGAAGGAATTGGGACCAGCTGAACAGAGCGGAAGGAGACCGTGGGAGTGGAAAACTATAGAGAGGCCATAATATGTTACATAAGGATGATGATGGTTAAAAACAGTGCAGTCACTCAATGCCATTTGATCTATTACAAAAACTAGTGTAACAAAAACAAAACTAATGTAAAAAAAAAACAATATAATAACAAGCTTAAAAATTCGTTAACAAAAAAATTAACCAAAATTTCATTTAAAAAATTGGTAATAAAATAGCTGACACATTTTAGAAATAACTTATTCGATAAACAATTAGATTCGACATCAGATATTGTTTGGCCTCTATGAAAACGAATGTGTGTCGGAAGTTGAACGAAAATCACTTCGTTAGAAGTGGGTCTAAAATTGAACTACAAGAATTGACCACACACACGCTTACAGACACGCTTTTACTTAAGTAAAAGCTTAGATATGTTAGATATGTAGGGAGATATGTTTAATATGTAGGGAGATATGTTAGATATGTAGGGAGATATGTTAGATATGTAGGGAGATATGTTAGATATGTAGGGAGATATGTTAGATATGTAGGGAGATATGTTAGATATGTAGGGAGATATAATAGATATGTAGGGAGATATGTTAAATATGTAGGGAGATATGTTAGATATGTAGGGAGATATGTTAGATATGTAGGGAGATATGTTAGATATGTAGGGAGATATGTTAGATATGTAGGGAGATATGTTAGATATGTAGGGAGATATAATAGATATGTAGGGAGATATGTTAAATATGTAGGGAGATATGTTAGATATGTAGGGAGATATGTTAGATATGTAGGGAGATATGTTAGATATGTAGGGAGATATGTTAGATATGTAGGGAGATATGTTAGATATGTAGGGAGATATGTTAGATATGTAGGGAGATATGTTAGATATGTAGGGAGTACAAGCAGGTAGAGGAAGTAGAGTTGGGTATGTAGGGATTCTCAAGCAAAATGTCGCACATAAAGCGGAGAGGACTTAATGACTCAGCATTAATTACTAACGTGAGGCGGCGTAGCCGAATGGTAGAGCGTTTAGCTGCTAGCCTGAAGGTCTCAAGTTTAGATCTAGTTTAGGATTTATGACTGTACGACGTCTCTGAGTCCACCTTACTTACGCCAGGGTAAAGTAAAGGCGGCTGGACATAGTACTGACCACATAATCCACAGATGTGCCGAATCAAGAAAACATGTGAACTCTACTCCATCTGCCCAATGGGTCTAAAGAGAAATCTTTACTTTTTTTTTTTTACTTTTACTAATCACTTACAACTCAAACTTCACATACTAACACCACATACAACACAAGGTGCACATACTAACACCACATACAACACAAGGTGCACATACTAACACCACATACCGACACCACATACACACGATGAACATAACGAAATCACATATAGCGTAATCCACCGACACTAATTAACAAGGGGCACACGCAGGGACTAATTACAATGTCCACATGCATAATTTGATTACATGTCGAACTTTGAAATTAAAACATAATGAACCTTTAATTTATTATGCAAGACGGTGTGAGAGGTTAAGATTAGGTTGGAATTGCTAGGTAAGACTGGTCAGGTAGACGTCAGGTGAGGGGGTTGGAAGATAGGGGTCAGGGGAGTGGGGGTCACGTGGGGGGGTTGTAAGAGAGGGGTCAGGTAATAGGGTTCAGGTGATTGGGGTCAGGTGATAGGGGTTAGTTGAGATGGGACTTGTGGAAGTAAGACTGTTCAGCTAGACGTCAGGTGAGAGAGGTTGGAAGAGATGGGTCAGATGATAGGCGTCAGGTAATAGGGGTCAGGTGAGTGCGGTCATGTCATAGGGGTCAAGTGAGTGGGATCGGAAGAGATGGGTCAGGTAATAGAGGTCAGGAGATAGGGGTCAGGTGATAGGGGTCAGGGGAGAGGGGTCAGGTGATTTGAGAGGTGATATGGGCCATGTGAGGGGGGTTGTAAGAGGTTAGGTGATATGGGTCATGTCATAGGGCTCAAGTGAGAGGGGTCAAGTGAGAGGGGTCAGGTGAGTGGGGTCAGGTGGGAGGGGTCAGGTCAGAGGCGTAGCGAGGGGGGGGTGCGGACCGCACCGGGTGATACCACTTAGAGGGGTGACACCAAGGCAAAAAATAGCAAAATATATAGAGAAAAACTTGAGGGGGTGCAAATCGAAAACTTGAGGGGGGTGCAAATCGAAAGTTTGAGGGGGGGGGGGTGCAAATCGAAAACTTGAGGGGGGTGCAAATCGAAAATTTGAACGTTTGTCCCCGGAAAGGGTCGCTACGCCTCTGGGGGGTGACACCATTAAGTGCCGTACCGGGTGTCACCCGACCTCGCTACGCCACTGGGTCAGGTAAGGGGGTTGGAAGAGGTCAGGTGAGTGGTGTTAAGTCATAAGGGTCACGTGAGAGAAGTAGCGTTGGACAGGCAGGTGAGAATCATCTTGTGGATTACACCAGACAGGTGCTTATGCTAAAATGGAGATTCAGATTCCTAGACAAAACATAAATTAGCTGTTTATTATGTTTTATCAACGAGTAGTAAATATTTATAGTAACACAACTTTTCCAACCAAGATCACAAAGAAACTTTTTTCCTGTTTATTCAAAATGACTTGATAAGAAACCAGGCGACCTTCGAACCCCAAAGTCAATTTGTTTACCACTTATGGCACTAGACTACTTGTGTGTACTGGCGTACAAATATGTAATCGGGGATTCCCCGTGTGACTGTACTGCATTATGGCCACATCGGGTGACCGGGAATTCCCCATGGTATACACCAATATCACAATGACTACAAGGAAGCAAGTTATGTTGAGAATGTAAAATTCCAAAACTTTAGACTTGGCTAGGCACAAGTTGAATCTTCACAAACCAGCTGAAGCCAGTGGACCGTGAATACGTGTCTAGGCTATTTATTTCCCGGGCATTGACTGAAGACAGAGATAGAAGTCACAGACAGAAGACACATCGAAGAAAGACAACAGAAAGCTCAGGTGTCAGTCAAAACAGGACAAGTCGCAGCCTGTGATAACGACAGGCTAAAGGTAGGTTGTTGTTACCTGTGATTGTAAACTTGATCAATGTGTCACCCACATTAAATGAGGATGACAGAATAAAACGTACCTCTAACTCTAGCTTTTGTTTTCAACGTAAAGTACGATCTACCGCGCTAGTCTGTTCAGTGTCCATTTATTACATACAGCATGTTTCTCTGTTAATAATTACTGTGCTCTTCTTCTTTAAATATACGGCAACGCGGAAAACACACCGTCTCAATTAACAAACAATATATATATATATATAAATATATATATATATATATATATATATATATATATATATATATATATATATATATATATATATATATATATATATATTTATATATATATATATATATATATATATATATATATATATATATATATAAAGTAAGTAAAGTTCCCTTTTAAACCAGACGGTCTACGGGGCAAGTGAAGTAGAGTTCACTTGTTTCTGTGACCTCGGCATATGAATGGATAGTGGGGTCAGCACTATGCCAAGCCGCTGTGATTACGATTGTTAAAGTGATTACATCTATAATGGGTTCTATTGAATAATCCTGTAGAAAATGTACTGTTGTCGAACGACTTTATCCCCACCTTGTATGTGAATGTTTCCCCAACTATATCCACACCTTGTATGTGAATGTTTCCCCAACTATATCCACACCTTGTATGTGAATGTTTCCCCAACTATATCCACACCTTGTATGTGAATGTTTCCCCAACTATATCCACACCTTGTATGTGAATGTTTCCCCAACTATATCCCCACCTTGTATGTGAATATTTCCCCAACTATATCCCCACCTTGTATGTGAATGTTTCCCCAACTATATCCCCACCTTGTATGTGAATGTTTCCCCAACTATATCCCCACCTTGTATGTGAATATTTCCCCAACTATATCCCCACCTTGTATGTGAATGTTTCCCCAACTATATCCACACCTTGTATGTGAATATTTCCCTAGCACCAACGATGAAGAGCCTGGCACTGTTTACTCTGGTGCTGCTAAACATCGGCATCAATGTGGCCATAAACCCGGGGCTCAAAATGCGTCTCACTAGGAATGGGCTTAACTACGGTAATTAAATTAATTTTTTCTTCTGGGTTAGCTTAATTTACGATAATTGTATCAATCTTCTTCTAATAGGGCTCACCATGTAATCTAATTAATCTACTTTTTATTGGGCTAAACTTAGGTTATTTAATTAATATTCATTTAAAGAAAAATGTTTCAAAAATATCAGGAAAATATGAACAATTCTGTTTTCCCTAAGGTATAGATTTGTTAAGTTTTTTTTTTTAACCTGCATTAGGTATGGAGACTGATAGGATTTGACAGTGATTTTAATATTACTTTCTTTTCGATTGCGATCACAAAGCCAATAAATGCAATCCATGTTTACCCAGTTCGTCGGTAGTTAACACTCTAGCGCAGTTCGCAGTTTAACCAGTCTTTGTAGTTGACACTTTAGCACAGTCCGCAGTTCGCAGTTTAACCAGTCTTTGTAGTTGACACTTTAGCACAGTCCGCAGTTCGCAGTTTAACCAGTCTTTGTAGTTGACACTTTACCACAGTCCGCAGTTTACCCATTGTTTTGTTTGTAGTTAACACCATAGCACAGGCAGCCCTAGCGAAAGACTTGCAGGGTCTACATATAGACGACCAATCAGGATCCAGTGGAGATATCCAATGGAGCTTAACAAAGTAATTAATTTAATATTTTACATGCAATTTTCTTCTATATAAAGTAACTTTTAAAGAATAATAATATGGTGTATGGGAATCTTAATTTCGACTCCTTATGGAACAATCCTCTTAATTTTGTATATTTCGACTTATAATGTAATAATCTCTAAATTTTATATATCTCAAATTCTTATGGTATAATCCCTAAATTTAGACTACTATTTCAACCAGAGGCGTAGCGAGGGGGGGGGGGGCGGGGGGGGGGGGGGGGTGCGGATCGCACCGGGTGACACCATTTAGGGGGGTGACACCAAGGCAAAAAATAGCAAATATATAGAGAAAAACTTGAGGGGGAGGTGCAAATCGAAAGTTCGAAAGTTTGTCCTCGGGAAGGGTCGCTACGCCTCTGGGGAGTGACACCATTAATTGCCGCACCGGGTCACACCCGACCTCGCTACGCCACTGATTTCAACCCCTAATTGACCGCCTGCTTGCAGTATCCAGACTGAAGGAGTGACCGTCCCAACGACTGGCCTCGACTTTAACCCGGGCCTCAATGGCCTCTCACTGTCCATCACCAACTTTGGCATCAACATCCACGCTGACTGGCGAGTCAAGTACAGGAAGGGAATGTGAGTCCAGACAACCATTCATAGAACCACACGGTTTTGTAACATACGTTAGATAAAATTTAAATTTAATGAAATTTAATTTTTAAAAAAATAGCCAAGAGGCATTGCTTTTCTTTTAAATAAAGTTCCAATGATTTTGAATTAAAATATTCTTACTAAAGACTAATTTCTAAGATTAGATTAGCAAGAAGCAAAGTAAATTTATTATGTGTAGTTATAGAGAAGACACATCTTTCTGTAGAAGCAGTGACCAGTATTTTATATACATTAAAGTTAACCAGTCTTCTAGTAAACGAAAGTAAGACCTTACCAACCTATTGATCCCCCCCCTGTCATTTAATAACACTGGCCATCTATCTTTACCAACATTACACATTACGTGTCTTGGATGTGCAGAGCGGTGCAGGGGAAACAACCAGTTTTTTATTTTATCTTTCGAAATAAGTTTTGTAAGCTGCCATTATGAAGAGGTGAATTTTAGTCATCAATGTGGTGAATCTTCTGTCAGTCGCTCATAATGTTTACAATGTTTCAGTTGGTCGACACCCACTTTGTTCGTATCACTTGATTCATCGTCTCCCCCCCCCCCCCCCAAAGACCTTGCGGCACTAACACAAATGTTAGTTCTATGAACAGGGAACCTATCATACATGTTTGAAACACTATTTAAATAAATGTACATTTAAGTCTTAAAGATAACTATTTTTATTTTAGCATCAAAATATCAGACAGCGGCAGTGTCAGTGTCGGTGTACATGGTGTCAGTACGTCAGTGACAGTTGGCATTGGTGAGTTTTGGGTTAGGGCTAGGGTCACGACAAAAATTAGTTTTGGGTTGGGGCTAGGGTCACGACAAAAATTAGTTTTGGGTTAGGGCTAGGGTCAGTTCAGTGACAGTTGGCATTGGTGAGTTTTGGGTTAGGGCTAGGGTCACGACAAAAATTAGTTTTGGGTTGGGGCTAGGGTCACGACAAAAATTAGTTTTGGGTTAGGGCTAGGGTCAGTTCAGTGACAGTTGGCATTGGTGAGTTTTGGGTTAGGGCTAGGGTCACGACAAAAATTAGTTTTGGGTTGGGGCTAGGGTCACGACAAAAATTAGTTTTGGGTTAGGGCTAGGGTCAGTTCAGTGACAGTTGGCATTGGTGAGTTTTGGGTTAGGGCTAGGGTCAGGTCAGTGACGCTTGTTAAGTTTTGGGTCACGGTTAAGAAAGTGACACTTGATATTGTTAAATTTTGGGATTGTTCCTAGAAAATAAAAACATTAGATATCATGCACCTCCGCGTCAGTAGAACTCAAGCACCGCAGTGAGCAGATTCACACGTGCATTGATATGAGCTGATTGTTCTGAAAGGTCTGGCAAACAGATGACAATAAATACATTTATAACAAACCTTACAACATTTTATTAAGAGAAATCCTACAAAAAAAAAAATAAAATTAAAAAAAAACCCATCAATTTGACGCACTTGGCTGTCATGTGGCCTTTTTTTCATCCAGGTGCTGACTCCCAAAGCCGGCCATCCATATCGACTCGCGCCTGTAGTGCCAACGTTGATGACGTCAGCATCGATTTTCATGGAGGTACCGCTTTCATCTGGAACCTCTTCAGGCACCCTCTGGAGGACAAGGTCAAGGGCATACTAAGGGACAAGGTGTGTTCTCACAGTTTGTTGGGTGAATGTAAACTTTTGAAAAACTTAGACACAGAGACTCCTCTCTCAGATTTGTTCAGGGGGTATCTTTATATATTTAAAAAATGTAAAAAACAGAAAACCCCTCTCTTAGATACACGGAGGGGGTATCTGTATATATTTAAAAAAATTAATGAACTACTGTTCTATTTTTTTACTATTCAGATCTGCACTACTGTCGTGAATGCAATCAACGTTAAAGCTGAAGCTAAATTGGCTAAAATGCGAGGTAAACTTCTAGCAAATTTACAAAGATAAAACATCATAATACCATAAAATGTTAAAATACATTATTATTATCCCCAGCAAGGCTATTGATATAGTTGTTTATAATTGCAATTTAGAAGATAAATGTCTTAAGTGGTATTTTGTCTGAGCAATATTTTCAAACTTTCAAATTTTGAAGTTGATGTTGAAATAGACCATCGTTTTCTGCTGGACTATGGACTTGTGGCCCCAGTGTCATTTACAGGAGCTTACATGGAGAGTCAGCACAGGGTAGGTACATATGGAGAGTCAGTATGGAGAGTCAGCACAGGGTAGGTACATAATATGGAGAGTCAGCACAGGGTAGGTATTATGGAGAGTCATTTGGGAGAGTCAGTATAGGGTAGGTACATATGGAGAGTCAGTATGGAGAGTCAGTACAGGGTAGGTACATATGGAGAGTCAGCACAGGATAGGTACAGAGTCAGCACAGGGTAGGTACATATGGAGAGTCAGCATAGTGTAGGTACATATGGAGAGTCAGCACAGGGTAGGTACATTTGGAGAGTCAGCACAAGGTAGGTACATATGGAGAGTCAGTATGGAGAGTCAGCACATGGTGGGTACATATGGAGAGTCAGCACATGGTAGGTACATATGGAGAGTCAGCACATGGTAGGTACATATGGAGAGTCAGCACAGGGTAGGTACATATGGAGGGTCAGTATGGAGAGTCAGCACAGGGTAGGTACATATGGAGGGTCAGTATGGAGAGTCAGCACAGGGTAGGTACATATGGAGAGTCAGTATGGAGAGTCAGCACAGGGTAGGTACATATGGAGAGTCAGTATGGAGAGTTAGTACAGGGTAGGTACATATGGAGAGTCAGCACAGGGTAGGTACATATGGAGAGTCAGCACAAGGTAGGTACATATGGAGAGTCAGTATGGAGAGTCAGCACAGGGTAGGTACATATGGAGAGTCAGTATGGAGAGTTAGTACAGGGTAGGTACACATGGGGAGTCAGCACAGGGTAGGTACACATGGGGAGTCAGCACAGGGTAGGTACATATGGAGAGTCAGCACAGGGTAGGTACATATGGAGAGTCAGCACAGGGTAGGTACATATGGAGAGTCAGCACAGGGTAGGTACATATGGAGAGTCAGTATGGAGAGTCAGCACAGGGTAGGTACATATGGAGAGTCAGTATGGAGAGTTAGTACAGGGTAGGTACACATGGGGAGTCAGCACAGGGTAGGTACATATGGAGAGTCAGCACAGGGTAGGTACATATGGAGAGTCAGCACAGGGTAGGTACATATGGAGAGTCAGCACAAGCTAATGAGACCAACATGACGGACAGTTGAGCACTTTGATGAGTAATTTTGGTGGCAAAAAGATAAAGTGAAAATAATGTATGTTAAAGTAATAACAGGCAATTTTAATGTGTATGGTACAATAAAAAAATCTTTCGATTTGTTGTGGTTATGTACCTGTGAATGAGTTGATTGGGGAAAACATTCTCACCAGCCCCCCCCCCCCCCCCCCCCCCCCCATCTCCATCTCAGATCAGACCATATGACCCAGTCTATTTGATGATGGGTACCTAACTCACGGTAGGAAAGTTAAAGGCAGTTGACCATAGAGCTCGGGTCACAAAAACCTTTAATTTATGTAAAAAAAAAACGCCATGTTTTTAAAGATATAAAAAAGCTTATTATAGCTTGAATCATTTAGTTTCTACATTTCAAATGTTATGTTAAATATTTTCTTGTTTGAAAGTTCTGATTGGTTTGTTTCTTAGTGAGTGGTGTACTGAAAGATATGATTGGTTGTTTCTTAGGGAGATGTGTACTGAAAGATATGATTGGTTTGTTTCTTAGGGAGTGGTGTACTGAAAGATATGATTGGTTTGTTTCTTATGGAGTGGTGTACTGGAAAGATATGATTGGTTTGTTTCTTAGGGAGATGTGTACTGAAAGATATGATTGGTTTGTTTCTTAGGGAGTGGTGTACTGAAAGATATGATTGGTTTGTTTCTTAGGGAGTGGTGTACTGAAAGATATGATTGGTTGTTTCTTAGGGAGTGGTGTACTGAAAGATATGATTGGTTGTTTCTTAGGGAGTGGTGTACTGAAAGATATGATTGGTTTGTTTCTTAAGGAGTGGTGTACTGAAAGATATGATTGGTTTGTTTCTTAGGGAGTGGTGTACTGAAAGATATGATTGGTTGTTTCTTAGGGAGTGGTGTACTGAAAGATATGATTGGTTGTTTCTTAGGGAGTGGTGTACTGAAAGATATGATTGGTTGTTTCTTAGGGAGTGGTGTACTGAAAGATATGATTGGTTGTTTCTTAGGGAGAGGTGTACTGAAAGATATGATTGGTTGTTTCTTAGGGAGTGGTGTACTAAAAGATATGATTGGTTGTTTCTTAGGAGAGATTTTAATTCAAAGATGTTATTGGTTTGTTTCTTAGGGAGTGGTGTACTGAAAGATATGATTGGTTGTTTCTTAGGGAGTGGTGTACTGAAAGATATGATTGGTTGTTTCTTAGGGAGTGGTGTACTGAAAGATATGATTGGTTGTTTCTTAGGAGATATTTTAATTGAAAGATATGATTGGTTTGTTTTTTAGGGAGAGGTGTACTGGAAAGATGACAAGCGAGAAAGTCCGTTTACGCCCCAGGTGATTCCAGACTCCCCTGACGTCAGCAACATGCTGTACATGTACCTCACCGAGTACACAGCGCAGACCTTCGCCTACACGGCACAGCAACATGGATTCCTCGTATACAACCTCACAAAGAAAGATGTACGTTGTTGACTTTTAACGAAGTGAATAAAACAACACAAATCTTGGTTTATACATTGTATCACATGATCATCTAAATCTCGCGTATTCACAAATTATACAGCTGTCAAAAATACGTACCACATAAACATACACGAAATAGACAACAGAACAATAAAACATTAACAACAGAACAATTTAAAACTTACTTATTTGATATATGAATTATGAATCAAAACTGCATATTTCTGGAAACAAATATAATTCCCTCTGTTAAATTGTAAACTATTTTTGTCTTCGATTTGAAGAATATATTTCTTGTTTGACATCTATAGCTCCCAGCAGATAGCCAATCCTTCTTGAACACAACGTGTGATGATTTCAAGTGTATAGGATCGTTAGTCAGCAAGGTAGGCCAATGTGCTGTTACAATTTCACTCAGAGGCGTAGCGACCCTTCCCGGCGCCCGGGGACAAACTTTCGATTTGCACCCCTCTCCTCAAACTTTCGATTTGCACCCCCCCCATCAAGCTTTCAATTTATTTTTCCAACCCATTTTGGCGCCCCCTAAGGTCGGCGCCCGGGGACATATACCCCCCCCCCCCCCGCCCCGCCCCCCTCTCGCTACGCCTCTGATTTCACTACACCGTTTTTTTTTTAATTTTTAAAAGTTTATGTTGATCGATACCAGCTAATTATTTACTGTCTTCTTATGTTTTAAATTAATCAGTCGTTTATTGAACCAGATTGGGCGTCTGTACCCAAACTCATCAGTTGAGATCAGGATCAGCTCTACATCTGATCCCAAGTTTAAAGTTGCCACGACCGGTCTGACCATGGGATTGTACAGCAACCTTTCGTTGTTCGCACGCTCATTGAACGGAAGCGAACATTACCTGGCTACTCTAAATATGGTGAGTTCTATGGTCAGTTTATTCTGTCTAGCCACTATGGTCAGTTTGTTCTATCTAGCCACTATGGTCAGTTTGTTATGTCTAGCCACTATGGTCAGTTTGTTCTGTCTAGCCACTATGTTCAGTTTGTTCTGTCTAGCCACTATGTTCAGTTTGTTCTGTCTAGCCACTATGGTCAGTTTGTTCTGTCTAGCCACTATGGTCAGTTTGTTCTGTCTAGCCACTATAGTCAGTTTGTTCTGTCTAGCCACTATGGTCAGTTTGTTCTGTCTAGCCACTATGGTCACTTTGTTCTGTCTAGCCACTATGGTCAGTTTGTTCTGTCTAGCCACTATGGTCAGTTTGTTCTGTCTAGCCACTATGGTCAGTTTGTTCTGTCTAGCCACTATGGTCAGTTTGTTGTTTCTAGCCACTATGGTCAGTTTGTTCTGTCTAGCCACTATGGTCAGTTTGTTCTGTCTAGCCACTATGGTCAGTTTGTTCTGTCTAGCCACTATGGTCAGTTTGTTCTGTCTAGCCACTATGGTCAGTGTTCTGTCTAGCCACTATGGTCAGTGTTCTGTCTAGCCACTATTGTCAGTTTGTTCTGTCTAGCCACTATGGTCAGTGTTCTGTCTAGCCACTATGGTCAGTGTTCTGTCTAGCCACTATGGTCAGTTTGTTCTGTCTAGCCACTATGGTCAATTTGTTCTGTCTAGCCACTATGGTCAGTGTTCTGTCTAGCCACTATGGTCAGTTTGTTCTGTCTAGCCACTATGGTCAATTTGTTCTGTCTAGCCACTATGGTCAGTTTGTTCTGTCTAGCCACTATGGTCAGTGTTCTGTCTAGCCACTATGGTCAGTTTGTTCTATCTGGCCACTATGGTCAGTTTGTTCTGTCTAGCCACTATGGTCAGTTTGTTCTGTCTAGCCACTATGGTCAGTTTGTTCTGTCTAGCCACTATGGTCAGTTTGTTCTGTCTAGCCGCTATGGTCAGTTTGTTCTGTCTAGCCACTATGGTCAGTGTTCTGTCTAGCCACTATGGTCAGTGTTCTGTCTAGCCACTATTGTCAGTTTGTTCTGTCTAGCCACTATGGTCAGTGTTCTGTCTAGCCACTATGGTCAGTGTTCTGTCTAGCCACTATGGTCAGTTTGTTCTGTCTAGCCACTATGGTCAATTTGTTCTGTCTAGCCACTATGGTCAGTGTTCTGTCTAGCCACTATGGTCAGTTTGTTCTGTCTAGCCACTATGGTCAATTTGTTCTGTCTAGCCACTATGGTCAGTTTGTTCTGTCTAGCCACTATGGTCAGTGTTCTGTCTAGCCACTATGGTCAGTTTGTTCTATCAGGCCACTATGGTCAGTTTGTTCTGTCTAGCCACTATGGTCAGTTTGTTCTGTCTAGCCACTATGGTCAGTTTGTTCTGTCTAGCCACTATGGTCAGTTTGTTCTGTCTAGCCGCTATGGTCAATTTGTTCTGTCTAGCCACTATGGTCGGTTTGTTCTCTCACCCCTCATTTGAAAAAAAAAAACCATACATTCAGTAAAACATAAGCTAATCGTAACTAAAACTATCTGATTACATTGAGATATTTTTGTGTTTATTTGATTCCACAAAATAGTTTTTGTTTTCTTAGAGTTTAGCTCTGACAGGCACAGCTTCAATCGCAAGTGAAAAAGTTGTTGGGCAGATCACTAACCACAGGTAGGTGACATATAGGTGACCACAGGTAGGTGACATATAGGTGACCACAGGTAGGTGACATATAGGTGACCACAGGTAGGTGACATATAGGTGACCACAGGTAGGTGACATATAGGTGAACACAGGTAGGTGACATATAGGTGACCACAGGTAGGTGACATATAGGTGACCACAGGTAGGTGACATATAGGTGACCACAGGTAGGTGACATATAGGTGACCACAGGTAGGTGAGCTATAGGTGACCACAGGTAGGATGCCACAGGCAGGTGACATATAGGTTACCACAGGTAGGTGAAATATAGGTGATCACAGGTAGGTGACATATAGGTGATCACAGGTAGGTGACATATAGGTGACCACAGGTAGGTGACATATAGGTGACCACAGGTAGGTGACATATTGTGTCTTTTGCATGTTACATTGTAAAGAGTTATCATATTTTAAATATTTGTTGTAGCGTTTTAAACTAAATGATTATTTATTTTCTTATTTAAAGCTTTGAACTTGGACTGGTAGATTCAGCCATTGGACCTATACTTGTAAGTTTCAGTTTTACACAAATCGCGTTTGTATATGGTGCAGATAAACAAACAATTTTGTAAAAAAATTGCAAAGTATTTACATACAAATAAAATTTTGTATTCTAGGTGAGGGTGTTGCAAACTAATTTGGAAACTATTCTGAAACTATTTGTACTTCCTAAATTTAACGGTAAGCCGAACGAGAGAATATTTTCAGTAAACCTGTTTTGCAAATATAGTCACACAAATGTATATAACTACAAGTATAAACTATTTTATATATATATATATATATATATATATATATATATATATATATATATATATATATATATATATATATATATATATATATAAACATGCATATACATACATTCCAGAATTTGCTGCTAAAGGATTTGATTTACCTGTATCTGAAGATCTGAAGTTCCTTAACAGCCGATTGATTTTGATGGACGTAAGTTGTTTTAATAAGTATTTTCCTCGATGGTTTGTCACATGTCTTGTGACAATAGCAGCACAAAACTTTTTGGTATCTGTCAGCAGATTGTTTTTAAAATTCTGTTTTCATAAAAATAAAAGGGTATTTTGTAGTGTAACGATACTTTATTTTTTTACATCCTGAGTTTTGTTTTTATAAAATAAAAGGGTATTTTGTAGTGTAACAATACTTTATTTTTCTTTTACATCCTGAGTTTTGTGTTCATCAAACAAAAGTCTATTTAGAATGGAACAAAAATGTAACGGCACAATTCTTTACAGCCTGAGTTTTGTTTTCATCAAATAAAAGTCTATTTAGAATGGAATCAAAGAGTAACGACACAATTCTTTACATCCTGAGTTTTGTGTTCATCAAATAAAAGTCTATTTAGAATGGAATCAAAGAGTAACGACACATTTTTACATCCCCAGGGTTTCCTTGTGGTTGCCACGGATGTTTTGCTGAAGATTAAACAACCCGAGACGTTGAGATTTGCTCCTGAGGTTTTTCAACACCATTCGTCTTAAGACGCAACACACAATACATCAGCTTTTTAAATACTGTTGCCTTAACCTAAACAAATTAATTCAACATTTCGATTATTTTGCTTTAAATTTTAACCAAATCATGTAATTAAACATTTTAACCATTTTCATTTAAACTATTTATCATAAATATTCTACCTCTACTTCAATTAGAACACAATATTTTATTTGAACACACAATTTGTACCCATAATTTTATCAGAACACACGATTTCTACCCATTTTATGTATACATATTGTTTTTATAAATTTACCTGACTTTTATTGCTATTCACTTCAAGGCTGATTATTGTATTATCACCAGAGCTTTCAGTATTAACAATCGCTATGTTCGGTATTACTTTTTAGAATTGTATTATTCCATTTTAGAGTGCGCACCAGTTTCGTCTACACTCAACTGTCAACAATGTTACTGTTTATCATCTTTATCTTTCATGCCCAGGACACCAAGGGCTGCTGTCAACAATGTTACTGTTTATCATCTTTATCTTTCATGCCCAGGACACCTAGGGCTGCTGTCAACAATGTTACTGTTTATCATCTTTATCTTTCATGCCCAGGACACCTAGAGCTGCTTACGATTTATCATTCATGTAAATACAATACACATTCATCTTTTAAAAAAAAATATGTTTGTAGTTTAACTCATTTCAGCTGCTTAGTGCTTGATATGTTAGTGTTGCATATCTTGTGTTTACTTTAGAGTTCTAAAACGGTTAATTAAACAACTCTCATACTATTAATTTTATATTGATTGTTTTTGTTTTAAAACTAATACCGGTTACTAGATTTGTAAAAATGTACAAGTCCTAACTAAATTTGAATACAACAAACCAAGCAATAGCCATACAAAAATGCAGTGTTATGTGTAATGAGCTATAAGAGACACAGATTTCAATTTGTTTAATGCTAGTGTCAGTTTTAGGGCGAGTTTGTGAGAACTGTGGTTTAAATATTCAAACAATTCATCGTATGTGTACCTTCTACATTGCCAACGATTCATAGCATTCAGTTTTGAGAGTAACACAAAGAAAGTTTGAACACAGAGGCGTTTAGCCAAATATTCTCTGTGCTATACTAACAGCACAAAAACTGTCGTTGTAACACAACTCATTGAGTTAAAGCAGAAAAATTGTACAACAGATTGCCACATAACTTCTTTAAAATGAACAAAAATAATAAGTAGATCTAGATGTGTAAACATGTATTGAACAAAATGAAACTACATATGAGGTCTTACTATCAGTTTGGGCAGATTGCTCTTCTTGTACAATAACTATAGCTCTCAAACTTAGTTTACAAACTTGAAGTAGTTATCGCCCTTGCACTAGAACTCTCATACTAAGTTAACAAAATTGACGTTGTTATCACCCTTTATCTTCGTCTAAAACCGGTGATCGAAAGAAAATGATATCGACGTTTAAGTAATGCGGTAAGAATCACTTTTTATGTCATAATTCGATTCATCTGTTTCTGTTCCCCCCCCCCCCCTACCCCAATGTGTGAGGGCAAGATATCAGTACACCCCAATAGTGAATGTTGTGCTTGTAGGGCAAGATATCAGTACACCC
Organism: Physella acuta; assembly: GCF_028476545.2. Taxonomy (NCBI): domain Eukaryota; kingdom Metazoa; phylum Mollusca; class Gastropoda; family Physidae; genus Physella; species Physella acuta. The sequence goes on from NW_026731663.1 coordinate 571,194, forward strand.
CAATAGTGAATGTTGTGTTTGTAGGACAAGATATCAGTACACCCCAATAGTGAATGTTGTGTTTGTAGGATAAGATATCAGTACAGCCCAATAGTGAATGTTGTGTTTGTAATGGAAGATATCAGTACACCCCAATAGTGAATGTTGTGTTTGTAGGGCAAGATATCAGTACACCCCAATAGTGAATGTTGTGTTTGTAGGACTATAGACGTGGAACAAATCATTTGGATATTCAACAATTTTTGGCATCAGTCTCACCGTGTAGCGAGGCCTAGGGTCGACCGAAGAGAGATTGGAGATTACAAACGTTTGATATCGAATCCCTTGTAGGCCTACAACTAAATGTTTAGTAACTGTTGTCGCTTTGTTTCGATTACTTGGTTGAACTCACGCATCAGTTACCAAATAATAACGTGAGATAATAACGCCAACATTGTAGCCGAAGTATCCAATTTAATTGTTGTGTGCACACGTTAGTTAAGCGCCAGTGTACATTCTTCATTGCTAGGTTAGCAGGTGCGTCGTTTATTTAAACAACTGGTGCTGTTTTGTGTTTATGGGACGACATAAGGTGGTCTTGGTGTCACACAAGGTTGTGAAAGAGGGAGAGAAAGAGGGGGGGAGGGGGAGAAAGAGGGGAGAGGGTTGGGGGGGGGGAGGAGAAAGAGACAGAACTATGGAGAAGGGGATAGAGTTACATACTTATTTTAGCACCTGCACAATGTGATGTTGCACTTTTAACACCCCTTCACAAACATTTGAAATCTCCCCCCCCCCACACACACCCCACACCCCACAACCAATACCAGAACTGTGAGACCATTTACTTACGTCTCATATCCAAAAGTAATAAAGCTCTAAGCAAAGTGTTGTTAAGTTATTGAATTGTTCATCCAAAAACAAATCGATTTTTGTTTTATCCAGGCCAGTTTTTGACTTATTGAATTTCGTATTTTAGATTAAATTTTTCAAAAAATTCAATCTAAACATCCACGCGCTGACTCAACTGGCCAGGGGAGATGACATTTCAAACTATGTGGGAGGGGGGAACGTACTTAAATTTTCGGGGGGAGGGGGGGTGTACAGGCACTGGTTTCTACATAAAGTATCTATTTTTTTCTTTTTCGATCGGAGTGGAGGGGAGGGGGCGTTGAACATGTTTCAGGTGGGGGGTGCAGTGCCCCCTTACTTTAGAAGGGAAAAATCCTTTATAAAAAATAGTTGCTAAGATTTCTTAGCTGCGGCTAAGTCTAAGGCTACATCTTCATCTACTTCTACAGCTAGGGCTATAGGGCTATAGGGCTATAGGGCTATATGGCTATAGAGCTATAGGGCTATATGGCTTTAGAGCTATAGGGCTATAGAGCTATAGGGCTATATGGCTTTAGGGCTATAGGGCTATAGGGCTATAGGGCTATAGGGCTATAGGGCTATAGGGTTATAGGGCTATAGGGCTATAGGGCTATAGGGCTATAGGGCTATAGAGCTATAGGGCTATATGGCTATAGGGCTATAGGGCTATAGGGCTATAGGGCTATAGGGCTATAGGGCTATAGGGCTATAGGGCTATAGAGCTATAGGGCTATATGGCTATATGGCTATAGGGCTATAGAGCTATAGGGCTATATGGCTATATGGCTTTAGGGCTATAGGGCTATAGGGCTATAGGGCTATAGGGCTATAGGGTTTATAGGGCTATAGGGCTATAGGGCTATAGGGCTATAGAGCTGTAGGACAATTTTCTAGCTGCGCATTTTTCTGTGTGCGCATTTTTCTGTTGCGTTTTTTTCCCCTGGGAACCCTCTCCCTATGGAGAAAAATATATTTCCACCCCTGTCTACAGTTTACCACGTCAACAGCTGATATGTAGAGAGATTTAATTTTTTTATTAATTTCTTCATTTACTTCTGAATTGCTATTTCGTCTTGGGATATATTCAAATATTAAATGTTATTATATTCATTTTTAATTATCAAACAAGACAACTTAGGAATACAGCTTATTTCAGCGTTGTGTTTAAATACATAAAAACTATCCAAACTAAACTCAGATTAAAAAAATCCAAATGCATCTTCTGTTGGTTATCACATTGGCGGTGTGTCTAAGCTGCGCTGTGGCCAAATACTGTTCCTTGGTGGGGAAGGTAAGCTTGGATGGTTTTTTTTTGTAGGTTTTTTTTTTAACTTCAGAAGATAGATTTTTAAAATGTGTAGTTATACTCCATTTTGACTAAAGACGCCTGTATTTGAGGATAATCCCACTACTCAACTATTTTCATGAGTTCAGAATTCCAATAAACAGTATCTCCACTATTGCTTTAAACATTCGAGTATTATCACTTATACATACATGTAAACAATGGGAAACAAGTGACGATTTAGTTTCCTTCTGTGATGAATTTAAAGGCTATGTCACCGATTACGTATTTCTACATAGAGCTTGCTCAAGGCACAATAGATAATGAATGGTGTGTTTAAAACAGAGGCTAATAGTAGCTAGTAAAAGATGTAACAAATTATCGAAGGTGGTTTCAGTATATTTTCTGTACTAGTCCTAAATCATTTTTAAAAAAATTCTTAAAAATAGTTTTAAAAGAAGTAACTCTTCAAGAAAGAAAATGTGTATATATATATATATATATATATATATATATATATATATATATATATATATATATATATATATACATACATATATATATATATATATATATATATATATATATATATATATATATATATATATATATATATATATATATATTTAAGTGTTATACTAAAGCTATACTTGATATAAAGCTATACTTGATATACAGCGCTACAACCCTGGCGAGGTTCTTACATTCGGCAAATGCAACAGCAAATGCACATGTCGAGGGGATAAGTTCGAATGTGAGATAAAGCGTTGCCGTGGTGACATCACGTGGTGCTATCACATGGGCAAGGTCGGTTGAATAACATAAAAGTGGTACTAGAGTAATGGTAGGACAACTAAAAGTGGTACAAGAATAATGATAGGACAACTAAAATGTGTAGTAGTGTAGTGATAGGATAATTAAAACCCCTACCAATGTAAAGTAAAAAAAAATTGTGATTGTTCTAAAAAAAATCTTTAACTGTTTAATTTAAGCTGCTACCCTAGTTTACTACAAATCTTGTGGCAGCATTAACACCCCCCTCCCTCCATGTTTAACAGATATACGACTCAGGCGAGCAGATCCTAGACGACTGTAATGAATGCATTTGTGCTGGGCCTGACATTGAATGTACAGAAATGGAATGTGATTATTAAACAGACTGACCACCGTACGTATTTAGCTAGTATCTATATCTTGGTTCTTAATTCTAGTGGTAGAAGGGACTCCCTACAACACTGTTGAGTAAGACACGTTATGCGCCATATATGCCGTAACTCCGTTTATATCTTACTTTTCTTTTTTTTGAATTTGTTTCCATAGCCTTTGTCCAACCAAGAATAAACTTCAAGGCAGCTTGATTTAGGAGTTGTCTCTCCTAGAAGAGTTTTCCCCAGCTATCGAGGCTGATCTGCCCAATGGTTTCGAACTCGAGACTTATCGGTTTAGCAATCATGAGCTTTACCAACTCGACCACGCCGAGTTGCTTTAGTTTAATACAGTGTATATACAATGACTGTATAACTGGATGAAATGCAAGGCAATTGGTAGAAAAAAAGTGTACTGCGTCGAACCTTAAATAGTACTCTATTTAATTGGCATAAAATAAAAACATGCAATCACTTAAAAACAGAAGTTATTCTGACAAAAAGTGGATGAAAAACTCCTCAATAAGCAGTACGTAATACCTGTTTTTATGGGACGGGGTGGGTTAGCGGTAGAGAGCTGGACTGCTAACCCGTAAGTCTCTAGTTCAAATCCGGGTTCAAGTCAGTAGACCGACCCTGAGTCCACCCAACTCTGATGGGTACCTAACTCACGTTAAGGAAAGTAACGGCGGCTGGGTATAGTGCTAACCACAGTATCTCTTCAAATGCCAAGGTCACAGAAAAAAGTGAACTCTACTTCACTTGCCCCGTAGACCGACAGGTTTGAAAGGGAAACTTTACTTTTAATAATTGTTTTTAGCATAATGTGGAGCCTTGATCTAGACGACATAGAGAGAGAAATATACACATCAAATATAAAACATTAACTACTTGTCCCAGCTCCCAATATTCACACTTGGTATTTACATTCCTTACTGGAGCTTTTAAACTAAATGTTTTTTTTTACGTTCGTACACTAAGAATTGTCTTTGATAAAAAAAAACCACACCCCCTCCCTTTGTGTGTGTATACATAGCCTATATATATATATATATATATATATATATATATATATATATATATATATATATATATATATATATATATATATATATATATATATATATATATATATTATATATATATATATATATATATATATATATATATATATATATATATATATATATATATATATATATATATATATATATATATATATATATATATATATATACATATATATATATACATATACATATATATATATATATATATATATATATATATATATATATATATATATATATATATATATATATATCGTGTTTATTAAGATGCCTTTATTCCCAGAAATATCTAACGTAAACGCTTATATGTAGAGCTTTTGTGAAACACCTACTGTAGTTAGTGGACTGTAAAGAAATAAGAAAGTTTATCCTGCACATGAATTCTTTACAAAAAAAAAATAAACATATTTTATCAACCTGTAGTTCTTTTTTAAAATATTTGTTTGTCACAACACGTATATTGTTATTTACATTTTTTACAACAATTTTAAGTAGAGTAGGCCTACATAAGCACTTTAAACACACGCCAATGGTTGATGGTCCTTGTAAGTCTCGTAATCTCTCGCTTAAAATTCGAGATCTTGTAAGCCATGGAGAGAGATATTTTTGAACAAAATTAATTATTTTGAACAAACAAAATTATTGATAACAAACAAAAACAAACAACAAAAAGCATGTCAGCAAATTGTTTGTAGTCCTTGCTTCAAGATTTTAAAATACCAAGAGTACAAAAAAATGCAACAATTATATTTTTTTTTACTAATAATATAATTAAATAAACTACCGGTAGGTCTAGGCTATTAATATTATATTAATATTTAGGACAACTTGTTACGTATCCGAATAAATAATAACTAACTGTAGCTTCTTTAAAAAATCATAATTTAACGTAGAATATATTTTTCTTGAAGCTAGCCTACTTCATTATCATTGTTTAAGATTAAAAATAACTTTTCTATTTTTAAAATTTTTTTTTCCCGATTTGATAAAAATATTCACATTTGGTTTGAAAAATCCTATCTGGCAAGTATGAGAGCGAGAAGATGGCGACCTATTTACCAGCCATATTGCGAACAAGCTTGTCTAAAACTGGACCATCAAATCGTTGTTTTTAACAAGGCTGGCATACTAGATGGCCTATACGGCACACCCAGTTCTAAAACAGCAGCTTGAATCTTCTTCATCTTATCCCAGTTCAAGCCAAATACATATGAAGCAGATGAAGTAGAGTTTATATGTTTCAATGACCTAGTCATACAAGGGGATAATGTTGTCAGCAGAGCAGGGTGGACTCAAGTACTTCCTTCAAACTCTAAGCCGGGATCTGAACTCGGGACTACATAGTTAGCAGTCGATAGCTCTAACTTCCGACCACACCGTCTCCTAACTTAAAACCTACACGTAGCTAAAAACCAAATACACGAGTCTGAACATTAATGTAAGTAGATGGAGACACGGTTGCTACGGTATGATAAGTTACATGTACTCATGAGAATATTCTCATTGATAAAATTCAGCTATTTAAGAACAAAGTGTATAAACAGCAAAGCGTTTTTCAACGTGTTGTGGCGAACAAAGAGAACGCATTCAACACACTATACAGGCAAATCTTGTAGGTTATTGATTAATTCAATCTCAAGTAGATTGGTAATTGATCGACATTTACAAATATAAACACAGTACAAGAACATGTGATTAACTTTTTCAATTTAATCGAAATTGATTTAATTCTGAAATGCTGTTTGTTTAAAATTTTAAGCCTAAGTAGATTGAAAAAAAAACACAGGATCAACACTCAATATCAACAATCAATATCAACACCAAATATCAACACCCAATATCAACACTTGTATCAACACTCAATATCAACACTCAACACTCAATATCAACACTGGTATCAACACTCAATATCAACACTCAATATCAATATCAACACTCAATATCAACATTTAATATCAACATTGAATATCAACATTCAATATCAACAACCAATTTCAACACTCAATATCAACACTCAACAAATTAAAATAGCGTGCCTATGTTAGGTCAACCGTAGAAGTATCGACAGGTCTATGTTGCACATAAACAACTTCACACCATCCATAACAACTTCACCACAACCATAACAACTTCACACCAACCATAACAACTTCACACCACCCATAACAACTTCACACCACCCATAACAACTTCACACCACCCATAACAACTTCACACAACCCATAACAACTTCACACCAACCATAACAACTTCACACCACCCATAACAACTTCACACCACCCATAACAACTTCACACCACCCATAACAACTTCACACCACCCATAACAACTTCACACCACCCATAACAACTTCACACCACCCATAACAACTTCACACCTCCCATAACAACTTCACACCACCCATAACAATTTCACACCACCCATAACAGTTTCACACCACCCATAACAACTTCACACCACCCATAACAACTTCACACAACCCATAACAACTTCACACCACCCATAACAACTTCATACCACCCATAACAACTTCACACCAACCATAACAACTTCACACCACCCATAACAACTTCACACCACCCATAACAACTTTACACCACCCATAACAACTTCACACCACCCATAACAACTTCACACCACCCATAACAACTTCACACTACCCAAAACAACGTCACACCAACCATAACAACTTCACACCACCCATAACAACTTCACACCACCCATAACAACTTCATACCACCCATAACAACTTAACACCACCCATAACAACTTCACACCACCCATAACAATTTCACACCACCCATAATCAATATTTAGCAGGTCAAATTACAAATATAGTGGACAACATTGCATAACAAAGTAGAACATTCAAATGTACATCCCAACATAACAAAATAGAAAATACAAATGTACATCACAACATTACAAAGTGTATGACATATTAAAGTGGAGTTGTGAGAAGTAGTGAAATGAACATTAACAAAGTAATTCTCTTTCTCCAATAAGTAAATAATTACTTAAAATGTTATATAAAATTAATATATCAGTCGTTCTACGGCAGAGATACTGTACAAATTTTAAGGGAACAAAAGAAAACTCAGATAAAACGGTAAAGTGATTCCCGTCTTAAAGAGTTGAGGTGTGTATTTACAGTCATTTTACCGGCTGGGCCGTGTCCTTGCTCGTGGTCTTCACCTACCACAAGAGGCGTAGCGAGGGGGGGGGGGGGGGGGATGCGGACCGCACCGGGTGACACCCGACCTCGCTACGCCACTGCCTACCACCATTGTACCAATGATATCGTCCTGAGATTTTCCCTTGATACTTTAGTTCTAAGATAGAGTTCTAAAATGGTAGTTAGCGTGACATTAAGACAGAGAGATTTTAACTAATACAAATTAATCTCAGAAATGTAAGAGAACGTTTTGTAAACTGAAAGAATATTTTGTTCATATCAAAACTCAGTCATACAGGGATGGCCAGCAGATGCCAGCAAACCCCATAGAGGTCTGTCGCTGTACAGGTGGAGAAACTGTGTGTCCAAAAAGTTAAGTTCTATTTTTGTTGCAGTTGTTTCCCTTTTTTAGTCATTTGTTAGGTTGCCTCACACGTACTGACATTGCACATACAAGCTAATATATATATATATATATATATATATATATATATATATATATATATATATATATATATATATATATATATATATATATATTTATTTATATTTATATAAAAATATATATGAATGTAGAGAATATGTGTAAGATAACAAATACACAATAAATACACACATGAATACAAGCATTAATGCACTTACATTCGTATTCAACATAAACACTAACATAAATTTACGAGTATATTATTTCCTCGATCACTGCCTCCAGTAAGGCTAAGATCCCACCTATGCTGTAAGTTTAGCTTTTTTCTCTCTCTAGTTTCAGATTCACCCCGTCTTTATTTGAACTTTAGTAGATTAACCAAGTGCTGCTCAAACAACTTAGCTTGTGGAGAAGAAAAAATTGGTTCCGGTTCATGCAAATAAATATTTACAAAAATAAACTCTGCTATTTCGGCATGGAATTCTTCTTTTAAATTTGTTTCTAAATTTATATTTCTCCATTTTGTGTCTTGCAATTTGAATAATAGTATGTACAAGCGATACAACCGTTTTTGAAGAGGTGTGTCCTTTGTTACAATCACGTTCCATTGTGTGCGCGCATAGAGCTGGTTTATTGTGAAATTTATAGCTCGTCTCAGTTAAATATATGAGATTAAAAAATGGTCACTTGTCTATCTGCTATATCAGGATAAAACATTTAAGGAAACAATATTTTAAAAAAAATATGTTATTCGTGCTTTATTTTTAAAATTGTGTTTTAATTGTATTAACTTTGGAATATAGTAATTACTGTGGTGGTGGGGGCGCGGGGGGGGGGGGGGGGGGGGTTATGTGGAAGTTCTAGATCCGTGTGGAAAAGAAAAACATTTCATACTGCGGGTAAAAATACATTTTCCGTGGCACAAAAACCACCAAATCTCTCTTAGCAAGTAAGTTCATGTAAAACATTTCAGCATCCCAGTTATAAATAGTAGCTTCAAGCGGGTTAAATGTCAACACTGAATCATCGTCAGATACCAAATAGTGAAAATAGAATTTAAAAAAAATAAAACTGACACGATGTGTTTCGAACCTAAACCTACTGGGTCACTATAGCACTGCCATCTCGGCCACATCCTTTACACTATCACCTGACCAAAACTTTCCAAAAACTCTTAAATTATTAACTTAGGTGGGGGGGGGGTTGGAAGAGGTTGGATTTGATTAGTCTATAGATGTATTCATACATCACCATCTATCTTATGAATAGCTTGGTACTCTATGGGGTTGTCTATAAATAACGCCACGTGCCCGTGTAGGAGTTTTAACATTTGGGGTCTACAGGGAAAATTCCTGTTGGGCCCCCAGGTAGAAACCACGCTGAGGACGATCATCAGGCTTTGATTGGGGTGGGGGGGGGGGGGCTAATGATAATTTCAATAAAGGGTTAGGGACCCTTTTTTTCCCTGGTCTCTTGGACACATAGACACAAGGTATAGGCCTATTTTCTAAAACTTGATTTTCTGTTAAGTTCAATTTTTGAAAAAGAAATTGTGTTTTTTACTTTCTCGTATATACGTAGTATAGAGAAAGTCTTGTAATCGTGCAAAAAAAAAAATCGAGATTTTTACAAATCTCGACGTTTTACACCTCACTGATACGGAAAAACATAATTTTGCAATCTTGTCCGTATGTCTGTGTGTGTGTGTGTGTCTGTGTGTCTGTGTGTCTGTGTGTAAACACGATAACTTGAGTACCGTTACAGCTAGCTTGATGAAATTTCATATCCGTATCAACTTTTGAGCGATTTCCGACAACCGGAAGTGGTACTTTTTCTACTTTGAATTTTTCAAAAGCCTATAACTTGAGTACTATTTCAGATAGATAAATGAAATTTCACATGTAAGTAAAAGATCTAATTCTCTACCTTCTGTTAAATTTTGAGTAATTTCCGTTGACCGGAAGTAGTAATTTACGCTACTTCCGATTTCTCAAAAAACTAATGTAAATTTTTAAAGTACTAATAATATTGCGCACTATTATGCACATTTTGTTTCGGCGTTTGTTTGGTGCGCAATGTTTTTTTTCTATGAGATTCTATTCTATTTTTAAAAGTTTAAGTAATTACAAATCATGTCTACATTCCAAGTTATATAAGAATATTCGAGAAAGTTTAGGGGAGATCACTCCCGGTTTATTTTAAAAGGTTTTTTGGTATGGTTAGGATGGTATCAAGTCAAGATTCCTCTTAAGGCTTTGCGATCTATTGGGCAGATGAAGTAGAGTCAATATGTTTCTTTACCACGGCTTATGAAGGGATGATGTAGTCAGCACTAAGCCCAGCAGCATTTACTGGGTGAGCTCAGGAACGTCCAAACCGAGATCCGAACTCGAGCCCACAAAGTCTCACGGCTATCGCTAGAATGGTGATATAAGCAAACAAAAAGTGAAATGTATGACGTCATTGATTTTAGAATAAAAATAGAAGTTTTAGACGAACTGTTGGACCATGTTTTGGACCAAGTTTAGCACCAAGTGTCTTGCTAAAGCAGAAAATGAGAGTCAGCCCAGCTGGAGCAAACAAAATTTTGTAGGGGCGGGGCCACAGTGGAGCTCCAGATTAAAAAAAAATCCTAATCCACTTACCTGTGATTAAACCCGGATGTGCAAAAAACAGGTAGATCCCCCACATATCGTCACCTGATATTTGCTTTGACGTGTTGGTCTGCATTTGTTGAGCTGTACTCATTTGGCGTTGACAAATCTGCCTGAATATAGTGTGTGTACACTGTACACTCTTCTATAGTGTGTGTACACTGTACACTTGTGTTTAGTGCATGAACACTGTACACTTGTGTGACTGGTTGCTTTCTTGTCGTAAGCTTTTCCTTAATAACTCAAAGTTGGCCAACTTCTAAGGCAAAGATTTTACAGATTCATTCGTCTCCAAAGACAAAGGAAGAATCTTTAAATTATAATCTAATTAGATATTAACGTGGGTAAAAATTAATTTAATTATTACCAAGGGGAGATAACACTATTAATCTCAAGTTTGTCACGGATGGTTGGTTTCTTGCGAGAGATCGAACCAAGAACTAAGAAGGGGCAGATAATTGTCTTTCGCCTGCAGCTTACACCTGTAACTTTCACCTGTACCTTTCGCCTGTAGCTTACACCTGTAACTTTCACCTATACCTTTCGCCTGCATCATACACCTGTACCTTGTGTCTATACCTTGGTGCTCATAGCCTGACCTTCATGCAATGACCTTGTCCTAGTTTAAGCCCATCCAGTCCAGGTTTAGCGCCAGGTCACGTGTGTCCACAAAATGCTGAGTTCAGGAAGTGACCAGGTTCAGCATCCTGTCTGTCGGTGTAATCAGGTAACGCCCGCTAAAAATCATCTTTTTATAGCAGATGTGAAATCCCAGTAGAACTGAATATAAAACCTGACATCCAATGACACTGTGACGAATTAGATCAGTACATGTAGACTTGGCTCTAAAACGTTACTTTAGATAAGTACAGGCTAGTCTGTTAAACATTACTTTAGGTGAAAACAAATTGGACTGTCGAGGTAAGTGTAGATGTAGCTATCAACTATTGTTCAGTGGGGTTGTCAAAAATGTAATCATTAATGTACTGATTTGAACTGTTTGAAAAAGAATGTTTTTAAATTTTGGAGTTGAAGTTATTATTGACACAACTGATGGAACTTTTAGTGTCTGAAACAAAGAAATACATATATGAAATATGTCAAATGTGCCTGTTATGTATGTATTTATATTTTACACTCATACATTAGTTGCACGTGAGTGACTGTACCAACAAAATCAAGCTTGATGATGAGGTGCCTGCTGTGTGTCCTGTCGCTGCTGACCATTGGTCACATGACATTAGCTAATCCGGGATTAAAAGTACGAGTGTCTAAGAAAGGAATTGAATATGGTAAGATAATCCAACTTTCTAACCAAACATTTCAACGCAATATATTATTTTATCCTGTCAGATATTTCAATCATAACCATGAATAAATTCTGACATACAATCAGATATGACAACCACATCCACCTTCCCATAATGACAGTCACACCCACCTTCCTATACTAACAACCACATCCACCTTCCTATACTAACAACCACATCCACCTTCCTATACTAACAACCACATCCACCTTCCCATAATGACAACCACATACACCTGTACTTACAACCACATCCACCTTCCTATACTAACAACCACATCCACCTTCCTATACTAACAACCACATCCACCTTCCCATAATGACAACCACATCCACCTGTACTGACAACCACATCCACCTTCCTATACTAACAACCACATCCACCTTCCTATACTAACAACCACATCCACCTTCCTATACTAACAACCACATCCACCTTCCTATACTAACAACCACATCCACCTTCCTATACTAACAACCACATCCACCTTCCCATAATGACAACCACATCCACCTATACTGACAACCACATCCACCTTCCCATAATGACAACCACGTCCACCTTCCTATAATGACCACCACATCCACCCCACCCCCACCCCTTACCTTCCACCAGCCAACAAGGTAGCAGGCAAGTACCTGACCCAAGCACTCGATGACCTCATACTCTCGGACCAAACTGGCAAGGACCGCTACATGTCATGGCAGCTATCTAGGTCTGTAGGTCACAAAGTGTAACTAATTTAACTACTTTTCAAATGTTGTAATCAATGGCGTAGATAGGGTGTGGCGGCACCATAGAAAGTCTACCAGCAATATAGAAATTTATCGTTGACAAAGGAGTAGTTTTCTATAGCTATTTAAATCATTACATTTCCTACACAGTATTCAAAAACAAAAGATCATTCAACCTGTAACGTCCTTGACCTTAAACCCTCAAGTAAACGGTCTGACCTTGGGAGTTTCAAACTTCGGCGCTGAATTCAGTACCAACTTCTGGATCAAATACAAGAATGGATGGTAAGTTGGTGAATTATTTATTTCTACCAGAATCATAAGCTGATTATCGTGTAGACAGGTTTAGTGACGCCAATCTATTCTAGGGCCCATGTTAGTCTGAATCCTTTCATCACTGTGGCTGCTCCACCAACACCTTCCACTGAGATCTGGCTGCTGTCCTACAGTACTATGCCTGTCCTCCACGCTGACCTAAGTTTGTCCGCCACGCTTAATATAGTGTTATCTGCAATGTGTCCAGCCGCCTTTACATGTACCCACCAGAGCCGAGTGAACCCAGGGACATTCAACGGACTTGAACCCGGTTTCAAACTCCTTTGGGATGTTGTAATATAAAACTTTTACCCCCCCCCCTGTGTTTGACAGTTTATCCAGCTGACCTCACCACCACAATCTTCATTTGTTTTCATCCTGCTGTTTCTATAGGGTCTTTGTTTTATTATGGTCAGTCTGTACGGAGGCTGATATAGATCTCACTACCCAATGTTATATTTAGCTTTCATTGTGTTCAGGTTTTCCGTGTCAGACAGCGGCAAGATGAACGTCAAGATACGTGGGGTGGCGGCAACAGTCAATGTTGGGATAGGTGAGTTGTCGTCACTGATTCAATATCGCTTGTGGCGGGACTAGGGGGTTGTTAGGGGGGGGGGGGGGGGGGAAGGGTGAGGTGGGTTAAATTAGCCCAAAAATTGGTAACTAATTTTTAAAAAATTCTCTTTTCGGATCCATATCGATCCATAAGGCAGATGGTGTAGAGTTAACATATTTTTTTGAGGTCGGCATATGAAAAGATTGTCTGTTCAGTACTGTGCCCAGCCGTCTTTACTTTCCTAACGTGAGTTAGGTACCCATCAGAGCTGGGTGGGCCCAGAGGCGTTTAGCAAACACAAGTCAGGACCAAGATCCGAAGTCTAGAGTTTCAGGTCAGCATTCGAGTGCGCTGCCCACGACCATGCCGCCCAATGAAAGTATAAATTTGGGGAAGTAAAAATAGCTTGTCATTCTGATTAGAATTATTAATCTCGCGACTGCAACTTTGAACATCTTGATTTTGGTTACTGAAGAAAGTATCGAATTGAAGTAACTAATTACCTGATATATACCTATACGGTTGTTATGATAATATGCGTGTACGTACATCTGTGTAATACATTACCAGGCGCTACCACCGAGGGTAGAGTGACCGTCAGAAGCAAATCCTGCACCTCCAGCATTGAACAGCTCGAGCTGCAATTTTTCGGCGGATCGGCATTTTTGTTGAACTTATTCAGAGACCTGGTTCAAAACATGTTGAAGGATGTTTTGAGAAAAGAGGTGAGTGGAACACCCAGACCTTCACATCACCTAACACATGACCTTCACATCACCTAACACATGACCTTCACATCACCTAACACATGACCTTCCCATGACCTTCACATCACCTAACACATGACCTTCCCATGACCTACACATCACCTAACACATGACCTTCATATCCCCAAACATATTACCTTCACGTACACAAATATAAGACCTTACCACATGAACCCTCCAGCGGCTTGCCAAACGACCTGCGTACAGTGACCTAACCTATGACCTAACCAATGACCTACAGATAGAACAAAACTGCTCTCACCTAAAGCTGTTGTGTGACCTTCTCGTAGATTTGTGGTGTTGTAAACAAAGCTATTGACGTCTCGGCGTCTAATGCTCTCAGTCAAATGGACGGTGAGTAGATTTTGTGTAGTACTCACTGTCAAGGTCAATGTAGTGGGTTTATTTGAAATAAGTCTACTCACATTTAATGTTATGTTACTGAATTGATCTGTAGTACTCACTGTCAAGGTCAATTAAGTAGGTTTATTTGTAATAGGCATTCAACGTCATGTTATTCAGTTGATCTGTAGAACTAAGTAAGTCTTACTGTATGGGGTATCTGTGGTACTTTCATGAACTAACGTCCTTACTAAACCTCTTACTTACAGTAACCTAACCCCCTTACTTGGAGTAACCTAACACCCTTATCTACAGTAACCTAACCCCCTTACTTGCAGTAACCTAACCCCCTTACTTGGAGTAACCTAACACCCTTATCGGCAGTAACCTAACCCCCTTACTTGCAGTAACCTAACCCCCTTACTTACAGTAACCTAACCCCCTTAAATGCAGTAACCTACCCCCCTTACTTGCAGTAACCTAACCCCTTTACTTGCAGTAACCTAACCCCCTTAAATGCAGTAACCTAACCCCCTTACTTGCAGTAACCTAACCCCCCTTACTTGCAGTACCCCCCCCTACTTGCAGTAACCTAACCCCCTTACTTGCAGTAACCTACGAGGTACTGGAGAACTTTACCGCCGACTGCCGAATGCTGGCAGATGCTGTCGTCACCAGCAACTATCTGGAGAGCTCACATAAGGTAAAGACACACCTTCACACACGTATTGCCATGTCACGTGGTGTCTCGTCATTTTACGTCATCTCTCGCGTGATCTCACGAGAAGGAGCGCGATGACACGTGAACTCACGTGATGGCTCGTGATATCACGTGATCTCACTTTGATAACATGGCTTTGATTCAGTGACCAAGACATTTGTGATCTACCAGCCTATAAAAAGACAACCATGTATTATTTCTTGTCAGCTTTACCGAGCCGTAAGATTTGTAAAATAAAGAGTGGCACAGTATTGACAGCTAATTTATTTTCATCTTTAAATAAATGGGCTACATTTAAATAAAAATCGTTGTCACTTTAAGTTTTTTACATTCATGGCTAAATCTTTACAAGTGATCCACATCCCTGTTACCTGCTGTTAAAATAAATCACTTCAACTGTGAACAAAAGACCAAAACCAATATTAGCGGGAATTACCGTGACGTCAATGAGGGTAGCATTCCTCGTATTCACCCCCCCCCTAATATTTAACTTTTAAACCCTTCCCTCTCCCATTTAACCTATGTCAACACTCCCCATCCCCCTCACGCAAAACCCCTACCATTTAATTTTTAAACACTATCTCGATGACAAATCAAGATGGCCTTTTTAAAAAAATGCCGTCTTTCTTCTTTGCTTAACTTAGGAAGCATTCCGTTCTTTGAAATACTTTGAAAACCAGTAGGGCATTTAGAATAGGGCCTCTCTTGAGTAGTCTTATGTTTTGACGCTCACAAAATAACATTTGATTATTAAATTGCTATAAACACATAAGTAAATAAACAAACAATCAGAATGTTCCAGTTACATCTATATCCGTAAAGTCAGGACAAGGTTAAGACCTTATCGAATAATTCGAGGATATTGTTGATTGATAAGACACCATCAAATAATATCGTTCGAATATTCTGATTAAGAATTGAACAGTATAGAAATGAAATAAAACTGTCTTGATCAAAGAATTAAGTATTTATTTCGTGAAAGTCAGAAAAAAAATGTACCCAACTAAATTAAAAATTATTAATCTAAATAACATGCTTTTTTTTTCTTTTTTTTTCTTTTTTGGAATAATTTTTTTTTTAATTTGATATTTTAATTTGCTTTGTTTGCTGTCTTTGTTATGCTTCTTTTTATTGCTTTATTTGGTTTGGTTATTGAATATTTGATTTTAAAATAAAATTGATTGTTTTCTCTGCTTTTTATTTTTATTTTTTTTTTCTTTCTGTAAATAATTTTTGTTTGATTAAACTGCACATTATTTTTGTAATTTAACACCCTTCTAAAAAAGTCGTCATGTGCTAAAAAAGATCAAATTTGCAAATTAACTAACTAAAATGTCTTTTGTAATTGTCAGCTAGAAAGACTTCGTTTATAACAGCATGAAACATGTAGTATGCGATAACAAAAAAATATTCAACAACTTCATCAATTAATTTGACAACAAATTTTTGCTGGCAGGGTGAGGTGTACTGGACAGGTGCCCGGGGGGAGTACCCCACCACTCCTGCTAACATACCTGCATTGAATGACGTCAACAAAATGGCGTACATCTGGCTGACTGAGTACTCTATTAATAGCTTTCTCTACTCCGCGCATGTCCACAACTTTCTGCAATACAATCTTCTGCCCAGTGAAGTAAGTCTTTTAGAGTAATTTTAAAAACTTCAAACTGCCCAGTGAAGTAAGTCTTTTAGAGTAATTTTAAAAACGTAATAGTACAGTAGGGTGTATTAATTAGCATTCGCACATAAAATAGAAACTAATATATGTTTTTTTAAAGTGAAAATCTCATTTTCCCCCATAAAGTAATAAAGCTAATATCATTATTGAAATAAATAAATAAAATATACAGATCTACTTGTAATAGTGAATATCATTTTAAAAATGTTACAGCTGATTTGTTAACCAATTTTTCATATTACGCACACGTTTTACAAATTTCTTTTAAGCAATCGCACAATGTTATAATGGAATTAGCTGCTTTTAGATACTTAGCCAAACCGTTTTTTGTAGGTATTTCCCATAGACCATACGAATAACATTAAAATGAAATAAGTAAAGAGAGCATAATGATACATCAAATTATGCAACTGCTACTTACAAACAGACATATATTGACCCTGTTACGAATGTTTGATTAAAATGAGGGATAAATACAGAAATAAAACCAACGATTTAATTTTAAAACATCGGTTTTTTTTATCAGCTCATGAATTGAGTTTCTTCTAATAAGTGAATGGCTGATACAGAACTGGTGCTTCCCTGTACATGGATTTTACTACGGTTTTCTTAAAAACTAGACATGATAATACTTGAACAGATCAGTACGAAGTTAAAATCAAATGTCTTACACAGCTCATTGTTACGTTTAACTCTGTCTTAGCTCAGTGTAACATCAAACCTCTGTCTTACACAGGTCATTGTAACGGTAAACTCTAATGTCTTACACAGGTGGATACGATATTCCGCCCCTACTTTGAAACCACCTGTAGAACATATTCTTCCTGCTTGGGCGCGCTGATCCCCCAGGTAAGTGGCAGGTCAAAAAATTAGTGGTTTTATGTGGACCAACTACCTTTCTCTCTGTTATTATTTCATTATTACAATACATCTTTTACTCTACGAATCTTAGGTTTTTCTGATATTTACCAACATGGTTTTCTCAACAAAAAAAAGTTGACCTTTTACGGAGAGCAGAACAAAACCTACACTAAATCCTCGTTTTACATTAAGAAAAAAGACCGACTTTAAATGATGTCACACAATTGCAGACTTTTTTCCGGGCATCTCTTCCGGAGGGGGGGGGGGGGGACGGACTCTGCCCCCTGAAAAAAGTCTACCGCCTTCTGAACGAAATGGAATTTATAAAGAAAATACACACTTTTAACAGTGTCCGCCCCCCCCCCCCCCCCGGAAATTTGAGTCCCACCCCCTCTAGAAATAAACCGGGAGTTATCTCCCCTAAACTTTCTCGAATATTCTTATATAACTTGGAATATAGACATGATTTTTAATTACTTAAACTTTTAAAAATAGAATAGAATCTCATAGAAAAAAGAATTGCGCACCAAGCGAACACCAAAACAAAAAATGTGCATAATAGTGCGCAATATTATTAGTACTTTATAAATTTACATGCGTTTTTTGAGAAATCGGAAATAGCGTAAATTAGTATTTCCGTTCAACAGAAATTACTCAAAATTCGACAGAAGGTAGAGAATTAGATATGTTACTTACATGTGAAATTTCATTTATCTATCTGAAATAGTACTCATGCTATAGGCTTTTGACAAGTTCAAAGTAGAAAAAGTACCACTTCCGGTTATCGGAAATTGCTCAAAAGTTGAACAGGATCTACGATTTTGATAAAATACTTATATATTAAATTTCGTCAACCTAGCTGTAACGGTACTCAAGTTATCGTGTTTACACACAGACAGACACACATACCCACAGACAGACACACAGACATACGGACAAGATTGCAAAATTATGTTTTTCCTTATCAGTGAGTTGTAAAACGTCGAGATTTGTAAAATCTCGATTTTTTTTTTTTGCACGATTACAAGACTTTCTCTATACTTCGTATATACGAGAAAGTAAAAAGTCTGGAAGAAACACGGCACAATTATATCCGATCTTGAACCCCAGTCCCTGAAGTAAAAAAAGCCAATCAAACTTAAAAGGCATCACTAGTTCTACGCTAGCATAAAACAACGACTTTTGTGAAGACACCCACCTTCCCTTACTAAGCATACCGTTAATTTACCTCCCCTCCTTCAACGTTGACAACAATTCAGTTGGTTGTTTCAGATTCCATTGAGTTTTAGACCAGCCAAATAGATGACTTTTGTGAGTTTTAGACCAGCCAAATAGATGATTTTTGTGAGTTTCAGACCAGCCAAATAGATGATTTTTGTGAGTTTTAGACCAGCCAAATAGATGATTTTTGTGAGTTTTAGACCAGCCAAATAGATGATTTTTGTGAGTTTTAGACCAGCCAAATAGATGATTTTTGTGAGTTTCAGACCAGCCAAATAGATGATTTTTGTGAGTTTTAGACCAGCCAAATAGATGATTTTTGTGAGTTTTAGACCAGCCAAATAGATGATTTTTGTGAGTTTCAGACCAGCCAAATAGATGATTTTTGTGAGTTTTAGACCGGCCAAATAGATGATTTTTGTGAGTTTTAGACCGGCCAAATAGATGATTTTTGTTGTTTCAGATTCCATTGAGTTTTAGACCAGCCAAATAGATGATTCTTGTTGTTAAGTGGTCACAAAAAACTGACGTCAAAGTTGTTTTTTTCTGTCCCAAATTTGATTGCCCCTCCCCTTCCCTCCCCAGCTCGGGTCAGCCTATCCCGACGCCAGCGTCGAGTCTCGCTTCACCTCGCCCTCCCCACCGGAGGTTCGTTTCTTCGCGGACAGGATCTCGGTCAAGGCCGTTGCTGACGTGGCTCTGCACGTGCACACGGCTGATGGCAAGACTTACCACGCCGTCACACTCACTCTTGTAAGTTCTGGCTTTAGGTCAACTTTAGAACCTCTGGCATACGACTCTAGCTTTAGAACCTCTGGCATACTAGTCTAGTTTTAAAACTTCTGACATACGACTCAAGTTTTAGAACCTCTGACATACTAGTCTAGTTTTAGAACCTCTGACATACTAGTCTAGTTTTAGAACCTCTGATATACTAGTCTAGTTTTAGAACCTCTGATATACTAGTCTAGTTTTAGAACCTCTGATATACTAGTCTAGTTTTAGAACCTCTGATATACTAGTCTAGTTTTAGAACCTCTGACATACGAGTCTAATTTTAGAACCTCTGACATACTAGTCTAGTTTTAGAACCTCTGACATATGAGTCTAGTTTTAAAACTTCTGACATACGACTAGTTTTAGAACCTCAGATATACTAGTCTAGTTTTAGAAACACAGATATAGTCCAGTTTTAGAACTTCTGACATACTAGTCTAGCTTTAGAAAAACCTCTAACATGTGAGTCTAGTTTTAGAACCTCTGATATACTAGTCTAATTTTAGAACCTCTGACACACTAGTCTAGTTTTAGAACCTCTGACATATGAGTCTAGTTTTAGAACCTCTGATTTACTAGTCTAATTTTAGAACCTCTGACATACTAGTCTAGTTTTAGAACCCCTGATACACTAGTCTAGTTTTAGAACCTCTGACATACGAGTCTAGTTTTAGAACCTGACATACTAGTCTAGTTTTAGAACCCTTGATACACTAGTCTAGTTTAAAACCTCTGACATACGAGTCTAGTTTTAGAACCTCTGATGTTCTGGTCTAGTTTAGAACCCCTGATATCCTATGTTATTTTTAGATCCCTAATAAGGTCATAAGGAGCAGGTAATATATAAAGATATGGGAGACATGAATCATTGTAAAAAAAAAATATTACTTAGATTTAGTACATTTAAAAATCATGAAAAAAAGAGGTGTTTATACTTGCTTTACGTAAGTGGTGAAATGTTTTATAAGTAAGTTTCCCTTTCAAACCTGTCGGTCTATGGGGAAAGGGAAGTAGAGTTCACTTGTTTCTGTGACCTCGGCATATGAAGAGATAGTGTGGTCAGCACTATACCCAGCCGCCTTTACTCTCCCTAACGTGAGTTAGGTACCCATCAGAGTTGGGTGGACTCAGGGACGGTCTACCGACTTGAACCCGGATTCAAACTCGAGACTTACGGGTTAGCATTCCAACTCTCTACCGCTAGACCATTCCGTCCCTGTTTTATGGTTCTGCATAATTTTAGAATCCTCGTAGGCCTACATCGTATTTTACGTATCAATGGACTCAATGAATTTTTCTCTGATAAAAAAATCCACGTTTTTTTTTCTACTGTAAGGATGTGCTTGTAAATCTGACAGCAACTATTCATGATGGAAAAATCAATGGCACCTTACTCGGGCACACGCGAGTAGATGTATAACTGTTGAAGCAGACAAAGTAAAGATTCCTCTTTTGACCTAACGATCTATTTGGCAGATGAAGTTGAGTTCATATGTTTCTTGGCCTCGGCATAAAATGGGATAGTGTGGTCAGCACTATGCCCAGCCGCCTTTACTCTCCCTAACGTGAGTTGGGTACCCATCAGAGCTGGGAGGACTCAGGGACCTCCTGATAAACTTTAACCCAGATTCGAACGGGACACTATCGGGTTAGCAGTCTAGCGCTCCACCGCTAGGCCACGCACTCCAATTGTTTAAGAGGATACACCGTCATAGATAGATGTTATGTTGATTATTGTTTCAATTCATATTTTATAAGCTGTTATCAGTCTAACGTAAGCATGAATAGAACGAATACAAAAATTGCATTTACGACCTTGGATTATTTTAGTGTGTCATTCTAAAAAAAATATATTTTTATTCAAAATTTCAGAGTTGATGTTTATCCTAAACCAACGGCGACAGCTACCATTGAAGTAAATCTGATTTAATTAATTACAAGAGTAGCCTATATCACTCTCCATCTTAAGGTTCAGTATAAGACAAAATTCGGATGTATAAATTATTTATTCCCCAGGTACATGATGTATCACAAACTTTCAAAAAATTGGTGCAAGGTTTGATTAACGCGAATTTCATCGGTGAGTTTTTTTAAAATTCTGGGTGGGGGAGGGGGAATGGAAGAGGAAAGGAGGATACTTCTGTACCTTTATTTAAACATACATTTTAAATACAATGCGTTTTTTACAAGCTTTTATTTAACTTTCTCTGTTGTACTTAGCGCTTAGTGTTTTGTTTGTGGTGAGTCGAAACCTGCGAGCAAAATTTCGACCACTTCTAACAGACCAATTTTCTTTAAACTTAGCACGATGACGATGCAATGTAGCATCGCTTTTGACTTACACTTAATTGGATGCTTGCTTGATATTTAAATAATAAATTAAAATTACCTATTTAAAATACTATACACATTGTATTCATTTGTTGCGCAATTATTTTTAGACATAATTTTACTATAATAAGATTTTTAAGCAATTGAACAAAAAAAATCGTTTTAATTACAAGGCTTAGTTAGTCCCTAAATACCTGTCTTTTAAAAACTCGTTCTATTTATTTATTTAAATACAATCTGTCTATCTAATATCATTTTATTTTAAGCCGGCCTATCTTTCTAAATACATTCTATCTAATATCATTTTAAGCCGGCCTATCATTCTAAATACATTCTGTCTATCTAATATCATTTTATATTTAGCCGGCCTATCTATCTAAATACAGTCTGTCTATCTAATATCATTTTATTACTGAAAATATGTTTTTCTTCATTTTTTGTTTGCCTCAGGCATGTAATGTAGAAAGTCTGGTTGCCTTGCAATGTTCACTTTAGTATTACAGTTTTCATCATCGGCTGGTGAGGACTGATACCGATTTCCAAATGTAATAATTTTTTCTCACATGAACTTTCATTCATTGAAAATGGTTTACTTGTATATAAGTCTTATTTTAATGCTTTTAAAACTGAAGATTTAATTAATTACTTAAATGGCTATTGCATGTCACGTAGAGAGTTGACATGAGTCTGGGTAAGTGTAAAAAACGAACCTCAAATAAACAGGACATTTTTGGTATAGTAAATTGGTTCCATGCCAAATGATCTCAGGACAAATGATCTCAGACAAAATACCTCACGGACAAATGATCTCAGGATAAATGATCTCAGGACAAATGATCTTAGGACAAATGATCTTAGGACAAATGATCTCAGGACAAATGACCTTAGGACAAATGATCTCAGGACAAATGATCTCATGACAAATTAAATTATCTCAAGACAAATGATCTCAGGACAAATGATCTCAGGACAAATGAGCTCAGGACAAATGATCTCAGGACAAATGATCTCAGGACAAATGATCTCAGGACAAATGATCTCAGGACAAATGATCTCAGGACAAATGATCTCAGGACAAATGATCTCAGACAAAATACCTCACGGACAAATGATCTCAGGACAAATGATATCAGGACAAATGATCTCAGGACAAATGATCTCAGGACAAATGATCTCAGGACAAATTAAATTACCTCAGGACAAATGATCTCAGGACAAATGATCTCAGGACAAATGATCTCAGGACAAATGATCTCAGGACAAATAAAATTTTTTCAGGACAAATGAGCTCAGGACAAATGATCTGAGGACAAATGATCTCTGGACAAAATATCTCAGGACAAATTATCTCAGGACAAATTAAATTACCTCAGGACAAATGATCTGAGGACAAATGATCTGAGGACAAATGATCTCAGGACAAATGATATCAGACAAATGATCTGAGGACAAATGATCTCAGGACAAATGATCTCAGGACAAATAAAATTATTTCAGGACAAATGATCTCAGGACAAATAAAATTATTTCAGGACAAATGATCTGAGGACAAATGATCTGAGGACAAATGATCTGAGGACAAATGATCTCTGGACAAAATATCTCAGACAAAATATCTCACAGCAAAATAATAATAGTATGTACGATGATTTTAGTTGATCTAAAAAAAATTTTATTGACTGTCATATGGTATTGTTTACTATATTTAATATTGTTTATTGAAAGTAAAAATTCATTAAAAAAATTCATAAAAAAACGTTTTACGAAACAAACCTGTGAAGTTTTCTTCTTAATGTTACGACGAGGATAAACAACAATTTAACCGAGACCGGAAACAGCTGTGCAAAGCCAGCGGAAGTCGGAAACTGTCAAGCAGGCCTGGCGTGAGCATTAGGAAACTTCGTTCAGACAAAAGTGCATGCGCCTAGGGAGGGCAGTTACAAGAAGGCAAACCGGAGGGGTGGGGGGGGGGGGGGGGGGGGTAGGGTCAGCGTGCTGATTTTAAAATGGTCAGCTGCAGACATATGAATATTTCTGCGACCATCAACATTTGACGCTTATTTTTTTAACTGTCGAAAATAAGTCTATTCATAAAAACTCACTTAAATATTCCTGATAAGGATAGCAGAAGATGACAATGTAAAAACTATTTCTGGACAAAATATCTAAGGGGACTCAATCCATCTAATTTCTTAAGTATAAAGGGAGCTAATAATTATATGAAATGTTAAAATATATAGGGGGGGGGGGGAGAGTTTTTTTTTTTTTTTTTGCGGGGTGGCCCTTTGTTTCTAGTTCCGCCACTGAATATATATATATATATATATATATATATATATATATATATATATATATATATATATATATATATATATATATATATATATATATATATATATATATATATATATATATATATATATATATATATATATATATATATATATTGAAAGTGAGCCTTTTGGGGATCTATATTTATGGTAGTTGTCTTAGAACCACTCCTCGCCCCCACCCCCCCCCCCCTCCCTCTTTTTTTTTTCTATACCATTTTCCTAGCATGAAGAGTAGCACCAACTCACCCCATTCTTCTGTAGTGCGTACATCCGTGAGTGTTGCGTCACACATCCGGTTAACACTGACCGTTAACTTTTTGGTCCTACTCATACACACACGCTTATATTAGATGTGTTGTTTTACATCAGAGGACGATACTGTAGGTCTTGTAAGAGGCAGATTTTAGATTCTTTGTGAGGTCAGTAGCGTGGTGTTATTGTTCTTATTCGGATCTTACTTATATGTGTTAATGTTTTTTCGTTGTAGAAATCACAAGAAATTTCAACCCACGGAGTGTGGTCGGAATACATTGTACTGCCCCCCCCCCCCCCCCCCCCCCACACCCTCTTATTGTACTGACCCCCCCACCTTTGTACTGACCCTCACACCCTACTATTATACTGACCCCCAGACCACGAACGCCACCACTAGCAGGGCTGCTGAGCATCATGTATCAGATCCTGATCTTCCTCCTTGTCCTGGGCCAGACTCGATCCCTGAACCCCGGCGTGAAGATGAGACTAACAGACAAGGGACTTAACGCAGGTGAAGAAATTCATTCATGCAAGAGTTATGTTTTCATAGCAACCATTAAACAAATATAATTAATTTGATTTCAAAATGTGAAGACAAGTTACACAAACTCTTTAGAAACTCGTTTTGCAAATGTTTTTTTTTATAATATTAAAAAGTTATTAGTGTGAAAATCGAGCACACCATTTAAATCATGGTTCAACACACATTGTCTTTGTACCCCAGTGAACTCAGTTGCCCAAAGTCTTGTGGCCAGAGAACTGGACAAGTTGAAGTTGCCAGATCAAGACGGAAAGGTTTCAGTCAGAAAGTAAAATCTTTTACATGTTTTTTTTTGTCGACTGTTAATTCGTCTATTTGGCATTATTTGACGTTATATATACATACAAACAGACAGATTTACACACCAACTTTATATATATATATATATATATATATATATATATATATATATATATACATATATATATATATATATATATATATATATATATATATATATATATATATATATATATATATATATACATATATATATATATATATATATAAATATATATATATATATGTATATATATATATATATATATATATATATATATATATTGTATGTATTTCTGCGCGGTTGTCCAGCATGAGAAAAGAGAGCCTGACACCCCCACACAGCCACATGAGTCCTGGACCCACCGGTCTAACCTGGACTTTGACAGACTTCAGCCTAAGTGTCGCGTTTGATTGGTCCTACCAGAAGAAAGTTTGGTTCGCGTAAGTTACACACGTCTATGTGTTGTGTTGCTGGTCTACTCCCTGGTTCCCTGTGTGTTCCTTGTGTGTTCTTCATTGTGTGCCCCATGTGTTCCCCTTGTGTTACGTGTGTTCCCAAAGTGTGTGTTCCAAAGTGTGTGTTCCCAAAGTGTGTGTTCCCAATTGTTTGTTCCCAAAGGGTGTGTTCCCAAAGGGGTTTTTCCCAAAATATGTATTCTCAAAGTCTGTTTTCCCAAAGTGTGTGTTCCCAAAGTGTGTGTTCCCATAGTGGGGGATCCCAAAGTGGGTGTTCCCAACGTGTGAGTCCCTGAAGTGTGTGTTTCTAAAGTGTGTGTTCCTAAAGTGTGTGTGCCAAGAGTATAAGTTCCTAAAATGTTCCCAAAGTGGGTGTTCCCAAAGTGGGTGTTCCTAAAGTGGGTGTTCCCAAAGTGGGTGTTCCTAAAGTGGGTGTTCCCAAACTGTGTGTTCCCAAATTGTGTTCTCCCAAAGTGGGTGTTCCCAACGTGTGAGTCCCTGAAGTGTGTGTTTCTAAAGTGTGTGTTCCCAAAGTGTTTCTCTATCCCATAGTGTGTCCCCAGAGTGTTCACAAAGTGTACCTAGTGAGTAGTATTGATGAGTAGCCTAGAAACACTGTGTAAAGTGATCACCTTTCGCTGTTTTAATTTTAATTTCAGTAAAGTGCGTGACAGTGGGAGAGCCAGTGCTACATTTAGAGGGGTCAGCGTGACCGTGACCTTAGCTGTGGGTGAGTAGTCATAAAACATACACGTGACTTTTATGTAGAGAGGATGAAAACATATCATTGTTAAGTCAAAATAGTATAATGAGATAAATAAAGTCTTTAATTTTTACAACCAGATCTAGACGGGAACCAAGAACCACTGTTGAGATCTCGGGGATGTAGTGCCAACATCGGAGACTTTAATCTCAGATTCCACGGCGGCAATGCCTGGCTCTACAACATCATCAAAGGGTTGTTTCAAAGATCTTTGAAAAATAAAATCCGTGACAAGGTTGGTTTAAGTTGATCTCGCTTGAGCACGAGAAAGGTGATTTGATTGTCTGTGTCATCAGTTAAATATTCAGACCGCTTAGCTTGTAAAGTGGAGACAGTGATTTAAACACACAAAAAAAAAACGCTTTAACTCCATAACCCACATTCAAATAAGCCAACACCTAGTCCATAATCAATTTTGTCTCGCATAATGTTCCATATCAAATAATCAGAGGTAATTAAGCATTATTTGTTTACTTCATATGTATTTGGTCCACGCTAACTTGTGGTCTAAATACGTTTTGTATTTGGCCAACACATATTTTTCTATGTGACATGTTTTTTGTATTTGGCCTACTAAGATTTTGACATGTGTTTTGCATGTATCTAGCAAGGTCTCAATTAAATAACGTGATCGCCCATATGACATGCGTTTTTGCGTGTATCTAACAATGTGTGAATGAAATCATGTGATCTCCCATGTGACATGTGTTTTTGCATGTATCTAACAATGTGTGAATGAAATCATGTGATCTCCCATGTGACATGTGTTTTTGCATGTATCTAACAATGTGTGAATGAAATAATGTGATCTCCCATTGTCCATGTGTTAACACCCAGATCTGTGAACTGGTGGAGAAGTTTGTCAATGAAAACGGCGCCAGAGAGTTGAGGACGATGAGAAGTGAGTGGAGTCACTTTGTTGTCTTACACTCACACAAGTTAGACATTTACATAGGAATGTGGTTCTTGTCAGTCTTTTCAACCAGCTTAATTAAACACTTAAGAGACTCACACATTCATATCCACCGATTAACGAAGTGATCGTTGCCATGTATAACAGATCTTCCTATGTTTCAGCCATACATTTTAGTTATATTCAACTAACCTGTTTACATGTTTAAAAACAGATCTTCCTATGTTTCAGCCAGCGCCAATGTTGGAGATCTCTTCGCTCTAGACTTTAAGCTGACCGAGTCTCTGGTGTTTACTCCACAGTACATAGAGTCACGTCACAGTGTAGGTTGTATGTTGTTGTTGTATGTTGTAGTTGTATGTTGTAGTTGTATGTTGTAGTTGTATGTTGTAGTTGTATGTTGTTTGTTGTATGTTGTATTTTGTACAGTTATTGTTGTATGTTGTAGATGTATGTTGATGTAGTACCTTGTATTTTGTATGTTGTATGTTGTACGATGTAGTTGTATGTAGTATATTGTATGGTGTATCTTGTATGTCGCAGTTGTGCTTTGTATCTTGTAGTTGTATGTTGTATGTTCATAGAGTCACGTCAAGTGTACGTCATAGTTGTATATTGTAGATGTATATTGTACTCGCGTCGCTTGACTAATAAAATATGCAGCCTCCAACATAACCTATAGAGTAAACAAACCTCTAGTATAAACCAACATACAGTGCAGATTTTATTCTGTAAATAAAAGGTTAAAATTTGACTACGTTAAATTTGCACTGATAGGAGATCCTAAATCAGAAATAACAAGCACGTTGTGCTGAGTATGAGATGTAGTTGTATGCGCAGTACAATGACGTAGCTGGTCTTGGTGTACAGCTAATGGTCAATGTTGGTGTCCACAGGGTGAGTTCTACTCTAAGACCAGCAGGACGGCCACACCACTGACCCCAGCACCGATTCCAGACTGGCCCTACACGGACAACATGCTGTACATCTGGGTCACTGACTACACGGCCAAGACTGCCGCTTACGTCACGCAGTCCAAAGATTTCCTCAAGTACACCATCACCAAGCAGACGGTAAGTAGGCAACTGTGTGAGAGGGTGTGAGTATTGTTAGAAAAATGTGTGTAGTGCGTGAGAGTTTAAGTACTTTTGAGAGTGTATAAGTAATTTGTGAGTGTAATTACTGTGTAAGAGAATGTGTATAATTTGTGAGAAAGTGTAATTGTTATGTGATGAAATGTAAGTACTTGGTGGGTGAGTGAACCATTTGAGCGGACACTAGAATTATCTTTGAAACAATGTATCTTGTTATTACCCTGCAGATACCTGCCGTAAAATTATCTTTGAATTATCTTTGGAACAATCTATCTTGTTATTACCCTGCAGATACCTGCCGAAGAATTATCTTTGAAACAATCTATCTTTCTATAACCCTACAGCCACAGTTACCTGCCGTAGAATTATCTTTGAATTATCTTTGAAACAATCTATCTTGTTTTTACCAAGCAAATACCTGCCGTAGAATTATCTTTAAAACAATCTATCTTGTTATAACCCCGCAGTTACCTGCCGTAGAATTATCTTTGAATTATCTTTGAAACAATCTATCTTGTTATTACCAAGCAAATACCTGCCGTAAAATTATCTTTGAAACAATCTATCTTGTTATTACCCAGCAAATACCTGTCGTAGAATTATCTTTGAAACAATATATCTTGTCATTCCCCCGTAGTTACCTGCCGAAAGTAGATCTATCTTGGATACCACCTGCCCATCTGATGAAACCTGTGTCGGTGCTTTCATTGATCAGGTAATTATTTTAATCTAAATACGTTAATCAATCATTGTTCATCACGCAAATAGTGCTATTGACAAATTGTAACTATTTACACAACTACAGTTTATTGGACTCCATTTATTACTTGATACTATTCACACAACTCTATTTTATCTGATAGCGTTTATAACTTGCTACTATTCATACAACTCTAATTTATCTGATATAATTTATAACTTGAAACTATTCTTACAATT
The DNA here is from genome assembly GCF_028476545.2 of Physella acuta. Lineage (NCBI taxonomy): Eukaryota > Metazoa > Mollusca > Gastropoda > Physidae > Physella > Physella acuta. Next base: position 600,988 of record NW_026731663.1, read on the forward strand.
CTAATTAAACTGATATCATTTATAACTTGATACTATTCACACAACAACAGTTTATCGGACAATAAAAACCTCCATGCTATTCACACGATTGTTTTCAGCTGAGTGAGAATTATCCCAACACAAGTGTGGCCATAGACATCAGGTCAGCCAAAACACCGGAAGTTGCGTTTACAACCTCTGGCCTTGACCTCAAACTGTACGGGCAGTTGACCTTCACCGCTGGAGGTCAAACTTTTCTCAGCTGTTTGGTTGTAAGTTGGTTGTAATTAGCTTGATTAACTTTGTTTGTTGGTTGTAATTAGCTTGATTAACTTTGTTTGTTGGTTGTAATTAGCTTGATTAACTTTGTTTGTTGGTTGTAATTAGCTTGATTAACTTTGTTTGTTGGTTGTAATTAGCTTGATTAACTTTGTTTGTTGGTTGTAATTAGCTTGATTAACTTTGTTTGTTGGTTGTAATTAGCTTGATTAACTTTGTTTGTTGGTTGTAATTAGCTTGATTAACTTTGTTTGTTGGTTGTAATTAGCTTGATTAACTTTGTAAGTTGGTTGTAATTAGCTTGATTAACTTTGTTTGTTGGTTGTAATTAGCTTGATTAACTTTGTTTGTTGGTTGTAAGTTGGTGTTGTAGTTAATTTGTAATTACTTTGATGGCGTTTTAAGTTCATTTTAATACTGTAAAACTCATCATTCACTTCATAAAGTTACACGTAGTTAATGAATAATAGTATATTGTTGTGTTATTAATATAAATATATAGGCTTACGTATATATATATATAAATAAATAAAAAATAAAAAAAAAAATATATATATATATATATATATATATATATATATATATATATATATATATATATATATATATATATATACGCCTCTGAACATGCATAGATCATATCTATCATAACTTGTAGACTCTGTCTCTGTCGGGCACTGCACAAGTAGAAAATGAAAAGCTCATTGGAAGTATAACTGATATAAGGTATGTGTTGTAGCTGATATAAGGTATGTGTTGTAGCTGATATAAGGTATGTGTTGTAACTGATATAAGGTATGTGTTTTACCTGATATAAGGTATGTGTTGTAGATGATATAAGGTATGTGTTGTAGATGATATAAGGTATGTGTTGTAGATGATATAAGGTATGTGTTGTAGATGATATAAGGTATGTGTTGTAGATGATATAAGGTATGTGTTGTAGATGATATAAGGTATGTGTTGTAGATGATATAAGGTATGTGTTGTAGCTGTTATAAGGTATGTGTTGTAGCTATATTAGATAGGTGTTATATCTGATATAAGGTATGTGTTGTAGCTGTTATAAGGTATGTGTTGTAGCTGATATAAGGTATGTGTTATAGCTATATAAGGTATGTGTTATAGCTATATAAGGTATGTGTTGTAGCTGATATAAGGTAAGTGTTATAGCTGATATAAGGTATGTGTTGTAGATGATTTAAGGTATGTGTTGTAGATCTATTAATTAAGTGTTGTAGCTGATATAAAATGTGCTGTTGCTGATAAGTTATGTGTTATAGATAGGTGTTATAGCTGATATAAGGTATGTGTTGTAGCTGACATCATATATATTTTATAACAGATCTGGCGAATGATTTATGAGTGTATGATTTACACCAAAAAATGTCCGACTAGTTTGTCTTGGGCTACTCTTTAATTCAACAGGACGATTGATCACACATTCAAGCATATTCCCCCTTTCCATTGAACGAAAGAGAATTTATAAAGAAAATATATTGTTGACCGAGTGTTCTCCCCCCCCCCCCCCCTCCTTTCCCTGGGAAATTTATGCCTGTCCCGCTTCCCCAAATGTTTTTAGTTTCAAGTACCCCCAAATCTATGCCCCCCCCCCCCCCCCGCCCCGGAGAAAATGTCTGTAAACAACACAGATCATGTATTCTTAGCCACGTATTATTGGTCTTTTTATTCCCCAGTCTTACAGTATCTGAAGCCTCACCGCCCATGAACCGTGTCTATGTAAGTGTTACTGGTAAATCTGTAAGGTCTCTTACATTTGTATACTCACTGTAGCCAGGTTAAACATACACGTTTACACTCACACTAGAATCAGTCAACTGTAGCCAGGTTAAACATACACGTTTACACTCACACTAGAATCAGTCAACTGTAGCCAGGTTAAACATACACGTTTACACTCACACTAGAATCAGCCAACTGTAGCCAGGTTAAACGTACACGTTTACACTCACACTAGAATCAGTCAACTGTAGCCAGGTTAAACATACACGTTTACACTCACACTAGAATCAGTCAACTGTAGCCAGGTTAAACATACACGTTTACACTCACACTAGAATCAGTCAACTGTAGCCAGGTTAAACATACACGTTTACACTCACACTAGAATCAGTCAACTGTAGCCAGGTGAAACCTTTAAGTTTTTCACTTTTCTTACAAGAAGAAATAAATCATAATTTTTATCTACTGAGATGGAAAAGTCTTCCAAAAATAAATCTCTATCATTAAAATCGCTGTACAACTTACAAAGCAATTTATTGACAACAAGCATATCGGGTTAGTTGTTATATAGCTTACCTACTTGATACAGTTGTTGTTGATGTCGTTTTTTTTATTGTTAGCTGGATGTGCTTAACGAGTACAGCCGTTATTGTTGTTGTTATTGTTGTTGCTATTGTTGTTGTTATTGTTGTTGTTATTGTTGTCGCTATTTTTGTTGGTCCTGTTGGTCGCTAAAAATAATATACTTGTTATTGTTGGTTTGGGGAAGCTACTTGATACAGTTGTTGTTGTTGTTGTTGGTTTGATGTAGGCCTATCTACTTGATACAGCTGTTGTTGTTGGATTGGTATAGCTACTTGATACACTTGTTGTTCTTGGTTTGGTGCTTGATACAGTTGTTGTTGTTGTTGGTTTGATGTAGGCCTACCTACTTGATACAGTTGTTGTTGTTGGTTTGGGTTAGCTACTTGATACAGTTGTTGTTGTTGTTGGTTTGATGTAGCTACTTGATACAGTTGTTGTTGTTGGTTTGGTGTAGCTACTTGATACAGTTGTTGTTGTTGTTGGTTTGATGTAGGCCTACCTACTTGATACAGTTGTTGTTGTTGGTTTGATGTAGCTACTTGATACAGTTGTTGTTGTTGGTTTGATGTAGCTACTTGATACAGTTGTTGTTGTTGTTGGTTTGATGTAGCTACTTGATACAGTTGTTGTTGTTGTTGGTTTGGTGTAGCTACTTGCTACAGTTGTTGTTGTTGGTTTTGTGTAGCTACTTGATACAGTTGTTGTTGTTGTTGGTTTGGTGTAGCTACTTGCTACAGTTGTTGTTGTTGTTGGTTTGGTGTAGCTACTTGATACAGTTGTTGTTGTTGGTTTGGTGTACCTACTTGATACAGTTGTTGTTGTTGTTGGTTTGATGTAGCTACTTGATACAGTTGTTGTTGTTGGTTTGGTGTACCTACTTGATACAGTTGTTGTTGTTGGTTTGATGTAGCTACTTGATACAGTTGTTGTTGTTGGTTTGGTGTAGCTACTTGATACAGTTGTTGTTGTTGGTTTGGGGTAGCTACTTGATACAGTTATTGTTGTTGCTTTGGGTTAGCTACTTGATACAGTTGTTGTTGTTGTTGGTGTAGGCCTACCTACTTGATACAGTTATTGTTGTTGGTTTGGGGAAGCTACTTGATACAGTTGTTGTTGTTGGTTTGGTGTAGCTACTTGATACAGTTGTTGTTGTTGGTTTGGTGTACCTACTTGATACAGTTGTTGTTGTTGGTTTGGTGTAGCTACTTGATACAGTTGTTGTTGTTGGTTTGGTGTAGCTACTTGATACAGTTGTTGTTGTTGGTTTGGTGTAGCTACTTGCTACAGTTGTTGTTGTTGGTTTGATGTAGCTACTTGATACAGTTGTTGTTGTTGTTGGTTTGGGGAAGCTACTTGATACAGTTGTTGTTGTTGCTGTTGTTGGTTTGGGGTAGCTACTTGATACAGTTATTGTTGTTGCTTTGGGTTACCTACTTGATACAGTTGTTGTTGTTGTTGTTGTTGTTTTGGGGAAGCAACTTGATACAGTTGTTGTTGTTGCTTTGGGTTACCTACTTGATACAGTTGTTGTTGTTGTTGTTGTTGTTTTGGGGAAGCTACTTGATACAGTTGTTGTTTTTGATTTGGTGTAGGCCTACTTGATACAGTTGTTGTTGTTGTTGGTTTGCTACTTGATACAGTTGTTTTTTTCACTAGATGTTCATGCTAAATGTAGTTGCCAATCGCCTTGTCAGAACTGTTGTACAGCCCGCTCTAAATGGTAAGTTTCAATGTTGTAAACCTAAATATTCAGTTTTCATTCATGTATGCGTCAGGGGAAGGTAATTATTGAACCATTCTTCTAGACAGAACAGTATATATTCATTCATATATTATTGAGGGAGGCGGATCTTTTATTGAAAAAATTATTTCTATGACGATCAAAGTTTATAATTGTGTATGCTCTATAGATCTAGCCAGGAAGGGAGTTGACCTTCCCATCCCTAAAGGTGTCAAGTTTTCCAATAGCAGACTCGCATTTTATAATGTAAGTTCAAATAGCAGACTCGCATTTTATAATGTAATAGCAGACTCGCATTTTATAATGTAAGTTCAAATAGCAGAATCACATTTTATAATGTAAGTTCCAATAGCAGACTCACATTTTATAATGTAAGTTCAAATAGCAGAATCACATTTTATAATGTAAGTTCAAATAGCAGAATCACATTTTATAATGTAAGTTCAAATAGCAGAATCACATTTTATAATGTAAGTTCAAATAGCAGAATCACATTTTATAATGTAAGTTCCAATAGCAGACTCACATTTTATAATGTAAGTTCCAATAGCAGACTCACATTTTATAATGTAAGTTCCAATAGCAGACTCACATTTTATAATGTAAGTTCCAATAGCAGACTCACATTTTATAATGTAAGTTTACCAGACTCACATTTTATAATGTAAGTTCAAATATCAGACTCACATTTTATAATGTAAGTTTACAAGACTCACATTTTGTAATGTAAGTTTACCAGTCTCACTTTTTTTGATAATGTAAATTTACCAGACTCACATTTTGTAATTTAAGTTCAAATACCATACATACATTTTATAATGTAAGTTTTCACATTAGAGAATGGGTGTAAATCTACAGTCTTGGGCTCTAATACTCTGCTCCAACCGTAAAGACACACACACACACACACACATATATATATATATATATATATATATATATATATATATATATATATATATATTTATTTATTTATTTATTTATTTATATATATATATGTTTATATATATATATATATATATATATATATATATATATATACTTATATATATACTTATATATAATCTTATTATTCATTTATGACCAAAATTGTCAGGGTTACCTGCTAGTGGCAACTGACGCCATATTCACATGAAAGCAATGACGTCACTTCCTATGAAATGAACATTGATGAAGATGTCAAGGAATGGCTAACAATGTTGTACCATATACTCACACGGATAAAATTGTTTGGCGTTAGACTACACGGAGTTCCACTCTACTGAGATTTATATAGAGTTGAAATTGTCCATGAAATAAAGAAAAATAGAAGAGAAAAAAATTATTCCACGTTGCATTATTTAGTAGTAAATATGTTTGTCAGTTAAACTTTAAAATATAACCAAATTAATTCAACAAAAAGCAAAATAATACTAAATAATACCAAATGTATACCACTATCTACTTTAAACACATTTAACAATGAACCCATAGGAAAATGGACATATATTCAGATGCAATACACCACAACACGCGTACCTAAAGAAATGAGTTTTCGGCGCTATTTGTTTGATGGCTGTCATTGACATTCGACTTGAAGTTCCCATTTTTACATTTCAAAAGCTCAGTCAAAGAAAAGTATTTTAGTTTAGTTTCAATGTTCGTTTAATTACAAACGTTGTGTGAAATCTACTTGTTTATTTTCGTAATATTGAACTTAACAATGCATCTGTCGACTTGGAAGTAGGCCTACATATTGGCTGATAGATGAGTAAAATAAAAGTATAAATTGACGCTGTTTGCAGTCAACATTCCCTAGCTAGACATACATCAAGTACTGATTAACTGCACCTATGTTTAAAAGTGTTAGAAATATTTTACCTCTGGATTATCAGACAGCTGTGTACAGAAATCAGAGTTATTGACACTCTGATAGACTCACTCAGCAAAAGTAGATATCCAGCACTCATCGCCCGGAAGGTGGAATTGAACCACTCCGACGTTAGTCGGCTACAGGTTTGAAGCCTGCACCCCAGACCACTGAGGTTCATCCGGACGACCAACTAAAGTATTTAGCTGTTTATAGAGGGCAACGATATTTTATTTTACAATATTATGGTTTATGTTTTACTAATAAAACAGACAATAAATAGATATAAAAAATAAATACCAACAATTTTAACCTACATGACAGAACGTGTATACAATAATTATTTTTTCTAAATATTGGATAAAATTTTTTACAATTATCAACTAACTGCTGGCTTCAAAAAATAAGTTTAAGTTAAATCTACTTAACTTAGTTGGTTATCGAACATAAATTCACATGCTCCAATATAATCGATCAGTTTTTGAAATATCAAATCCTTATGCAAGGCATTAAGTAATATATAAAAATATAAAAAGACTAATTTAAAAAATGATATCGATAATACGAGATAAAAATGTTAATTTGAACATAGATTCAAATTTTAACAGGTAAAATTGTATCGTTTTAATCAAGGTAACAAATATAGGAGTCATAGGTGTTATATGGCCTATATGACAGCTTCATACGTTGTATTAAATGGGAGCCAATAAGAAAAACAATGTACGTAATAATTATATTTTTAAACTTTATCTGTTACACAATTTGTTCAAGAGTTCATAGGTTTAGCACAGTACAAAACTTTATCTGTTACTCAATTTGTTCAAGAGTTTATGGGTTTAGCACAGTACAAAACTTTATCTGTTACTCAATTTGTTCAAGAGTTTATGGGTTTAGCACAGTACAAAACTTTATCTGTTACTCAATTTGTTCAAGAGTTTATGGGTTTAGCACAGTACAAAACTTTATCTGTTACTCAATTTGTTCAAGAGTTTATGGGTTTAGCACAGTACAACCGATGTGTAATTGGTTTTTTTTTTAAATTTATTTTTGTCAAGCATTTAACAGACACTGAAATTTATACTTCATTAAAATATTAACTAAATACAGTTGAAATTACATTTAAATATCTACTAAACGTTTACTTTAAATTAAAAAAAAAACCCCACTAATTATTGCACTATTATAATTAGTCAGATGTAATTAGTGTGGCTCGGCAGCCGCGTCGAATCAATTGAATTACCGCGCCATGGCTCGGTGTATTAATTATGTTAATTAATTAGTATGCTGAAAACTGGCCGTCCTAATCTGTCTTATTCTGTATTTAAAATAAGTTAAGAAAAAAACCGTTCGTGTGTTTACTCGAGTTCTAAATTCCATAAGTCCCAATTTAAAACTGCGCAATTTTGAAAAAACTTTTGGACTAAAATAAATAAACTTTTTTGCTATGTCCATAAAGTCTGAGATTAAAACTGCGCAAATAAAAAAAAATGCACTAATATAAATGAACAGGATGTTCTGTTATTTAATTGAAACCAAAAGCCCAGGATTTTTTGTCGTGTAGATCTACATCCGCCTATCTATTTACCTCTATTACTAATCCAGTGTAAGTCGGTGTGGATTATAAATAAAGGTTAAAAATAACGCAATTAAAGCTGTTTTATAACTAGGTTGTATAAAGGATGATGTGAACTTTTAAAAAAATTAAATTGAACTCACCATTAGAAATGTCGTACTTTACCCACCGTTAGAAATGTCGTACTTTACCCACCATTAGAAATGTCGTACTTTACCCACCATTAGAAATGTCGTACTTTACCCACCAATAAAAATGTCGTACTTTACCCACCATTAGAAATGTCGGACTTTACCCACCATTAAAATGTCGTACTTTACCCACCATTAAAATGTCGTACTTTACCCACCATTAAAATGTTGTACTTTACCCATCATTAGAAATGTCGGACTTTACCCACCATTAGAAATGTCGAACTTTACCCACCAATTAAAATGTCGTACTTTACCCACCATTAGAAATGTCGCACTTTACCCACCGTAAGAAATGTACTTTACCCACCATTAGAAATGTCGTACTTTACCCACCAATAAAAATGTTGTACTTTACCCACATTAGAAATGTCGAACTTTACCCACCGTTAGAAATGTCGTACTTTACCCACCGTAAGAAATGTCGTACTTTACCCACCATTAGAAATGTCGTACTTTACCCACCGTAAGAAATGTCGTACTTTACCCACCATTAGAAATGTCGAACTTTACCCACCGTTAGAAATGTCGTACTTTACCCACCGTAAGAAATGTCGTACTTTACCCACCATTAGAAATGTCGAACTTTACCCACCGTTAGAAATGTCGTACTTTACCCACCGTAAGAAATGTCGTACTTTACCCACCATTAGAAATGTCGTACTTTACCCACCATTAGAAACGTCGTACTTTACCTACCATTAGAAATGTCGTACTTTGGTCGCCGGGAGCAATGTCGTATTTCTCTAACGTCTAGAAAATTACACCGGTTTTAATTACCACGGTTTTAATTACCCACGAGCGCCCCACACGGCGTTACTATCCCCTCCCTCCGCCCCCCCCCCCCTTTCCTCAATTTCCAACTACAAAATAATGCATCTGTCTAACTTTGACAAGTAATTAATTTAGACAGGCGTTAAGGCTTATTTATGTGTGGCGAGGCGTTAAGTAATCTTTATGGGGTATCTTTGTGTGCTTTTTAACTTTTCCAAAGTACGAAATTTATAATTTTTGAGGGATTAAGACCATTGTAAGTCCGTGTTATATATATATATATATATATATATATATATATATATATATATATATATATATATATATATATATATATATATATATGTATGTGTGTGTGTGAGTGTGTGTGTGTGTATTTATTTATATTGAGGCCATGTGGATTATCTCCCCCGCTGAACGGGTTAGGCATTAATTCCGTAGCACAGTTCATGTCACATTTAGGTGTATACAGGGTAGTGTAATTGACCTGAGGTGACCTGAGTGAGGTTAATCTGACCTGACCTGGGAATTAAACTTGGGAAAACACACAAGAAGATATCCGCCCATGGGACCATTGTACTCGTTAACACTAGCGGAGAGGGGGGGGGGGCAGTGATAGCCACTGCTGGGTTAGCCCATGTATGTAGTGAGTTGTGACGCTTGCGTCATGCCTATAGACTTAGACTATACCAGACTGTTACGGACAAGAAGTGCGTAACAATATATACATACGAGCCGGCCCGCGGCATAACATACGCCGCTATTTAGTTGTTGTTTTTTCTACTTTTCAGTAATTCATAATTTGTGAATTCGACAGTACCAACGCTGCCACTGAAAATATTTCTTTAAAACACTATAAGTAGCTCGTTAAGGACCATAACCCCCCCCCTTCCTTCCCCCCCCCCCCCTACGTTTAAAATCGTTGGCTCTGCTTGTAAACATTTAGAGTGAACACAGCTCACTAAAACCATGTAGGGGTGGGGAGGTAGGGAGAGCGTTTGCAGCTTGTTTTCTAACGGCTGGAAGAGGAGAATTATATATATAGATAGACACACACACACACACACACACATTAATATATATATATATATATATATATATATATATATATATATATATATATATATATATATATATATATATATATATATATATATATATACAGTTGTGCCTGGAAATAAAAAAAATAATTACAATTTAGGTGACTTGTGTGGACGTCTGGTAAAAAGAAATATGGATGTAAACAAACAGAACATACTCCCGCCCACCCAAGGTACACTCTCAACTTTCTCAACTCTGGTGACAAATACTTCACTCACACAGCCCCCACCTCTCGATCACGTGTAAATGTATCTACAATAACACCACAAGAAGTATACAATAACAGGCCATGAAGTATACAAACCACTCGTGTTCAGACCAGGCATAAAGGTGAAATAAATATTTTGTAAGTATGGCTGGGGTGATTCATCAACTGCCACCTCAACTTGACAGAAGGTGCATTAACATGCTAATGTTTGTTTACACCGCCCAGGGTCAAATAAAAACAGACTGGTTCACTTGGTGGGGAATGGGGGATCTTTTGAGCTTTGTTAAACATAGACCCAGGTACGAACAAATGCAGGATTCAGACAGGGTTCAACAACATCCGTTCGGCACTGACAATTTGGCTTCCGTGTAGGGCCCTATATATACAGGATATACAGCATGGAATTGGGAGTCTACATGGGACATAACCCGCTTTGTAAGTTGTCTCCAGAAAGACGAAATTAATTTTTAAAAGTTAGACGTAAATTTGGCATTTTGTGAAAGACGAAATTTGAGTTTTTAACAAGTTAGACGTAAATTTGGCATTATGTGAAAGACGAAATTTGAGTTTTTAAAAAGTTAGACGTAAATTTGGCATTTTGTGAAAGACGAAATTTGAGTTTTTAAAAAGTTAGACGTAAATTTGGCATTATGTGATGAGGCTTTTGTTATTTTGTTTAATATAAATAGCACCGGATCTTTTCTGAGATCATTGAAGGAATTAGGGAATTTTAGAATTTTAGGAAAATTTAAGTCTAAAAATTTAACGCAACTTGTTTTTAAAATATGCTTTTTAAACATGTGATATGATTTGTTAATATTTCTTAATATATATTTCAATAGCTATGGGCCTAACTAGGGAGGAAAATTGAGGTGTAGCCACTACCCCTACCCCTCTCCCATTCCGAGTCAACTTGTATATTTAAAAAAAAAAACATCCCAAAGCGTAAACCTGCAAATGACTGAAAGATTTAAATTCTCGTTTTAGAAAACTTCAGTGTGTACTTACCATCAAGTGTACTGTATTCCACCAACGTTGCTGACCAACCAACATGTGTACGATAAAGATCCTGATTTTTTTTCTTGTCCTGGCTCAGACTCGATCCCTGAACCCCGGCGTTAAAACGAGACTAACAGAAAAGGGACTTAACGCAGGTTAGTTGTCCATCGATGCAAGAGTTATCTAAATTAATGGCAAATTTAGCTTTAAGGTTTAAATCCGTTCAAGCAGAATAAGTTGGATAGTTTAGTATTTTCTGAATTCATTTTGGAGATTTCTTTGTTTTCGGGATGACGTTACTTTGTAATTTAAATCGTTCTGTATTTATTAGTCAAAAGTCATCATTTCCATGATCGTTGTGAGCACGTCTAATCAGAGTTTTTGTTTATCTCTCCAGTGAACCAAGTCGCCCAAAGTCTGGTCGCCAGAGAACTGGACAAGTTGCAGCTGCCAGACCAAGGGGATGACCAGGTCTCACTCAGGAAGTAAAGTTTTCTTTGTTGTTTCTTAGTAGCTTGTTAGTTGTTTGTTAGTTGTTTGTTCGTTGTTTGTTAGTTGTTTGTTAGTTGTTTCTTAGCTTTAGGCTACCTGTTAAACATCGCACAATATATATATATCTATATCTATATATATATATATATATATATATATATATATATATATATATATATATATATATATATATATATATATATATATATATATATATATACATATATGCTATTCCTATCTATATAGTATATATATATATATATATATATATATATATATATATAAATATATATATATATATATATATATATATATATATATATATATATATATATATATATATATATATATATATATATATGTACATACACCTATATATATATATATATATATATATATATAGATATAGATATAGATATAGATATATGTTGAATGTGTAGACATATGTGTATAACTATATATTTCTTGGTTTCAGCATCAGGAAAGAGAGCCTGACACCCCCACAAAGCCAAATGAGTCTGTCCACCAACGGTCTGACCTGGGTCCTGAGAGACTTCAGCACCAGTATCCACTTCGACTGGTCCTACAGGAAGAAGGTTTTGTTTTTGTAAGTCTGGGATGTCGTGTAGGTCACCATGTCATGTAGGTCACCATGTCGTGTAGGTCAACTTGTCATGTAGGTCATCATCACATAATAATGGTGGACTTTTATCTAGTTTCTTTATTCTAGTGCATGTAAATCTCTATGTCCTACTTACGTTTATTTTCACGTTGAAAACTGTTTTTGTCAAAATAGTTTTATCATGACGCTAGCTTTACTCCCAGCCTTTAGACCTAGAGGTTAGAGTGAGTCAGTGTACTGTAGCCCTCAAACGTTCTGTAATGTGTAATCAAATGTAATTGTTTTACTTTTAGCACTATACGTGACAGTGGTAGCGCCACCGCTAGTTTCTCTGGGGTCAGTCTGACCCTTACTCTAGCTGTAGGTAAGTCATTACGAAATGAACATATTCTAAACAAATTTTAAACTTTTCGGCGAAAATATTTGACTTCCTGACCACGAACTGAAGACCGTTTCCGTAATGATAAATATAATATTTTTAATCATTTTTTGTATTATGAGCTATTCCATATCCTCCACACCAACCCCCATTCCCCCCTGCCAACTAGTTAAATATGAAGTCCGAATTACTTAATTTTAAACAGATTTACAACTTCGTAAGCAAAATACATTGTTAAAATTATACTGTCAAATAATATTTTATAATTTACGTATCAATTGAAATCTTTTGTCTGTTAATGAACTAAACGAGAGAAACTCCTATTGTTGACTAGAACTGGGATGTAAATACAGTTGGTTATGTTTTGTACAACCAGATCTAGACGGGAACCAAGAACCACTGTTGAGATCTCGGGGATGTAGTGCCAACATTGGAGACTTTAATCTCAAATTCCACGGCGGCAATGCCTGGCTCTACAATCTCATCAAAGGCCTGTTTCAAAACTCTATCAAAAATAAAATCCGCGATAAAGTGAGTTCTATTGAGTCTCATGTAAACATTGTCAATTTGTATGCCTTATACTTTAAAACTGCTACCATATTAGCAAGTAGTCTAGTGTTTTAGAACATTGTCATATAACTAACACAAAAAACTTGTATTTTAATTGCCTTTACATGAAATTGCCTGCATTTTGCCGTTATTCAGTATGTTTTTGATGTGATTAGACTATGTTTTGCCTGTACGTAACATCTTTGTAACCTGCCTTTGTTGATGTGTTAACACCCAGATCTGTGAACTGGTGGAGAAATTTGTCAATGAGAACGGCGCCAGAGAGTTGAGGACAATGAAAAGTGAGTTGATGGTCTTTTGATGTCGGCTTAGATTTACATGTCGATAGTCTTTCAATGTCGCTTAGATTTTCTTGTTGATTGTCTTTCAATGTCGGCTTAGATTTCCATTTTGATGGTCTTTCAATTTAGATATGTTTAGATTTTCATCAGAACACAGTAGTCACTAGATACATTGTAATCAACTAACCTTTAGACATGTTTAAAAACAAATCTTCCTATATTTCAGCCAGCGCCAATGTTGGAGATCTCTTCGCTCTAGACTTTAAGCTGACCGAGTCTCTGGTGTTTACTCCACAGTTCATTGAGTCGCGTCACAGTGTAGGTTGTATGTTGTTGTTGTATGTTGTATTTGTATGCTGTATTTTGTAGTTGTAGGTTGTAGTTTTATGTTGTTTGTTGTAGTTATATGTTGTAGTTGCATGTTGTAGTTGTATGTTGTATGTTGTAGGCCTACCTGTGTGAAAAGAGTCTATAGTAGTTTCCAATGTTTCATTACGTAAAACGTTCTGGTAAAAGACAGCGAAACTTTGTTGTCGTGTAAATAAAACAAACACCGTTGTCTTAAGTTTGAGGTTTGGTTGTATACCACGTGACTAGCTGGTCTGGTAGTAAAGTCAATGTTGGTGTCGAGATTTGGTTGTATACCACGTGGCTAGCTGGTCTGGTAGTAAAGTCAATATTGGTGTTGAGATTTGGTTGTATACCATGTGACTAGCTGGTCTGGTAGTAAAGTCAATATTGGTGTCGAGATTTGGTTGTATACCACGTGTCTAGCTGGTCTGGTAGTAAAGTTAATGCTGGTGTTCACAGGGTGAGTTCTACTCTAAGACCGGCAGGACGGCCACACCACTGACCCCAGCACCGATTCCAGACTGGCCCTACACGGACAACATGCTGTACATCTGGGTCACTGACTACACGGCCAAGACTGCCGCTTACGTCACGCAGTCCAAAGATTTCCTCAAGTACACCATCACCAAGCAAAGTGTAAGTACTACGTGTGATAGAAAATATATACTTTTTACAGTGTCTCCCCCCCCCCCCCCCGGAATGTTTAGTCCGCCCCTCCCAAAAAAATTTTAAAAAAATTTCAAGTGCCCCCCCCCCTGAGAAAAAGTCCGGAAGAAACACTGTTTTAAGTAATGTGAGATTGTAAACATTGGTAGATTAGTTGTATATTCTGCGTGAGAGAAAGTGTGAGTACTGTGTGAAAATGTGTAATGATAGTTTGAGAGTTTGAGAGACTGAGTACTGGTAGAGTAATTGACGTATTTTGTGAGAGAGTGTAGGTGAGGGAGAGTTGAAGTACAATGGTAGAGTCTAAGTATGTATCCTGAGAGTAAGCTTAAGTATTCTGCGTGAGTGCTCATTCATAATGGTTATATTATGTTTACGAGTGCAGAGAAACTAAGGATGATTGAAACATTCTTAAAATCATAAGACTACCAATTGTAAACAAACAAGATTTATAATTTACACTCAGAGAAGAAGAACAAGGGGACGTAACCTATTTTGATTTAATGAAGATTAGTATAAACGTCCTTCTCTCCCTTTTGCTAATAAAAAAACGTCAACACCCCCACCCCCTCCTCCCCCACAGCTTGCAGCCAAAGATAGAAACATCATGGACACAACTTGCTCATCACGTGACTTTTGTGCTGGCTCCATCCTGGACTCGGTAATTAGCTCATTAGCTTAATTTTCATATTAGCTTAATTTTAATTTGTTTATATTTTGTTTAATTTTTTAAACATATGATGTTTTATTTACAACGTATTTAGAAATTAGCTCAACTACATCTAACATTAATCTA
Source organism: Physella acuta (assembly GCF_028476545.2). Lineage (NCBI taxonomy): Eukaryota > Metazoa > Mollusca > Gastropoda > Physidae > Physella > Physella acuta. The sequence continues at coordinate 616,167 of NW_026731663.1, forward strand.
GTACTATTTGTAGCCTAACACACGCTATCCACACGACTCAATTTATAGGTCATCATTTCTAACTCGATGCTATTCACACAACTCAATTTATAGGTCATCATTTTTAACTCAATGCTATTCACACAACTTAATTTATCGGACATCAATTGAAACTCCATGCTATTCACACGATTGTTTTCAGCTGAGTGAGAATTATCCCAACACAAGTATAGCCATAGACATCAGGTCAGCCAAAACACCGGAAGTTGCGTTTACGACCTCTGGACTTGACCTCAAACTGTACGGGCAGTTGACCTTCACCGCTGGAGGTCAAACTTTTCTCAGCTGTTTGGTTGTAAGTTGGTTGTAATTAGCTTGATTAACTTTGTAAGTTGGTTGTAATTAGCTTGATTAACTTTGTAAGTTGGTTGTAATTAGCTTGATTAACTTTGTAAGTTGGTTGTAATTAACTTGATTAACTTTGTAAGTTGGTTGCAATTAGCTTGATTAACTTTGTAAGTTGGTTGTAATTAGCTTGATTAACTTTGTAAGTTGGTTGTAATTAACTTGATTAACTTTGTAAGTTGGTTGCAATTAGCTTGATTAACTTTGTAAGTTGGTTGTAATTAGCTTGATTAACTTTGTAAGTTGGTTGTAATTAACTTGATTAACTTTGTAAGTTGGTTGTAATTAGCTTGATGACCTTTGTAACTTGGTTCAAGTAATCTGAAAATTTAATAATTAAATATTTTATTTACTTGATGACTATCAAAAACATTATATCCGAAACTATACTATAAGTAACTAATATATATATATATATATATATATATATATATATATATATATATATATATATATATATATATATATATATATATATATATATATATATATATATATATATATGTATATATATGTATATATATATATATACATATATATATATGTGTGTGTGTGTGTGTGTATAACTGTATATGTATATATTGCAGACTCTCTCTTTGTCTGGCACTGCACACATAGAGAAGGAAATTTTGGTGGGAAATATAGTTGATTTTAGGTAAGTTTTTAAGCAAGACCGTTGGTGTGAAATATAGCTCATTATAGGTACTTTTTTAAACAAGACAATGGTTTCACACAAGAAAATTGTAATTTCAGAAAATGTTGATAAAAAATCTCACATCACAAGTACGTTTCAACTTGAAAGTTTACCTGTATAAAATTGTTTTAAATTTCATTTTCTGGTCCCCAGTCTTTCAGTGAGTGACGTCACGTCAACTTTGGGGGATGCTCAGGTAAGTTAGCCAGGCAGAAGGTGAGAGGAAGGTGAAGATATACATGTTCTGACATTCGCTTGTGACTGTGAACTGTCATACAAGACTAGAGTGGTTGTTTGCAAAAACTTGAAGCTTTGACTTTTGTAGGAAAAGTAATTAAAATTGGTTGGGGGCTTGTTTTATTGCCTTTAGTGCGTGTACTCCAGATGTAGGGTTGTAATACTGGTTGTTAGTTTTAGTGTATGTTATTCGGGATTTATGATTTACTGTCTGTAATTCAGGCCTAGTACATTACACGCCCACTCAATTACCCCCCCCCCGGACATCACCCCCGTCATAACCCCCTCCGGGGGGGGGGAGTAACGCCCTGTTCCCATGTAATTCGAGGTATAGAATTCGTTGACTGTAGCTCAAACTGGCATTAGAAGGTTGGTAGACGGGTTGGATATGACGGGTTGGTAGACGGGTTGGATATGACGGTTACTGGTGTGACTACACTGCCCCTTACATCAGAGAGATCCCACTTCGACTGGTACAGAGAAGCTGATAAAATATACAGTTGACTTGCCTTAGATGTTAAAGCAGATGTGGACTAATCAATTTGTTTACCCACTAGATCGAGAATCTGAATAAAGTTCTGAATGGGGTGGTCAGCACTTTTGTACAGCCAGCTCTAAATGGTAAGTTTCTTTCAATTTCTATGTCCTTCATACACCGGAGAGTTGACTGATATGAAGGGGACACAACTCCTGAAAACATTATCTCATGATTGATTAGAAGCATTTAACGGGTGTGTGGTAGAAAATATTTCTGCGTCATGTATGAAGCAGTGTTTTAGTTCTAGCCTGCATTACGAAATAGTGATTGTATTTTAAAGTAGTTTCATGATTGAATAATTTTCAAATGTTAGTACTGTAAGCAGTGGCGTAGCTAGGTCGTGTGTCACCCGATGCGGTCTGCACCCCCCCCCCTCTCGCGACGCCACTGACTGTGAGCGAATATAAAATATCAAATAGAAAAAAGTATTGATTTATTTCTCTTGATTGTACAGACTTGGCCAACAAAGGCGTAGACCTACCCATCGTGAAGGACATCAGGTTTACCAATGCCAAGCTCACGTTTTATAATGTAAGTTTTCACATACTAGAATGTAAATAAAGTTCGTTAAGTATAATCGTTTCTAGGTATGGTTGAAACAGTCAATGTATAATTGCATATATATATATATATATATATATATATATATATATATATATATATATATATATATATATGAATAATGACATATTATTAGGGTTACCTGGTTGTGGCTACTGACGTCACGTACACAGGAAACTAATGACGTCACTTCCGACGACATGTCTCACACATAAACCACTGGAGTAACGCCACTGATGTAGCCTAGCCTACCCAACAACAAGAAACAAAACCTTAAACATCGATGTTACATTACAATGATCACATCAATAGAGTTGTTATTGATATTTTTTCTCTGTAGAGTTAGTCGATGCTGTACTATATCTTTCATGTATGCCTAATGTTTTTTATATCTGGAATAAAATTACAAACACAAGTCTAAGTTGTTTCTTTACACTTGAGAAATATATTTCGAGTCGCTGTTTATCACAGGATGAAATGGCACCAACATTATGTAACAAAGTACCAATGGCACCAACCTTATGTAACAAAGTACCAATGGCACCAACATTATGTAACAAAGTACCAATGGCACCAACATTATGTAACAAAGTACCAATGGCTCCAACATTATGTAACAAAATACTAATGGAATCAACATTTTGTAACAAAGTACTAATGGAATCAACTTTATGTAACAAAGTACCAATGGCATCAACATTATGTAACAAAGTACTAATGGAATCAACTTTATGTAATAAAGTACCAATGGCACCAACCTTATGTAACAAAGTACCAATGGCATCAACATTATGTAACAAAGTACTAATGGAATCAACTTTATGTAACAAAGTACCAATGTCACCAACCTTATGTAACAAAGTACCAATGGCATCAACATTATGTAACAAAGTGTAATGGAATCAACTTTATGTAACAAAGTACTAATGGAATCAACTTTATGTAATAAAGTACAAATGGCATCAACCTTATGTAACAAAGTACCAATGGCATCAACATTATGTAACAAAGTACTAATGCAGGGGTCTCCAAACTTTTTAGTCCGAGGGCCGCATTAACTATCAAATTTCATTTCGGGGGCCAGTTTCTTTCAGGCATGTCTTTGACTTTTCCGGGCAAAGTTCCTCAGCCATCACCAACATACGTTTTTTCCATGGACAAAAAGATCTCCGCGGGCCAGATGAGAGGACGTCGCGGGCCGCATTCGGCCCGCGGGCCGTAGTTTGGAGACCCCTGTACTAATGGAATCAACTTTATGTAATAAAGTACCAATGGCACCAACCTTATGTAACAAAGTACCAATGGCATCAACATTATGTAACAAAGTACCAATGGCATCAACATTATGTAACAAAGTACTAATGGAATCAACTTTATGTAACAAAGTACCAATGTCACCAACCTTATGTAACAAAGTACCAATGGCATCAACATTATGTAACAAAGTACTAATGGAATCAACTTTATGTAACAAAGTACCAATGTCACCAACCTTATGTAACAAAGTACCAATGGCATCAACATTATGTAACAAAGTACTAATGGAATCAACTTTATGTAACAAAGTACCAATGTCACCAACCTTATGTAACAAAGTACCAATGGCATCAACATTATGTAACAAAGTACTAATGGAATCAACTTTATGTAATAAAGTACAAATGGCATCAACCTTATGTAACAAAGTACCAATGGCATCAACCTTATGTAACAAAGTACCAATATAATATGGCAAAATACAAACACACTCCCATCAATAGTAATAAACCTGTCAACAACATATATTTAAAAAGTTCATGTATTGTAATTTGAAGCTAACACCCACAAATAATGTAAAACTATATTTGAATGTTTAGGACTTTCGTTTCAGTTGACAATATATATTTTGCAAATAGTACAGAACATTATTCTGTCGTGTAAAAATAAAACATAATATCCTTTTAAAACATTTATATAATGACAAACTTTTAAAGCATTAAAAGTAAATAAAACACGTTGGATCATGTAACAGTGAAAGGGTTAGCAGTAAGCATGTCACAATGTTAAAGTTCCCCTGTGGTTGGGAAGGTTTTGGCACGATGCCAAGAATTACCAAACACGTTTAGTAAACAACGTTATAGAATACATGAGCCACAATAGGAGCTTAGTTTTCTTGAGCTGAATTTAAGCTCCGATACACCAGTTTTTGTGTGGGGTACTTTACGTATTTCTCTCTAGGCAAATACCTTAAAAAACAAGTCAAACAATGTTTTTAGCAATTCTAAATCTGTATTAAGTGGAAATACCCACATGATAGCTAGCTATGTGTTAACGTCAACAATTGGGCCGGCACACCCAACTGCACATGTGACATTCCAGGATATTGAATACGACCTCGGTAACAGAGACCGAGAGGTTTTAGTGTCACGTGATCCGACGTACACGGATATTGCCTATGACAATGGTGAGAGTATCTTAGACGAAAAGTTGGGCTGTAGAGGTCATTATGTCACCCACCAGAGGCGTAGCGAGGGGGGGGGGGGGCGATGCGGACCGTACCGGGTGACACCAAGGCAAAAAATAGCAATATACATAGAGAAAACTTGAGCGAGGGTGCAAATCGAAAGTTTGAGGGGGGTGCAAATAGAAAATTTGAAAGTTTGTCCCCGGGAAGGGTCGCTACGCCTCTGGGGGGTGACATCATTAAGTGCCGCACCGGGTGACACCCGACCTCGCTACGCCACTGCCACCTACGGACAACATTCAAACATTAGGACCAGCTAGCTAACGTTACTAGCACGCCGCTTGTAGTGACCCCAGCACATGTGATGCCCCACACTATGAACCCACCTGTTGAGGCGACCCCAAACACACGTTATGCCCCAACCTACGAACACGTTATGCCCCAACCTACGAACACGTTATGCCCCAACCTACGAACACGCCCCTTGTAACGACCGCAACACATGTGATGCCACAACCTACGAACATGTTATGCCCCGAACTACGAAAATTCCCATTGTAACGACCCCAACAAATATTATGCCCCAACCTACGAACACACCCTTTGAAGCGATCCCCAACAAATATTATGCCCCAACCTACGAACACACCCCTTGAAGCGACACCAACAAATATTGTTGTGAATGGACCTAAGTGTATGGAATGAGTTTGAGAGTATGTGTGTAGTTGAATGGAGTTAATATAGTTGTGGATGGTTTGAGAGTATGTGTGTAGCGGTATTAAGAAAAGATTATGAATGGTGAATAAATAAGGATGTGACGTAGGAGAGAATGTTTTCGTTGTTAGGAAGATAGTTGAGAGTTAGTCTTGGTCTTGTCGTCGTCTTGTGAGGATGTCTAGAAGTCGTCGTCCCGTCTATCGTTTATGTAGCTGTTGATATTATATGTAATAAAAGATAGAAACATCGTAGCGTCATTCTGTGTTCTTCATTGGATCGTCGTCATCTATTGTTCGTAACGTTCAGCATCGACCCGTACCGAAACACACTTCGCAACATATGGTGGAAGCAGCGGTTTGCTGAACTTATCTGTCGCACAGTACGTTCCCGTCTACACTTGCCGTAATGTCATCTCATCTGTGGCCAGCAGTATGCCTACATCTAGATTCGCCCGTTATCCACAGCAGTACGTAGTAATCATCAGTATCAACGGTTGTTTAATTTGATCGGGACTCAGTTGTGTACCAGACCCTGACCTTGGACCGTAATGGATGGACTTTTCGACGCTTGATGTGGCCTGCTCGATTCGTCGTCGTTTGCTGGAGACGGACTTCTGGTTGACCGGCGCGATATCCAGCGACCATATCGGGTCTCTCATCGTCCATTGATTCCCGTCAAGGTTAGAACTACGGATGTGGCCGTTTTCATCTTTGGTTCGTGCTGAGCAGTAGTCCAAAGGCCGGCATTTATTTGATGTCCACAGTTGTTTATTATGACGTCATCGCCACTCGTCCCCGACCCTCTACAATGGCCGTGCTGTTTTCGTCGTTTATGCAGATTTTCTTCATGACTGATGCTTAATTTTCGGGTTTCTTCCTACATCGTCAACTGTTCGTTGGAAGAGTTTACGTCATCACCCTCGTCTAACCCACATCGTCGTGATCGGCTGAATTGTTTGGCCTACATGTTTTGATGACGTCCCTGACCTTCATCATGTCAAATTTCTTCGTGGTTGACTTTATCGACAGTACAGACGAGAATTTTCTTCGTTTGTTCAACCCAGTATTGGTCGAGATGAATTCCCGAACTACAAGAACTATATTATCTGCCTGGATTCTCGAAGTTCAAGTCGACGTCAATCTGCGTCACCAATCCAGTGTGTGTGACTGACTTGGACTATACCAGCATGTGTACTACAAGTCATCGCCTGAATCTGATGTGGCCTATGTAGTGTGGGATCTGGAGTTGTCATGAAGACCTGATGTCTGGGATTGTTTAAGTTGAGTACACCTCTTCCATTTTTTTTAGATACTAAGATCTAATACAATTTTTTTGTTGTTCATTTTTAGTAATATTTGTTTAGGTCCTACTAGGTATATATATATATATATTTTTTTTTCAAACATCGTTGATCTGGATCTAGAATCCAGTTACCAGTGTCATAGTTCACACTAGTTGTGTAACATTCCATTTTGCCATTTACTTCTGAATCTAGATCTAGTGTTAGATCTATTTAATATTTAGAAGCAAATCATGTATTAATTAGGACAACTAGGCACTATCTACCATCTATATAAAAGTCGGTCTAGACATGGTGAATTCTAGTGTAAGGTAATAACAGCCAGTTACTGGTTCACCAATGTAAGTTAAGGTGATTAGTTTTAACAATACCTGTTAATTGATATTGGTAGATCTATATGATTTTACTCTCTCCAAATACCATCAAGGAGATAGAGTACTGTATTTTGTTATTGTGTATACAATTTTGGTGGTAGTTATAATGTTTACTATAATTTAAATTTAAATGTATAATTAACTTGTCTTATGTTAATTACAATTAACCATTCTCATTTAGGGAAGCGCCTTAGAGAGGGCGTTATTGAAATATATAGCGTTAGGTTCCCTTTTTGTGGATGGTCTTAATATGTATTAACTATATGGAATTTGTTACTTTGTTAGTGTTAGGTTTAGGGACTCTTTGGTGTATTAGATATGATATCAATTGAGGATATATTTTCTGATTTGGTTGTTGGACCCAGTATTTTTCCTGTTTCCCGTGTAGAGTAGTTGATTTTATTGTCGTGGTCACCCATTCATGCTGGATGCTGTCTGGTTGATACGTAACTTAGTTATATGATGGATAGTGATTATGGTTATTTGGATCTCGATGGTTTGCCGAGATATTTTGTTTGTCCCGGGGTCATGGAAAATTGTCCTCCATTAGATATTATATTTCTATACTTGAGATATAGCAATATCGTGGTATTTTAGGTACATTGTGCTAAATTATTATATCCTAAGAGGTTTGATTTTCTTGGTTGGATAATGAACCCATTAGCTTAGTGTTGTTGTTTTTTTTGGAGATAATTGATCTTCGCTAGATAATGATTTTGTTTTGCGAGACTGAGGATGCAGTCCGCGTTATTTTTTGGTATCTCGAGGTTGTGCCGAGTACCTGGTTGTTGTGTTTGGGGGTTCACGGGAAATACTCCTCTATGTGATATTGTATTGGCTTATTGGATGTGTTGATGGTTCTAATTTAGTTCATTAGTGTACTCCATTGTATAGATTGACTATAATATCTTTAGATAGTAATTGTTTTACTGGCATTTACCTAGACTGTTGATTTCCTGATTGTTGGATAGTAGTTTTATGATGCTTAGGAATCTATTGAGTTATATGATATATGGCCAAATCGTATTGATTTAAAATATTAGTTGGGATTTAATTTTCACATTTTTAGAAGCTATGTGACTTTGCTATTTGGTAGTAATATTATATTTTAAGGACAGGAAGAGGTGCTCAACAATTTTAATTGTAAATTAGAAGCTATTGTATGGTTTGGGTACATGTTGGTCCTGGATTATTTTTTTTATAGCTTGTGTTGATGTCCAGAGACAAGAAACCAAATGATGTGTGTGGACAAGGTGTTGGTTGGGACCAAAAGATGTGTGTGCTCAAGCTGACTGACACGTTGATGAATTATCATGGACTACAGAACATTGTCTTGGTTGAATGTTAAGCATATTGTATGGATGCATGTGTTGAAGCTGAAAATAGTTTGATGGTTTATGTATGTATTTTCAGCTAAAGAAAGGAGAGGGGTATGTTGTGAATGGACCTAAGTGTATGGAATGAGTTTGAGAGTATGTGTGTAGTTGAATGGAGTTAATATAGTTGTGGATGGTTTGAGAGTATGTGTGTAGCGGTATTAAGAAAAGATTATGAATGGTGAATAAATAAGGATGTGACGTAGGAGAGAATGTTTTCGTTGTTAGGAAGATAGTTGAGAGTTAGTCTTGGTCTTGTCGTCGTCTTGTGAGGATGTCTAGAAGTCGTCGTCCCGTCTATCGTTTATGTAGCTGTTGATATTATATGTAATAAAAGATAGAAACATCGTAGCGTCATTCTGTGTTCTTCATTGGATCGTCGTCATCTATTGTTCGTAACGTTCAGCATCGACCCGTACCGAAACACACTTCGCAACAAATATTATGCCCCAACTTACGAACACACCTCTTGAAGCGATGCCCAACAAATATTATGCCCAAACCTACAAACACATCCCTTGAAGATACCCAACAATACGAACCACAGTTCAACACATTAATTAAAATATATTTTATAGAAGGGAGTTTCCCTTAAGTTATTTACCCCTTCATACGTATACCAGGTAATGTAAGTGCACAGCCTTGATTCATGTAAGCGTTACCTGTGATTGACGTGTCACGTTGCCTGTGATTGACGTGTCACGTTGCCTGTGATTGACGTGTCACGCTGCCTGTGATTGACGTGTCACGTTGCCTGTGATTGACGTGTCACGTTGCCTGTGATTGACGTGTCACGTTGCCTGTGATTGACGTGTCACGTTGCCTGTGATGGACGTGTCACGTTGCCTGTGATTGACGTGTCACGTTGCCTGTGATTGACGTGTCACGTTGCCTGTGATTGACGTGTCACGTTGCCTGTGATTGACGTGTCACGTTACCTGTGATTGACGTGTCACGTTGCCTGTGATTGACGTGTCACGTTGCCTGTGATTGACGTGACCTTTAACCCCTGCCTTATGTTGTTCTAGCCGGGGCCGATCACGTGACCGGTGCCTTTTGAATAGAGGATTTATTTTTGACAGTTTATTCCCTGGCTGTTAATAAAAAAACAACATGACAACAACTAACAACTATTTAAAGCAAATTTAGTTAAGCTGAAACTCTTGGCGCGTACACAATAAAATTCCAAGTACATTTTTATCTTTATAAGACAATTAGTAGGTTTTTGGATCGATCTAGTGGGTTGAGCCGAAATAGATGCTCTAGAAACTCGACCATCCCCTAGCTAGCAAGTACAAAGTAAACAATGGATGCAGTAATCTTAACTCTAAAAGAGTTCTCAAGTTATTGAACTAGTTTTTTTAAATTATTTTTTGTTGGGGGGGGGATATTAAAATTGATTTTGATTTTCGATCCGATAAGATGTCAAAATGATGCTCTTTTCTGATACTTTCTCCAACTCGTGCTGGGTACCTATAAAAGCTGCTATTACTCTATAAGCCAGTATAAGCCAATCCCGTCACTTAAAAAACAAATTCGTAGTAAGAAACAGGAAATGTTAAGAAAGTTATTTGATAGCCTACACTGCGGAGGATATGTGAGGCCTAGCTATACCCAGGGTAACAATCTCAACGGCCTATGCATACACTGACTCATATCACTGACTACATCCTAACATCACTGACTATATCCTAACATCCTAGCTATCTACTATACCCAGTGTAACAATCTCAACGGTCCATTCATACACTGACTCCTGTCACTGACTACATCCTAACATCATTCATAGGTTGAGAACTTTGAACTCATCAGAACAATTAGAGCAAGGTTGGCATGTACTATCGGCTTAAACGGTAATGACAATTAAAAGTAAACTTCGTTAATTATGTATGTTTAGGTAATTTAATTTAGATACGGTTTTCAATTTTGTTAATGATTAATTTAATTAGCGCGCTAATTATCAATTTTCTCAAGTTATGTATGGTCGCCTGTCTGTATGTGTTACATAGATATGTGACATAGATGTGTGACATAGATGTGTGACATAGATGTGTGACATGGATGTGTGACATTTATGTGTGACATGGATGTGTGACATAGATGTGTGACATAAATGTGTGACATGGATGTGTGACATAGATGTGTGACATAGATATGTGACATAGATGTGTGACATAGATATGTGACATAGATGTGTGACATAGATGTGTGACAAAGATGTGTGACATGTATGTGTGACATAGATGTGTGACATTTATGTGTGACATGGATGTGTGACATAGATGTGTGACATAAATGTGTGACATGGATGTGTGACATAGATGTGTGACATAAATGTGTGACATGGATGTGTGACATAGATGTGTGACATAGATGTGTGACATAAATGTGTGACATGGATGTGTGACATAGATGTGTGACATAGATGTGTGACATAGATGTGTGACAAAGATGTGTGACATAGATGTGTGACAAAGATGTGTGACATGATAGTATGATTTGGATGTGTGACATACATTTTTGACATAGATGATGTGTGACATAGATGTGTTACATAGATGTGTGACATAGATTTGTGATATAGATGTTTGACATAGATGTGTGACATGGATGTGTGACACGAATATGTGACATAGATGTGTGACAAAGATGTGTGACATGATAGTATGATTTGGATGTGTGACATACATTTTTGACATAGATGATGTGTGACATAGATGTGTTACATAGATGTGTGACATGGGTGTGTGACATGAATGTGTTACAAAGATGTGTGACATAGATGTGTGACATAGATGTGTGACATAGATGTGTGACAAAGATGTCTGACATAGATGTGTGACATAGATGTGTGACATAGATGTGTGACATAGATGTGTTACAAAGATGTGTGACATAGATGTGTGACATAGATGTGTGACATAGATGTGTGACATAGATGTGTGACATAGATGTGTGACATAGATGTGTGACAAAGATGTGTTACATAGATGTGTGACATAGATTTGTGATATAGATGTTTGACATAGAGGTGTGACATAGATGTGTGACATAGATGTGTGACATAGATGTGTGACATAGATGTGTGACATGGATGTGTGACATGGATGTGTGACATAGATGTATGACATGGATGTGTGACATAGATGTGTGACATAGATGTGTGACAAAGATGTGTTACATAGATGTGTGACATAGATTTGTGACATAGATGTGTGACATGGATGTGTGACATAGATGTGTGACAAAGATGTGTGACATGATAGTATGATTTGGATGTGTGACATACATTTTTGACATAGATGATGTGTGACATAGATGTGTTACATAGATGTGTGACATAGATGTGTGATATAGATGTTTGACATAGATGTATTTCTTGGATGTGTAACGTGGATGTGTGATATTGATATTTGACATTGATATATTGTATTCATATGTCGCATATACTATGAGATGTATTTATGACTTTCATGTGCGACGTAAATGTATGACTTGGATCTATGACCAAAACAAATCACCAACAACAAACAACACAAACATGTCATTTATAATTGTGATCACGATCGCCATAACGTTGCTAACACCAGGAACAGTATTAAATCACCACACATCTCGTTAATCCACTGTTTCAAGTATCACACACCGGTGCGGGTCCTCATGCACCCTGCGACAGGTTGGCGGTACTGGAGATTATAACGTCTGGAACATAGATCCGCTTTTAACTAACCGCCTGTTCAGTTGCTGTACAGACTTGCGTACAACGTTTCTCTACATTTGTGGCTTAAAATTGTGTTCCTTATATTCATCTTAAAAGTTAATTTCATTAGTCGCAGAATTTATGTTTTTATTATAAATTTTAGAAAATTATTACTATTAATTTAAACATATGTAATTTTCAACTAAAGATCTACTTTTGCTTTCTTAATATAAACATATTTTATTTCATCAAGTTCAGTAATAAAGGTATGTTTTCCCGTAGGTTGAACTGGTGAACGTTGAAGATGATGATGTTGTGTCTGGTGATTCTATTGGCTGTTGGTCACGTGTGCGCTGTTGAACCTGGCTTCAAACTAAGAATAACAAACAAGGGACTGAACTATGGTAAATATCTGTGCTACGTTTAGCCAGTCGATGTGTTAAATTAAATACGACAGCATATTTCGAACAGCACAAAGTAGAACAGCAGAGTGCCCTAAAGTACATTGCATAATAGCACTGTAGAAAAGCAAATTGTTAAACAGTAAATTGTGCAAGAAGCACAAAGTGCAACATCTCGATACGCAACACCACAATGCACAACAGCGCAATGACCAACAACACTTTCTCTAACGGAACATGCCCAAAAGCACACAGCCAAACCACACAATAACCAACAACACTTAGTACTAAAGTACAATATGAAACGTCCTGAGCGTCTTCTTTGATTAACATGTTAACGACATCTAAAATACTTACATAGTTTTACTATCTCGGTTGGTATAAAACAATACCTTCAAACCAAGAGAAATTGTATAATCCATCTATCTAATTCTAATTAACTAGTGTACGGTACATTAACTCTTTATCGATCGAAGTCACATTTCTAGATACTTCTTCCTACAAGATTTCCGTTTACGCTTCTGTTTCCATAGCCAAAGACCTGATGGTCCGATACCTCCAAGAATCCTCCAATGACTTTCTTCCAGCGCAGATTGAAGGTGTAAACAATATCGCGCAGTGGAGTCTCCAAAAGTAAGTTGAAACGTGTACTGTGACTTCTAGAGTTAACACTTTAGCAACTGGTTTCATAGCAACCATCAGCGTTATCGTTTCTTTAGTGCTATAATATTTTGTTCCACTAGTATCATCTCCGTATACTGATTGTATTTCAGCATCCGGTACAAGAACTTCACAGTTGGGGACAGCTCTCTGCGGCTAAACCCCAGATTCCTGACCTTGACCTTACAAGATGTGGCTGTTGAATCCAGCATGGACGGTCTCCTCTCTCGTGATGCTCTGTAAGATGTGTACAGCTGATAGACAGCTGTAGGACAGCTGATAGACAGCTCTAGCTGTAGGACAGCTGCTAGACAGCTCTAGCTGTAGGACAGCTGCTAGACAGCTCTAGCTATAGGACAGCTGCTAGACAGCTCTAGCTGTAGGACAGATGTAGGGCAGCTCTAGCTGCTAGACAGCTCTAGCTGTAGGACAGCTGCTAAACAGCTCTAGCTGTAGGACAGCTGCTAGAGAGCTCTAGCTGTAGGACAGCTGCTAGACAGCTCTAGCTGTAGGACAGCTGCTAGACAGCTCTAGCTGTAGGACAGCTGCTAGACAGCTCTAGCTGTAGGACAGCTGCTAGAGAGCTCTAGCTGTAGGACAGCTCTAGCTGTAGGACAGCTGCTAGACAGCTCTAGCTGTAGGACAGCTGCTAGACAGCTCTAGCTGTAGGACAGCTGCTAGACAGCTCTAGCTGTAGGACAGCTGCTAGACAGCTCTAGCTGTAGGACAGCTGCTAGACAGCTCTAGCTGTAGGACAGCTGCTAGACAGCTCTAGCTGTAGGACAGCTGCTAGATAGCTCTAGCTGTAGGACAGCTCTAGCTGTAGGACAGCTGCTAGACAGCTCTAGCTGTAGGACAGCTGCTAGACAGCTCTAGCTGTAGGAGACTGGCAGGAAGACTAGTCAGGATTGGTACAACATAACTCGGATGCCGGACAGCTCTGATGCCCCGGACAGCACTTGACGGTCAGACAACTCTGATGCCGGACAGCACTTGACGGTCAGACTAACCAGACAAGACCGACGTGGGACAACACTTGACTATCAAAATGACGAACCGACAACAACAACTTGTCAAAAACAAAACACGGCAACCTTGTTTTAAAATATTACCATAAAAGTCTTATCGATTAATCAAATTCAATACGATTTGCTGACAACTCCCAATTACACACCTCAATCCACAGCACCGTGAACATCAACAGTATCAACCTGACGTCTTTGACCCTAAAAGTTCGTCTACTTTCAGGTTTGTCGTTTGGTTACGTTGCTACCATGTCATTTGTCACTCTACCTGCGTCCTGTTTGTCATATTACTACCATGTCATATGTCGCTCTACCAGTGACTTGTCTGTCATATTGCTACATGTCATTTGTCATTTTACCAGTGACCTGTTTGTTATATAGCTACCATGTCATTTGTCACTCTACCAACGACCTGTTTGTCACGTTGTCAAGATGTTTTCCTATTTTTCGCGGCGTTTTTACCAAATCATTAGATCCAATCAACATCTAATCCATCTACGGCTAAGCAAATTATCGTAATGAAGTTTACGGACTGATTATAAAAAACAGTTCTAAAACAAACATTTTACGATGTCGGTAATAAGAATTAAAACTAGATGAAAAACAAGGAATGGAAGTTAAAATACTCTGGATTCTACAAGTTTAACTGAGCATTCAACGGAATTAATAACATTATTTGTGTGTAACCTATCACCTTTAATATTCAAATGAACTTTGACATCTGTCAAATCACTGAGTTTTAACATTGAACAGGACTCAACCATGACGGAAAACTTAAACTTTCCCTGGGCTATTGCCAATGTACAGTGGGCGATATAAAGATGGGCTATGCTGGCGGGTCTATGCAGTTGTTCAGTGTCTTGACTGGTGCTTACACGTTCGACATCAAAAACTTGATAAGCAGGGAGGTAACGTATTACCCGTACATCGTTGATTTACTTCACATTAACCCCTCCCCCCCCCCCCCCAATCAAGCTTGCATAGTTTCGCATAGTATTGCATAAGAGAACAAGTTCCCTCCATTAATTGGAAAGGCACTTTAAAATGTATTTGAATCTATGTTTGCATTTTGTTACACGTGGTAAACAGTAATAGCTCATAGATTTCTTCAGGTAGATAATTAGTAGTCCTGGGCAGTACCTCCAACGTGAAGTCACTTGTCCTACTAGGGACCCAACACACTTAACAGGAACAACTTTTGTTGTTGTATTATTTGTTATTTTCATCAGTACATGACACGGAGCGCAGCAACGGTTTACCAGACACCTCGTTTGATTTTTCTTTCTAATAAAAAAAAAACTCAGAGACAATATTTTCAGTCTTCTTCTTCATTGACTCCGATTTCAGCCTGCTTTTCTTTTTGGATTTGCTTCCATAGCCTTTGTCCAACCAAGAACAAACTACAAGGCAGCAGTTGTTTAATTTTGGAGTTGTCTCTCCTAGAAGAGTGGCTGTCCCCAGCTAACGAGCCTCATCTGCCCGAGGGTTCGAACTTGAGACTTTTTGGTGCAGCAACCATGAGCTTTTCCGACTCGACCACGCCGACCCCTAATATTTTCAGTGATTGCTGCAATTTTTTTTTTTTTTACAAATTTTTCAAAGTTAAAAAACAAGGGACCACAGAACAACACACAGTTTGAGAATCGTGGTAAGAAATCAAGAAATTATGCAACTAAATTTTAAAAAAATTGATTGATTATTCAAAATTTGATTGCAGGTTTGTAGCTCATTGAATAAATTTGTCGGCCAGTTCAATGATCTCTTGCCGGATATGAAATGTAAGTTTGGGTTGTAAGTAATTGCTTAATTTATATGTGTGTTTATATACATATATATATATATATATATATATATATATATATATATATATATATATATATATATATATATATATATATATATATATGCGTGTGTGTGAGAGTGTGTGTGTATCCATGTGCATTTATATACTTAATTTAATTAATTTCGCACGATGCTTTAATTAATGACATCAATACTCCACTCAACAGGGCAAGATAGGAAAATCATCTTTGACTACAGTCTGACGGTCGGACCCCAGTCGACGTACAGCTACATGGAGTCATGGCATAAGGTAACTATTACTCGAACTCTCTCATGTTCTTGAACTTTTCCCTTGAGTCAATTCACCCCTGTCAGCGGTAAAAGGTCACAGAAAAAGTCACACAAAAAGTCACAGAAAAAAGTCACAGAGGAACAATTTTATCGGAGAAAAATCACAGAAATAAAGTGACAGAAAAGTCACAATTTTACTCGAAGAAATATTTTGGTTTACTTGTTCAGAATTGTAAAACTCTGTAAAATTGTGTAACTGTGGTTTGCATTGTGTTAGTAACATATTTACAAAAATAAAATAATTAAAGATAACTATGATTTTAATACTAATTCAACTTTTATCCTCTTAATAAATATAAATACTAAAAGATAATTTACATACTAGCCTCAACTTGGTTACATACATATATAAATACTGTACGATAATTTATATACTAGCCTCAACTTAGTTACATACATATATAAATACTGTACGATAATTTACATACTAGCCTCAACTTGGTTACATACATATATAAATACTGTACGATAATTTACATACTAGCATCTATTTGATAAATTTTTTCCTCTGACTTTTTTCCTCTGACTTTTTTCCTGTGACTTTTTTCCCTACAATCGTGTAAGCCCCACCTTTCCCTCGCACATGAGTTACGCCTGCTTCCTTCCATCAATGTTTCACCTCAACAGGGGGAGTTTATCAGCAGCTCATATGCTAAGTACCAATTTTCACCTGAGCACATGTCGTCGCCTCAGCCCATGCCAGTACCTGAGCCCATGCGAGACTTCCAGGAAGACGACGCCATGTTTTACGTGTTGGTCAACGAGTACCTGTTCAAATCGTTGATGGCTGCACTGCATGAGAACACACCTGTGCTACACGTACTAGGAGATGCAGAAGAGGTAAAACAAATCCGGCTGGCAAATAATTTTCAAATTTATTCTTGATTATATTTGCTGGCAAATAATTTTCAAATTTAGCTCTTCATTATATATGCTGGCAAATAATTTTCAAATTTAGCTCTTGATTATATTTGCTGGCAAATAATTTTCAAATTTAGCTCTTCATTATATATGCTGGCAAATAATTTTCAAATTTAGCTCTTGATTATATTTGCTGGCAAATAATTTTCAAATTTAGCTCTTCATTATATTTGCTGGCAAATAATTTTCAAATTTAGCTCTTGATTATATTTGCTGGCAAATAATTTTCAAATTTAGCTCTTGATTATATTTGCTGGCAAATAATTTTCAAATTTATTCTTGATTATATTTGCTGGCAAATACATTAAAAATTTAGCCCTTGATTATATTTGCTGGCAAATAATTTTCAAATTTAGCCCTTGATTATATTTCTTGGCAAATAATAGTCGAACTAACATTCAGCCCTTGATTATATTTGCTGGCAAATAATATTCAAATTAACATTTAACCCTTGATTATATTTGCTGGCAAATGATATTCAAATTAACATTTAAACCCTTGATTATATTTGCTGGCAAATGAAATTCAAATCAATATTTAGCCCTTGATTATATTTGCTGGCAAGTAATATTGAAATTAATATTTAGCCCTTGAAAAGTTTAATGATTAAGTTGATTATTGCTTAACGTAATTTTTTTCAAACTTGCAGTTAACGTGATTTCCGTTATCTACTAATCAGATTTCACACTCTTCTGCGATTTCTAAGAACAAACGCGAATCATCAATGACCGTATAATATTATTTAATTATAAAGTAGTATTAAAAGATTTTTCTAGTTTAAACTTTAGCCTGTTGCCAGTGAACTGGACTTCTTGTAAATTTTGATCGTCGTTGATGAAACAATCAAGGGGAAACCTGATTAGCTAAACCAGGGGTCTCCAAACTTTTCAGTCAGAGGGCCGCATTAACTAACAAATTTCAGTTCGGGGGCCAGTTTCTTCCAGGCAGGTCTTTGATTTTTCTGGGCAAAGTTCCTCAGCCATCACCAACAAGCGTTTTTTCCGTGGACAAAAAGATCTCCGCGGGCCGGATGAGAGGACATCGCGGGCCGCATCCGGCCCGCGGGCCGTAGATTGGAGACCCCTGAGCTAAACCAATAAAGAGGCAACTTCACAATAATGACAATCCAATGTTTCGATAATAGGGGTAAATGAAAGCTTCACAGATATTAACTCAAAGTTGTTTTTTGTTGTTTACAAATACCCAATCTTACGTGTATTTGCAATTTGCACGTGATTCGTGGTATTGGTTAAAATAAGCGTGGTTCGTCGGCCCCAATTAACGTACCACTTAATTAATAGTTTTACATTCTCAGATATGTGCAGTGGTGCGACAGAACCAGTCGCTCGTTCATAAAAGTTAAATATGGAATAACTTATACACCTAAACGCACCTGAATTATTTAAATTATATTCTACATCCAAATAAACTCGATATACTTGAAATCTTTTGCAATCGAAAGCTTTAATCAAAGTTTGCGATAAATGAATAACTGTTTTCTGTATAGTGATTTATTTTTCTAACAGCTTTCGGAGACCTACAGGAACTTGTTGATATCTGTAATCAAACATTATGTCACAGAAGATGCCTTGGTAATAATTACATATCTCTCTCTCTCTAACATACATACATCTATATATATATATATATATATATATATATATATATATATATATATATATATATATATATCCATATATATATATATATATATATATATATATATATATATATAGCCTAATTTTAGCTGGCACCAGTCTATAACACAAGACTTTGACCCATTAAATTAATGAAAACATTTTTGTAACCATGACGACAAGGCCAGAACAAATATTCTCGTGGAAGTGGTGGCTGACATAACACCAAATGTTGAACTAACAAGTGCTGGCATCAACGTGACGTTAAGTGGGGTGTGGAAGTTGACGTTTGGAGATATGCATCTAAACCGCTACTTTGTGAGTTGTCGTACTTTCTAAACCGTTACTTTGTGACTTGTCGTACTTTCTAAACAGCTACTTTGTTTCATGGTAATGCATATATAGCTGTTTCATGGTAATGCACATACAACTGTGTTTCAGAATGCGTCGCGTGTTTTCACCCCAATCATACTGAACAACACGTATACGATACAGTCTCAGCAACATAAGTAAGTCTTACCAAACAAATCATTCACATCCCGAGATTAGCTACAGTATGACGCTGTCTAAGGACGTGATTTGATTTTTAGTTTGATGGCTAAATTTAATATCTGTGTCTTAACCTCGTTAAATCAAAACTACAAACTAAACAAGCATTGGGTATGGTAAATATGTAGGTTAGGCAGCTTTATCTTGCCCAAATTGATATGCTAATTTAATATTACTGTTGTTACGTGTAGTCGTTTGAATATATATTTTTAAAATTCGGCTGCAGTGGACATGCTTTTTATGCTCTCATTACTGTCTTCAGGCTAAAGGTGATAGGATGGTTGACTTATAATTTTTTTTTTTACATTTTCAGAATCAAGTTCGGCGATCACTTTACTAATCTGCCTGAAAGTGATGTAAGTTATACAAATATTCCAGACTGCTAACGTTTGAATAGTTGAAATAAACTGGAACTCTACCGCGCCAAATATCGACTAAATATTTAAATAATTGGACGACATACCACACCAGAAGTTGACTTCATATTTAGACTCAATGAATTTTTTTATCGCTTCTAAAATATTTTGCCTTCTGCCTCAACCATACGACCAGATGTATCTTATTCCCACTACTTTAAGGTTAAGACGTGGTGTTGTGGTGGGGTTATAGTTATAGTTACTGACTGATAAATAACAATGCGCGTTTCACTTTAGTCACGTTTGGTCCCACATGAAATCTCATACACATTTTAGCGACCAATGCAGTTATCACAGAAAGCAAAAAAAAATTTTTTTTTAATTTAAAATTCATTTAAAACTTAATGTTAGTAAGGTTTTATATTTGTTTTATTATATTATATCTTAATCCTAGTGTCTTTAAACCATTCATATTATAATGTTTGTAATTGAAAATGTGTAAGTCTTACATCATTTACAGGTCCAATTATTAACTGAAGGATTTGAGTCTGAATTTTGGTCCAGCTTCTGGGTTGGAGACAGCGGTAAGATACGAGTACAGTCGTGTTTAAATTGTTTGACATTTAACTTGAAGTTTACATCTAACGTAATACAGAATGTTAAATCAGCTACTTTTAGGGGGAGTGAGGAGTAGCGTTTTAACTGAAAATGACACTTCTGATATCAAGAAAAATGACACTTCTGATATCAAGAAAAATGACACTTCTGATATCAAGAAAAATGACACTTCTGATATCAAGAAAAATGACACTTCTGATATCAAGAAAAATGACACTTCTGATATCAAGAAAAATGACACTTCTGATATCAAGAAAAATGACACTTCTGATATCAAGAAAAATGACACTTCTGATATCAAGAAAAATGACACTTCTGATATCAAGAAAAATGACACTTCTGATATCAAGAAAAATGACACTTCTGATATCAAGAAAAATGACACTTCTGATATCAAGAAAAATGACACTTCTGATATCAAGAAAAATGACACTTCTGACATCAAGAAAAATGACACTTCTGATATCAAGAAAAATGACACTTCTGATATCAAGAAAAATGACACTTCTGATATAAAAAAAATGACCGGATATCAAGAAAAATGATACTTCTGATATCAAGAAAAATGACACTTCTGATAGCAAGAAAATCGGTTGATAAACTCATTAGGAATCAGCACTAGCTGTGTCTAGCTAGAGATAGAGACAGGTTAATTTATGTTTTGGTGTATGTGTAGGTATAGGTGTAGGTATAGGAGTAGGTGTATGTGTAGGTATAAGAGTAGGTGTATGTGTATGTCTAGGTGTAAGTATAGGAGTAGGTGTATGTCAAAATGTAAGTATAGGAGTAGGTGTATGTGTAGGCCTATATGTATGTCTATGTGTAAGTATAGGAGAAGCTCTATGTGTATGTGTATGTCTAGGTGTAAGTATAGGAGTAGGTGTATGTGTATGTGTAGGTTTAGGTGCAGCAGTAGGTGTTTGTGTAAGTGTAGGTAAGCGGTAGGTTCTGAGCTAATGCTATGATTTTGGGTGGAAATTTCCTTGGGGCTTAGGATAGTGTGTGGAGAGAATAAGCTTTAGACTTGCCGGTCCCTGGGTATTCTGTTGAAATACGTTTTACTTCGTACTTACTTTTTCAGACATTCTATAGGATGGCGAGAAACATTTGGGGTGGGCTTTTGACACTGTGATTTTTTTTGGTATTACTGCATAATAGAGGGCGGGACATCGACCTTAAACGATTTCAAATAATATATTTTGAAATAGTATTTTAATACTACTACTGTATATGCTAGTCCTGCCAGATAAATGTGTTGCCTAGCACTGATATTTGAACCGGTTAATTTTCTAGAGTCTAGAGCCATTGGGATCATTGAACCATTTGTCACGCTGGTAAATGCCAGGATCATTTTCAAAGACGTAAGTAGAACACCCGATTGACATAGGAATAAGGTAAAATAACTCACAGTATTGTCTTAATAAATCCATCGTATCGTAAAATGTGAAGACAGGATTTCTTCTTAGAGGGATGGGGGGGGGGCTCAAATATATATATATATATATATATATATATATATATATATATATATATATATATATATATATATATATATAGGCATTTATATATGTATAAGCCTATATATATATATATGCTTACATATAGTTTTGGCGTTCATTTGGAGTTACTACCCTCATAAATTCCGTTCCCTGCGTAATTCATTGAGTGACGTGCGCCTATGTCAAAATGGTATAAACAACTTCATTAGCTGCACAAATTGGTTTATTATTAACTTTTTATATTTAATACTTTATTTTTGCTACATGTATACTTTATAAGCACTTTTGATTAGACATATAAATATATAAACCAAATATACACTTATATAATAAAGTATTAGTAACCAGAGGCGTAGCGACCCTTCCCGGCGCCCGTGGATAAAACATTTGATTTGCACCCCCCCCCTCCCTCAAACTTTCAATTTGTTTTTCCAAATCTTTTTGGCGCCCCCTAAGGTCGGCGCCCGGGGACATGTGCCCCCTCGCTACGCCTCTGTTAGTAACCAATGTAGGCAATAGCCATTGTGTTTGTATAGACGCGACTGAGAGCTGTACACTGACGAACTTTGACCTCTTCTCTATAGGACCTCCTCGTGTTGGCCACAGACTTCAGCCTGTCCTCTAGAACAGACCCACAAGCACCGCCCATGTAGAAGCTGCACCCCTATGCTATGATCCTATAACTCTTCATATCTTTGCACAATGTTAACATAGTTATCACATGCGGAATAGGAATGCATTTTTTCTCGAGAACACAAAAGCAAGACCTTTGTTCAAATATTTAATCAAATTGTATTCTTCACCAATTTTTATCCAGTTGTGTCTATCATCATCAAATTTAGCCTAGCATCATGCAGTTTAGCCTATCATCATCAAATTTAGCCTATCATCATGCAGTTTAGCTTATTATCATCAAGTTTAGCCTATCATCATGCAGTTTAGCTTATTATCATCAAGTTTAGCCTATCAGCCAAATAGATTACTTCTTTTCTAATCGTTCCCTCGCAGTTTCCTAAGCTGTTTTTATTAATCAGAAAGCGTTTGCTAAATAATTTGGTATCAATTAACAGAAAATAAACATTAATCATTACAACAATCTTGACTTGATTTATATGTTCTGTACACCCATTCATAAAGAATTCACTTGGCATAATGACTAGGATAGACAGGAATTAGGTGGAAGGGGTGGGACTAGTCTGGAGGGTATACGGCACACAGTATTTAAATGGTGATACAGCTCAAGAATTGTAGATTCCATTTTATTTATACCACATACAACAGTTGTGTGAGTAGACACGTACAACTAAAGTAGTTAACATTTAAATAGAAAAAACTACTCACAAACAATTACTTTAAGAATGATTTTAAAAAAAATTAAATGACGGTTTGTCTGTCTCCTCCTGTCATCCTATTGATCTATTTGGCTGTCTCATCCTATCACCCTATTGCTCTAATTGGCTGTCTCATCATTTCATCCTGTTGATCTATTTGGTTGAGTGAGATATAAAGTTCCACCTGAGGAGAATGTGCAGGTCTGTTACAACTTAAGTTAGAGGAGACATTGAAATATGTTTTGAAAAACCACTTTACGTCTATATATATATATATATATATATATATATATATATATATATATATATATATATATATATGTATGTATGTATACATATATATATGTATACATATACATATACATACATATATATATATATATATATATATATATATATATATATATATATATATATATATATATACATATATATACATATATATACATATATATACATATATATACATATATATATATATATATATACATATATATATATACATATATATATATACATATATATATATATATATAGGCTATATATATATATATATATATATATATATATATATATATATATATATATATATATATACCATTTCTCATACTGTGTCTTCGCTATATTTACATTTGCTTGCCAATGTACTTTGTATTAAAATGATAATTCAAACATATTACTATTATCTACAACCATGGAGATCGGTTTGATCGGGTTGGTAAAGTTCAAGGTTACTACTAAACCGACAAGTCCTGGGTTACAGCCCCCCACCCCACCCCTCCATCCTCACAGTGCAGATAAGGATCGATAGCTAAGGACAGCAACCCATCTATAAGAGAAAACTCTAAAATCAAACAACTGCTGCCTTGTAGTTTGTTCTTGGATGAACAAAAGCTGTGGAGTCAAATCCTAAAAGAAAATTGTTTTAAATGGAACGGCTAATAGAATGGGTTGGCAGAGGCGTGGCGACTCATTCCGGCGCTCGGGGCGAACCATCGAATTTGCGTCACATGGGACGACGCCCGGGATGGCCGCCCCACTCGTTATTCCCCTATGCCTATGCGTGCGGGTATTTAACAGGTTGAAAGATACACGATAACTAATTGATACAACAATAGAAAATATGGGGAAAAAATAACCGGCTCTATAAAATTAACCATTAAAACCATTAATGTCCCGTAACGCCCGCTGCCGCCCGACACCGTTAATGTCCCGTAACGCCCGCTGCCGCCCGCTTACAATACGCATAGAAAAATTAAATTTGTTTCATTAAAATTTGGCCTACAAATCCTAATTTTTAACTAAACAGGAAGTCGGATGGTTTCAGCATCCTTTTCCGGTCGTCTAATTTTAATGGCGCTTTTGAAAGATAAAAAATAATAGTTTCTTTCTATCTCGAAATTTTCGACTCATCTGTCGTATTTTTAGTAGATTTAATATTAAAAATAAAAAAAAATTAATGCCTCTAAACGTATCTAGGCATGTATTTTATGAATTATATATGTTAAACATAACCAAATTGATATTTAACTGTTAAATTCGATGCATAGTTGTTTAGACAAAAATAAATAAAGTTGACTACCGAAAATGACCTATTTTGAATTTTCTCCGACATTTTTAATTTTTATACTGTACTTTTACCGAATATAATATATTATATTTAATACTGTTGGAAAGCCAGGTTTATTCCCAACATTAAGCAGTAGTTTTTATCTTAATTTTCAATTTCATTTAGACAAAAACAAATATTTTGTGAAACTATTCACTTGATCATACAGAGTTATGCTCCTTACATTGGGCCGTCATGGGTGGAGTTTTGGTAGAATGAATGGGACATTAATAGAACAATGGAATCTGTAATACTTTTAATTTGACCCGTTAGAGTTAAAATTGATTTATCTTCATATCAGTGATACTAACCATTTGTTTCAAAACATTTGCTGTTTCTATCAATTCTTCTTGTTGTTTTCTGATCATGATCAGTTCAGCATGCAGTTTTACTAAGCTCCGTCTCATCATTACAGACACCCATAGCAAGCAAAGGGAGATCAGTGTCAATACGCTGGAACAGCATGAAACAATGTCAACCGTAAGACAGTGGCTGTGTGGTGTGTAATGTGTGGCCTCACACACAGGCACTAGACATACAAGTCCACTCTCACAATCTGGTTATCAGACAAGACAGTCAATCTACTCACACTAGATACATTACAAAATATGCAGACATAAGACACCACTCAACCAAGACACTTCATACATAAGACACCACTCAACCAAGACACTCCATACAAAAGACACCACTCAACCAAGACACTCCATACGTAAGACACCACTCAACCAAGACACTCCATACATAAGACACTCCATACACAAGACACCAGTCAACCAAGACACTCCATACAAAAGACACCACTCAATCAAGACACTCCATACGTAAGACACCACTCAACCAAGACACTCCATACATAGGACACTCCATACATAAGACACCACTTAACCAAGACACTCCATACATAAGACACCACTTAACCAAAACACTCCATACATAAGACACTCCATACATAAGACACCACTTAACCAAGACACTCCATACAAAAGACACCACTCAATCAAGACACTCCATACGTAAGACACCACTCAACCAAGACACTCCATACATAAGACACTCCATACGTAAGACACCACTTAACCAAAACACTCCATACATAAGACACCACTTAACCAAAACACTCCATACATAAGACACCACTCAACCAAGACACTCCATACATAAGACACCACTCAACCAAGACACTCCATACATAAGACACCACTCAACCAAGACACTCCATACGTAAGACACCACTCAACCAAGACACTCCATACATAAGACACCACTCAACCAAGACACTCCATACATAAGACACCACTCAACCAAGACCCTCCATACATAAGACACCACTCAACCAAGACAAACATATCTCGCAACAAGCAGGTAATCACGAACACAACCCAAAGCTTACAATACATTTTACCTTAATATGGCCACATAAAACAACCCCAGAGCACTTGAGTTGAACCCATCACATAAGCCACAGGTGTCAGCAGCTTGAGGTTCACTGGGTGGGTGACACAACCGTTCACTCAAATCGTGGCTGACAGCCCAGTGTGCTGACCCTAAGGGGCGTTCAAATGGACAAAAAGTAATTATTAAAAAGCTATGTTTGAGTTGCATTTGTGAACTATAAACAGACGTAGTTCAAACAATAGACTTCTACGTGGCTGCATGGACTGATTTTGCTTTTGTGGTTGTTTTTTTTTTACATCGACTGTGCAACAAGATAAACACTGCTAATGATGCCAAAGTAAAAATGGTCCCTTTACTTTTCCTTATTGAGGCGGTGGGTATTTTTTCGCCGAAACAAACCTGACGGTTGCTGATCTCAGTGGTGTATGGAAAAATAAATGTTGACGCGTCAAAGGGGACTGTGTGGTGATAGAGCACTCGACTGCAAACCTAAAAGTATCAAGTTCGGTTCTAGGACTTGACTCTGTTGGATGTCCATGAGTTCACCCAGCTTTGATGGGGGCTCGACCATTTTATTCATACCCTCCCTTTCAAACTAGCTTAGAATGCACGCATAAATAGTTCTGGATATTTCAAAAATATATAGATTAGGCCTAAAACTTTAAAAAACACCCGAGAGCGCTACATAGGGGAAAAACTCGCCTTTCAGAAATCGCCAACTCAAAGTTAGCAATTGTATTTGGTATAGCCAGCACTATGTCATGTGATCAACTCATCTTTGTTGGCCCGTGTAAAAAACCGTTCTACTCTATTCTTGTCTGGCCTAAAAACAGTAGCGGAGCGGCAGGCAACAGAAAACAATGACAATCTATACCTGTACCTTCAGATTTGTTGTATGCGGGTCTACTCACCCCCCAAACCCCCAAATGACTGAGTGTGACGTCATTTTGCTTCCCGATAACAAGACGGTTCCAGCTCAATTATTTTTTTTTATTTATCAATAATGTCATGTTCTAAATCCATTATGGTATCATGGGGGTGGGGGAAGGGAAATCAGTTTTTCATCATAACTACAAAACAATTCAATCTTATTAAGTGCTTTATACAGAAATATTAAGAAAAGTTGAAAGACAACCACTTTTGAAACAAAAATCAACACATCAAACTTGCGAATAGAAAATTCTCAAGGGGAAACTACTCTGATACTTATTTTGAAAGATGGCCGCTACTTGTATTTTCTCATTGTTGTATCAAACACTGTTGTTACAAGTTCATCCCAGAATATTTTGTAATGATTGGTTTGGCCCTTGATTGTGATTTTTTATTCAATTAGTATTAATTAGTCTATTAGTCTAGCTGTTACTATCACTATCGTTTTAGTTGCGTAAAATCGGCTGAGGCTAGTAATGTGCGAAACAGTTGCCTCATTGTTAAGGCTTTATTTAATATAAGTACATTGTGATATATTTGTGTCAGATATTATAGTTAATTGAATAATAAACCAAAAATCAATCAATGATCAATGGCTCAATAGATCTATATCTGTATATCAATATACTATACGCAAGAATTTAACTTTAAACAGCAGTGTTTGCGAGCAAGATTTGCTAGATCTATATAAAAAGCGGCTATCTGTAAGTTAGAGTGGTTTCCCCTGAATCTCTAACTATAATTTCACCAAAAAAAGAACTTAAACAAGCTGGCTACTGTTGCATCTGATGAAAACATCTCTTGTCTTCATTTTTTAATGAAAAGTTTTAATACAATTGTTTAAAAACAGGTAGATTTCTAGATCTAGAATAATCTAGATCTAGATTAATGAAACTTTGAAACATTTTTGTAACTTTTAAAACATAGAACATACTAAAAATGAGTCACCTTTTTTCACATTACTAGATTAGTCTAAGATTAGTCTCGGTCGATTTTACGTACCTAAAATTAAAACGATAGATTACCCGAAATTCGATACTAGATCTAGATCTAAAATAGATACTAGATTCTAGATCTAGATTTTCTAGATCTAGATCTAGGTAGTTGGACTAGAGTCTAGCTAGAGTCTAGATACTAGATATCTAGATTCTAGATTCACTTTTAAACAGCATGAAAACCTTAAAAAACCTCCAATTCATGAATTATCAGGACTTTTTAAAAGCAAGGCGCCATTAGTTTTAGAAATAGAGGTAAATATTACCATTATCTTTTAGATCTAGATTAAAATCTAGATCTAGATCTAAATCCATGTTTTAGGACCGGCTCAATCCTTTTCTTGTTGCAGTTTTTGTATTTTAGCGCATCGGCTGCTTGGTATCGGCATAGAATAGTTCAGGCCTAGGCCTAGATTGTGCGCAATGCAGTCTAGTGGGAAAATCCGAAAAGTTAGAGCGGTATCGTGCGAAAAACACGTTAAAATATCCAAGCTACGTTCACTTCTAAGAAGATATTTGATGCTTTTATAAACGGTTTACTTTTGTAAACTGCAGACAGGATTATATATTAGTGCAGTCTTGTTACTTTTGTGAACTGATCACAGTTTAATTTAGTGTAATTTTGTTACCTTTGTGAACTGATTAAAGTTTAAATTAGTGTAATTTTGATACTTTGTAAATTCTTAACGCTTCGTATCCAAACTTAACACAACACGGTAGACCCATTGAAGGTTGGACAGACAGAGGTTTAGTGGGGGTGGGGATGGACAAGGTTCTTGGGGTGGGGACGGGCAAGGGTCTTGGGGTGGGGATGGACAAGGGTCTTGGGGTGGGGACGGACAAGGGTATGGGGATAAAGACATACAGACGTTTAGTGTTGGGATAGACAGAAGTCTAAGGTGGAGACAAACAAACATCTGGTGGTGGGGACAAACACAGACAAAAATCTGGTGGTGGAGACATAAAAAAATCTGGTGGTGTAGTGTAGACAGACAAACACAGACAAAAACCTGGTGGTGGAGACAAACAAAAATCTGGTGGTGGGGACAAACACAGACAAAAATCTGGGGGGGGGGGGGGAGAGGGGAGACATAAAAAAATCTGGTGGTGTAGACAGACAAACACAGACAAAAATCTGGGAGGGGGACAAACACAGACACAAATCTGGGGGGGGGGAGGGGAGACATAAAAAAATCTGGTGGTGTAGACAGACAAACACAGACAAAAATCTGGTGGTGTAGACAGACAAACACAGACAAAAATCTGGTGGTGGAGACATACAAAAATCTGGTGGTGGAGACATACAAAAATCTGGTGGTGGAGACATACAAAAATCTGGTGGTGTAGACAGACAAACACAGACAAAAATCTGGTGGTGGAGACAAACAAAAATCTGGTGGTGGGGACAAAAACAGACAAAAATCTGGGGGGGGGGGGGGAGGGCAGACATAAAAAAATCTGGTGGTGGAGACATAAAAAAATCTGGTGGTGGAGACATAAAAAAATCTGGTGCTATAGACAGAAGTACTCTGGCGTGGAAAACCTTTCACCCAAACACTAAGTATAAGGGACATTTACAAATTGAATTTAATGTATGCAAATAGTTTATTGTCGCCGTGCCACTTAACTCTAATCTAAGGTTGTTCTGACCTGAGCAGGTCACGTGATGTGTCAGACCTGGCAGGGGTCGTCGTCTCTGTGGATTGGTGGAGTGAAAGTCACGTGCTACATCACGTGATAGAAAACTTTCCCATCGAATGTTAGTGACACGAAGTTATTTATGAATCAAAGTACTGAAGTATGCATGAGAATAGTATAGATTTTTCATTACATTCTTTAAATAAGGCATTTCATGTTAATTCGACATTTTCTTGTCTGTACTCGTAGTTTGCGATTTGGTGGATTTATTTTGAACAACAAGTTAGTCTAGATAGCTATTGAAAAATGCAATAAACACACACACATACACACACACACACACACACACACACAAGTCAGTGCGCCGCAATACGTGTATGGATGGACATAGGTAGCCAAACAGCTGAACTGAAGATTGGTTAGCAATAAACCTAAAATCTTTAAAAAAATATTTTGTTGGCTACATTGTGAAAACATATTTTGTATGTAAAAGCAGGCAACTACATTTTAAAATATTTTGGTTTTCAACCCTTGTCCCTTGTCCTAAAAATGCAACACCCAATTGAAGTTGTAATACATTTTTGACACTTTTTATAATGAGGACATAAGGCAGAACATCGGGTCAAAACTTGTTAGTACCACAATACAGCTCTTTACTGACAAAAAAAAACGCGTATTAATTTGTATAAAAAGTAAATTCATATGGCGTACTAAGAACTAAATTAAATACGTACATTGTTTTTCAAGAAATCAAGAGGAAAAACCAAAGATAATACTTTGAGTTTTGGAAATCAAACTTAACTTCAAATGTATAATTAGATTTTACAATGCCTAAGTTGTTTTTTTAATATTTTATTAAACTTGTTTCAGTTTAAAAAAATTTCTTTATGGCAAATGTGGTGAAAATGAATTCTAATCTTTTCAGTATTATACTATGCTAAGCAAAATGATACATGTATAAACATAGTTTCAGAATTTAAAATGAATGTAAAGAAATAGTGAAAAGGAGTTAGAATTGTCTAGCGTTGAGTATGTTAGCTACTTCCCATTTACGATTAAAAGATATTCAAGGGAAACAACCTAAAAAATGCTCTCTATTGTTAAAGATATTCAATTGTAACACAAATAAACAGGATATTTAGTGTTTATTTTTATAGCAACATTGAATAAAATAAAAAAAAGTTAGAAAATGTGTCAATTTAGCTTAAACTAGAGAAGAATAGCAATAGTTTGACTCTATTTAAATGTATAACCATTAGATGTATTAAGTTCAAAATTTAAATAATTATGAAAGTTTGCATAAACAACAATCAACAAAAACGCCAATTATGTTAAATATTTTTTCCGTTTGAACAACCCTTTAATCGAGTTGTCCTGACGAGACCTTCTCTTCCAACTAGAACTAGCTCGAAGTTGCGTATGTGGACAACCCAAAAAAGGTAAAAGTGCATTACAAACTAGAATTCACAAGATACCAAAAAGACCAAGGTTGCGGCACCCTTAGATGGGTCCCACCTGCACTCAGGAACAATACATTACTAAAGGCACTGAGAACCATCAGCAAAACAGAACCCACAATCACCGCAATACCTCACACAAACAACCGTAAATTCATCATCTATAACGACAACCCACTACATCAAAATAACACAACATTAAACATTCTAATAGCACTACCAGGCAGACGTCAAGCTTGCCAAACATGCAGCGCGAATAGTCACTGGACCAATCACTGCAAGAAATCAAACCCAGAAAACAATCACTGCAAGGAATCAAACCCAGAAGCAACTCTAAAAGAATAACCTTCAACAACACAAAAACCGGTAATATCCGCACAAACAACTTTAACTACGACTACAGAGGAGCCACCAGTCGGAGTATCAACAGCAACAACATATCAAAACATAGCAACAACAAGCTTCAACACAGAAACAGAAATAAACACCACCACGCCATCAAAAAGGAAAAATGAACACAGCCCAACAGAGTTAGGAAAAACAACAAAGGTTCTAAAAACCACAAAAGCAGTTCACGACACCACGAAATGCAAATTCTGCATCTAGAAGTTCAAAACATCCACGGAAGCGGAAGATCATAAAAACAAAGCACACAAAAATCTCTGCGTCGATAAAATAATTCACACCGACATAAATAGGCACTACAATCAAGAACACCAAGACGTAACTACTTACGAATGCCTCTATTGCAATGCAATCCTCTCACTAGAAGAAAGCATCCAGATGCACGTAACAAACCACCATCCGAAGACCTTTCAAAAATAGGTACTACTACGGAAAATAAACGTTAATCGGCTGCTACTCCAGTCTAGTTTAGACGTTTTGTATTAGTTACACACTTTGAAATTATAGCAACCAATGTATTCATAAAGCCACTCTAACCAATAGGGCTGATAAATAGGTCACCAACCAGTTCTATGGCTTATACAGTGTTTATTGAGACGTAGAATTGGTTGGTGACCTATTTACCAGCCCTGTTGCCAAAACTGTTTTATTAAGTGATAAAAGTAATACTGGAAATTAGACATGATAATGTATACATGAAATAAGTAATAATATAAGTTAGTGATGTTCGACCCCCCCCCCAGGTGTGAGTGATGTTCGACCCCCCTCCCAGGTGTGAGTGATGTTCGACCCCCCTCCCAGGTGTGAGTGATATTCGACCCCCCCAGGTGTAAGTGATATTCGACCCCCCCAGGTGTGAGTGATGTTCGACCCCCCCCCCCCCCCCCAGGTGTGAGTGATGTTCGACCCCCCCCCAGGTGTGAGTGATGTTCGACCCCCCTCCCAGGTGTGAGTGATGTTCGACCCCCCCCCAGGTGTGAGTGATATTCGACCCCCCCCAGGTGTGAGTGATATTCGACCCCCCCTCCCAGGTGTGAGTGATGTTCGACCCCCCCCCCCAGGTGTGAGTGATGTTCGACCCCCCCCCCCCCCCAAGTGTGAGTGATATTCGACCCCCCTCCCAGGTGTGAGTGATGTTCGACCCCCCCCCCCCAGGTGTGAGTGATGTTCGACCCCCCTCCCAGGTGTGAGTGATGTTCGACCCCCCCCCCCAAGTGTGAGTGATATTCGACACACCCACAGGTGTGAGTGATATTCGACCCTCCCAGATGTGAGTGATATTCGACCCCCCTCCCAGGTGTGAGTGATATTCGATCCCCTCCCAGTGTGAGTGATATTCGACCCCCCCCCCTTCCCAGTGTGAGTGATATTCGACCCTCCTAGGTGTGAGTGATGATCGACCCCCCTCCCAGGTGTGAGTGATGTTCGACCCCCCCCCCCCAGGTGTGAGTGATATTCGACCCTCCCAGGTGTGAGTGATGTTCGACCCCCCCAGGTGTGAGTGATATTCGATCCCCTCCCAGTGTGAGTGATATTCGAACCCCCCCCTTCCCAGTGTGAGTGATATTCGACCCTCCTAGGTGTGAGTGATATTCGACCCCCCTCCCAGGTGTGAGTGATGTTCGAACCCCCCCCCCCCCCAGGTGTGAGTGATATTCGACCCCCCCCAGGTGTGAGTGATATTCGACCCCCCCTCCCAGGTGTGATGTTCGACCCCCCCCCCCCCCCCAGGTGTGAGTGATGTTCGACCCCCCCCCCCCCAAGTGTGAGTGATATTCGACACACCCACAGGTGTGAGTGATATTTGACCCTCCCAGATGTGAGTGATGTTCGACCCCCCCTCCCAGGTGTGAGTGATGTTCGAACCCCCAGGTATGAGTGATTTTCGACCCCCCCAGGTGTGAGTGATATTTGACCCCCCCCCCAGGTGTGAGTGATATTTGACCCCCCTCCCAGGTGTGAGTGATGTTCGACCCCCCTCCCAGGTGTGAGTGATGTTCGATCCCCCTCCCAGGTGTGAGTGATATTCGACCCCCCCCCAGGTGTGAGTGATATTCGACCCCCCCAGGTGTGAGTGATGTTCGACCCCCCCCCCAGGTGTAAGTGATGTTCGACCCCCCCAGGTGTGAGTGATGTTCGACCCCCCTCCCAGGTGTGAGTGATGTTCGACCCCCCCCAGGTGTGAGTGATGTTCGACCCCCCTCCCAGGTGTGAGTGATGTTCGATCCCCCAGGTGTGAGTGATATTCGACCCCCCCAGGTGTGAGTGATGTTCGACCCCCCCCCCCCAGGTGTGAGTGATGTTCGACCCCCCCCCCAGGTGTGAGTGATGTTCGACCCCCCAGGTGTGAGTGATATTTGACCCCCCCCCTCCCAGGTGTGAGTGATATTCGACCCCCCAGGTGTGAGTGATGTTCGACCCCCCCCCCAGGTGTGAGTGATGTTCGACCCCCCTCCCAGGTGTGAGTGATGTTCGACCCCCCCAGGTGTGAGTGATGTTCGACCCCCCTCCCAGGTGTGAGTGATGTTCGACCCCCCAGGTGTGAGTGATGTTCGACCCCCCCTTCCCAGGTGTGAGTGATGTTCGACCTCCCAGGTGTGCGTGATATTCGACCCCCCAGGTGTGAGTGATGTTCGACCCCCCCCAGGTGTGAGTGATGTTCGACCCCCCTCCCAGGTGTGAGTGATGTTCGACCCCCCAGGTGTGAGTGATGTTCGACCCCCCCACCCTCCCAGGTGTGAGTGATATTCAACCCCCCAGGTGTGAGTGATATTTGACCCCCCCCCCCCAGGTGTGAGTGATGTTCGACCCCCCCCCCCCCAGGTGTGAGTGATATTTGACCCCCCCCCCAGGTGTGAGTGATATTCGACCCCCCCCCCAGGTGTGAGTGATATTTGACCCCCCCCCAGGTGTGAGTGATGTTCGACCCCCCTCCCAGGTGTGAGTGATGTTCGACCCCCCTCCCAGGTGTGAGTGATGTTCGACCCCCCAGGTGTGAGTGATATTTGACCCCCCAGGTGTGAGTGATGTTCGACCCCCCTCCCAGGTGTGAGTGATAATCGACCCCCCCCCCCCTCCCAGGTGTGAGTGATATTCGACCCCCCCAGGTGTGAGTGATGTTCGACCCCCCCAGGTGTGAGTGATATTCGACCCCCCCCCTCCCAGGTGTGAGTGATATTCGACCCCCCAGGTGTGAGTGATATTCGACCCCCCCAGGTGTGAGTGATGTTCGACCCCCCCAGGTGTGAGTGATATTCGACCCCCCCCCTCCCAGGTGTGAGTGATATTCGACCCCCCCAGGTGTGAGTGATATTTGACCCCCCCCCCCCCCGAGTGTGAGTGATATTTAACCCCCCAGTGTGAGTGATATTAGACCCCCCCCCCAGGTGTGAGTGATATTCGACCCCCCCCCCAGGTGTGAGTGATATTCGACCCCCCAGGTGTGAGTGATATTCGACCCCCCCCCCCCCAGGTGTGAGTGATATTCGACCCCCCAGGTGTGAGTGATATTCGACCCCCCCAGGTGTGAGTGATATTCGCCCCCCCCCCAGGTGTGAGTGATATTCGACCCCCCCCCCAGGTGTGAGTGATATTCGACCCCCCCCCCAGGTGTGAGTGATATTCGACCCCCCCCCCAGGTGTGAGTGATATTCGACCCCCCCAGGTGTGAGTGATATTCGACCCCCTAGGTGTGAGAGATATTCGACCCCCCCCCCAGGTGTGAGAGATATTCGACCCCCCCCCCAGGTGTGAGTGATATTCGACCCCCCCAGGTGTGAGTGATGTTCGACCCCCCTCCCAGGTGTGAGTGATATTCGACCCCCCCCCCCCAGGTGTGAGTGATATTCGACCCCCCCCCCAGGTGTGAGTGATATTCGACCCCCCCAGGTGTGAGTGATGTTCGACCCCCCCCCCAGGTGTGAGTGATATTCGACCCCCCTCCCAGGTGTGAGTGATATTCGACCCCCCCCCAGGTGTGAGTGATATTCGACCCCCCCCCCCAGGTGTGAGTGATGTTCGACCCCCCCCCAGGTGTGAGTGATATTTAACCCCCCAGGTGTGAGTGATATTCGACCCCCCCCCCCAGGTGTGAGTGATATTCGACCCCCCCAGGTGTGAGTGATATTCGACCCCCCTCCCAGGTGTGAGTGATATTCGACCCCCCCCCAGGTGTGAGTGATATTCGACCCCCTAGGTGTGAGAGATATTCGACCCCCCCCCCCCAGGTGTGAGTGATATTCGACCCCCCCCCAGGTGTGAGTGATATTCGACCCCCCTCCCAGGTGTGAGTGATATTCGACCCCCCCCAGGTGTGAGTGATGTTCGACCCCCCTCCCAGGTGTGAGTGATGTTCGACCCCCCCCCCAAGTGTGAGTGATATTCGACACACCCACAGGTGTGAGTGATATTCGACCCTCCCAGATGTGAGTGATATTCGACCCCCCTCCCAGGTGTGAGTGATATTCGATCCCCTCCCAGTGTGAGTGATATTCGACCCCCCCCCCCTTCCCAGTGTGAGTGATATTCGACCCTCCTAGGTGTGAGTGATGTTCGACCCCCCTCCCAGGTGTGAGTGATGTTCGACCCCCCCCCCCCCCAGGTGTGAGTGATATTCGACCCTCCCAGGTGTGAGTGATGTTCGACCCCCCCAGGTGTGAGTGATATTCGATCCCCTCCCAGTGTGAGTGATATTCGACCCCCCCCCTTCCCAGTGTGAGTGATATTCGACCCTCCTAGGTGTGAGTGATATTCGACCCCCCTCCCAGGTGTGAGTGATGTTCGACCCCCCCCCCCCAGGTGTGAGTGATATTCGACCCCCCCCAGGTGTGAGTGATATTCGACCCCCCCCCCCAGGTGTGAGTGATATTCGACCCCCCCCTCCCAGGTGTGATGTTCGACCCCCCCCCCCCCCCAGGTGTGAGTGATGTTCGACCCCCCCCCAAGTGTGAGTGATATTCGACACACCCACAGGTGTGAGTGATATTTGACCCTCCCAGATGTGAGTGATGTTCGACCCCCCCTCCCAGGTGTGAGTGATGTTCGAACCCCCAGGTATGAGTGATGTTCGACCCCCCCAGGTGTGAGTGATATTTGACCCCCCCCCAGGTGTGAGTGATATTTGACCCCCCTCCCAGGTGTGAGTGATGTTCGACCCCCCTCCCAGGTGTGAGTGATGTTCGATCCCCCTCCCAGGTGTGAGTGATATTCGACCCCCCCCAGGTGTGAGTGATATTCGACCCCCCCAGGTGTGAGTGATGTTCGACCCCCCCCCCCAGGTGTAAGTGATGTTCGACCCCCCCAGGTGTGAGTGATGTTCGACCCCCCTCCCAGGTGTGAGTGATGTTCGACCCCCCCAGGTGTGAGTGATATTCGACCCCCCCTCCCAGGTGTGATGTTCGACCCCCCCCCCCCAGGTGTGAGTGATGTTCGACCCCCCCCCCCCCCAAGTGTGAGTGATATTCGACACACCCACAGGTGTGAGTGATATTTGACCCTCCCAGATGTGAGTGATGTTCGATCCCCCAGGTGTGAGTGATATTCGACCCCCCCAGGTGTGAGTGATGTTCGACCCCCCCCCCAGGTGTGAGTGATGTTCGACCCCCCAGGTGTGAGTGATATTTGACCCCCCCCTCCCAGGTGTGAGTGATATTCGACCCCCCAGGTGTGAGTGATGTTCGACCCCCCCCCAGGTGTGAGTGATGTTCGACCCCCCTCCCAGGTGTGAGTGATGTTCGACCCCCCCAGGTGTGAGTGATGTTCGACCCCCCTCCCAGGTGTGAGTGATGTTCGACCCCCCAGGTGTGAGTGATGTTCGACCCCCCCTTCCCAGGTGTGAGTGATGTTCGACCTCCCAGGTGTGCGTGATATTCGACCCCCCAGGTGTGAGTGATGTTCGACCCCCCCCCAGGTGTGAGTGATGTTCGACCCCCCTCCCAGGTGTGAGTGATGTTCGACCCCCCAGGTGTGAGTGATGTTCGACCCCCCCACCCTCCCAGGTGTGAGTGATATTCAACCCCCCAGGTGTGAGTGATATTTGACCCCCCCCCCCAGGTGTGAGTGATGTTCGACCCCCCCCCCCCCCAGGTGTGAGTGATATTTGACCCCCCCCCCCCCCCAGGTGTGAGTGATATTCGACCCCCCCCAGGTGTGAGTGATATTTGACCCCCCCCCCCCCCCCAGGTGTGAGTGATGTTCGACCCCCCTCCCAGGTGTGAGTGATGTTCGACCCCCCTCCCAGGTGTGAGTGATGTTCGACCCCCCAGGTGTGAGTGATATTTGACCCCCCAGGTGTGAGTGATGTTCGACCCCCCTCCCAGGTGTGAGTGATATTCGACCCCCCCCCTCCCAGGTGTGAGTGATATTCGACCCCCCCAGGTGTGAGTGATGTTCGACCCCCCCAGGTGTGAGTGATATTCGACCCCCCCCCCCCTCCCAGGTGTGAGTGATATTCGACCCCCCCAGGTGTGAGTGATATTCGACCCCCCCAGGTGTGAGTGATGTTCGACCCCCCCAGGTGTGAGTGATATTCGACCCCCCCCCCCTCCCAGGTGTGAGTGATATTCGACCCCCCCAGGTGTGAGTGATATTTGACCCCCCCCCGAGTGTGAGTGATATTTAACCCCCCAGTGTGAGTGATATTAGACCCCCCCCCCAGGTGTGAGTGATATTCGACCCCCCCCAGGTGTGAGTGATATTCGACCCCCCAGGTGTGAGTGATATTCGACCCCCCCCCCAGGTGTGAGTGATATTCGACCCCCCAGGTGTGAGTGATATTCGACCCCCCCAGGTGTGAGTGATATTCGCCCCCCCCCCCAGGTGTGAGTGATATTCGACCCCCCCCCAGGTGTGAGTGATATTCGACCCCCCCCCCCCCAGGTGTGAGTGATATTCGACCCCCCCCAGGTGTGAGTGATATTCGACCCCCCCCCAGGTGTGAGTGATATTCGACCCCCTAGGTGTGAGAGATATTCGACCCCCCCCCCCCCCCCCCAGGTGTGAGAGATATTCGACCCCCCCCCAGGTGTGAGTGATATTCGACCCCCCCAGGTGTGAGTGATGTTCGACCCCCCTCCCAGGTGTGAGTGATATTCGACCCCCCCCCCCCAGGTGTGAGTGATATTCGACCCCCCCCCAGGTGTGAGTGATATTCGACCCCCCCAGGTGTGAGTGATGTTCGACCCCCCTCCCAGGTGTGAGTGATATTCGACCCCCCCAGGTGTGAGTGATATTCGACCCCCCTCCCAGGTGTGAGTGATATTCGACCCCCCCCCCAGGTGTGAGTGATATTCGACCCCCCCCCAGGTGTGAGTGATGTTCGACCCCCCCCCCAGGTGTGAGTGATATTTAACCCCCCAGGTGTGAGTGATATTCGACCCCCCCCCAGGTGTGAGTGATATTCGACCCCCCCAGGTGTGAGTGATATTCGACCCCCCTCCCGGGTGTGAGTGATATTCGACCCCCCCCCCCAGGTGTGAGTGATATTCGACCCCCCCAGGTGTGAGTGATATTCGACCCCCCCCCCCCAGGTGTGAGTGATATTCGACCCCCTAGGTGTGAGAGATATTCGACCCCCCCCCCCCAGGTGTGAGTGATATTCGACCCCCCCCCCAGGTGTGAGTGATATTCGACCCCCCCCCCCCAGGTGTGAGTGATATTCGACCCCCCTCCAGGTGTGAGTGATATTCGACCCCCCCCCCCAGGTGTGAGTGATATTCGACCCCCCCCCAGGTGTGAGTGATATTCGACCCCCCCAGGTGTGAGTGATATTCGACCCCCTAGGTGTGAGAGATATTCGACCCCCCCCCCCCCCAGTGTGAGTGATATTCGACCCCCCAGGTGTGAGTGATATTAGACCCCCCCTCTCCCAGGTGTGAGTGATATTCGACCCCCCTCCCAGGTGTGAGTGATATTCGACCCCCTAGGTGTGAGTGATATTCGACCCCCTAGGTGTGAGAGATATTCGACCCCCCCCCCCCCCCAGTGTGAGTGATGTTCGACCCCCCAGGTGTGAGTGATATTAGACCCCCCTCTCCCAGGTGTGAGTGATATTAGACCCCCCTCCCAGGTGTGAGTGATATTCGACCCCCCCCCCTCCCTTTGTGGTGTGTGATATTCAAACCCCCCCCCCCCTCCGTGGTGTGAGCTATGGACGACCACGTATACAATCAATATCTTTTGGTTAGCGAACGATGAAGTAAACAGAAATAGATGTTAGGAATTATTAATCTTATGATTATGAATCTTATGATTATGAATCTTATGATTATGAATCTTATGATTATAATATTAGTAATTCGGCTTATCAACACGTGAAGGCTTGTATGGACGATAATCATGGCGGAACCTGAGCGGTGCTAATTAAGTAATAGGGGATAATGTAATTATGTTATACCTGTAGATTTTGTTACAAATCAGATTATCAATAAAACAGAATTAAAAAATGTCAATTGAAGTAATTCATTTTATATGGATAATTGACTTGGATGCTTGACACATATTTGTGACATAGATGTGTGACATGGATGTGTGACATGAATATGTGACATGGATGTGTGACATGAATATGTGACATAGATGTGTGACATGAATATGTGACATGGATGTGTGACATGAATATGTGACATGGATGTGTGACATGAATATGTGACATGGATGTGTGACTTGGATTTGTGGGATGTCTGGCAAAGATGTTTTACAACTATGTGTTACATAAATATGAATGATTTTGCTGACAAAAACGTTTGAGATGATAAACAATAACAATAACGTCATGGTGACGGCATTAAATTGGGATTCGAACTTGCCCATTAGAAAACCATAACACATGACTTCAAAAAATTTAACCCTTAGCACCGAAAACATGACTAAAAATAAAATTAAAAACATTACTTAAAAACAAACCAAAAACAAGACAAACAGAGAACTAAAATTCATGACTTAAAAGTAACAAAAACACGACTTAAATACAGAACAATAAAACAACCCAGCACAAGACAGTCTCAGGCACACAACAATTCTACCATGTTGAAGGTAACAGATCACGACATGCATTAATTATGTTAATTATTTTCACACCTCCCAGACAGCCTGTGCTCCAACGGCCTTACATAAATCTTTAACTACGACATGTTGTTTTAGAATCAAATCTGGAATCAAGATCAAACTGGTCGGGTCACCCTGACCCAAGGGTCGCACTGACCTGAAGAAATCGCGACAATATATTCAGTGTAGACTGGGCTGTATGCATGAGACGTGGGTCTACTCTAGACGCAAGCTTTAGTTCAGTTCACTTAGAATTATCACTCTAGTGCTGAAGTTATTTCATACAGCTTGATACAGCCAGCTAATCGGTTCTTACTTTTTTATTTGACAATCCGCTTTTGGTTTAGTTTGAGCAACAATACGTTTATTCTTTTGTCATGCGACTTCCACTTATCGATGAATTATTCGGAACGTGTTATATATTTTAGTAGAAACAATATTTTATTTTTCTGTATTAAAAGTTACGTTTTAATACCGTTTAAATATTTATTTTTTTAATCTGTGTGTGTAGTGTAGGCCGATCTGAAATGTTGAAGATGATGCTGTTGTGTCCGG
Organism: Physella acuta; assembly: GCF_028476545.2. Lineage (NCBI taxonomy): Eukaryota > Metazoa > Mollusca > Gastropoda > Physidae > Physella > Physella acuta. Next base: position 657,650 of record NW_026731663.1, read on the forward strand.
TGATTCTATTGGCTGTTGGTCACGTGGGCGCTGTTGACCCTGGCATCAAACTGAGGGTAACAAACAAGGGACTGAACTATGGTAAATATCTGTGCATTTTTTTTTTGCTAAGTCTGTTTGTTTATTTCAATAGTTGACTTGATTTTATTAATCTGTATTAATTATGTTTTAATTTTAATAGTGATTACGTTTAATTTATCATGCGCTATAATTGCAATCAAGGTGAAGATGAATGTGTTATGTGATTTAACTTAGCCTGACTGTACCTGACTGTCCTACAGGGCATGGTTCTATAACACAATGTCCTACAGGTCATGGTTCTATAACACAATGTCCTACAGGTCATGGTTCTATAACACAATGTCCTACAGGTCATGGCTCTATAACACAATGTCCTACAGGTCATGGTTCTATAACACAATGTCCTACATGTCATTTTTCTATAACACAATGTCCTACAGGTCATGGTTCTATAACACAATGTCCTACAGGTCATGGTTCTATAACACAATGTCCTACAGGACATGGTTCTATAACACAATGTCCTACAGGTCATAGTTCTTTAACACAATGTCCTACAGGTCATGGTTCTATAACACAATGTCCTACATGTCATGGTTCTATAACACAATGTCCTAAAGGTCATGGTTCTATAACACAATGTCCTACAGGTCATGGTTCTATAACACAATGTCCTACAGGTCATGGTTCTATAACACAATGTCCTACAGGTCATGGTTCTATAACACAATGTCCTACAGGTCATGGTTCTATAACACAATGTCCTACAGGTCATGGTTCTATAACACAATGTCCTACAGGTCATGGTTCTATAACACAATGTCCTACAGGTCATGGTTCTATAACAGAGTTTCTTCCAGGCATCTCTTCGGGGGGGCAAAGCCCCCCCGAAAATTTTTTACCGCCCCCCCGAACGAAATGAAATTTATATAATTTATATAGAAAATATATACTTTTAACAGTGTCCGCCCCCCCGAAGAAAGTTTACCGCCCCCCCGAAGATTTCAAGTGCCCCCCCGGAGAAAAAAGTCTGGAAGAAACACTGTTCTATAACACAATGTCCTACAGGTCATGGTTCTATAACACAATGTCTCACAATGTCCTACAGGTCATGGTTCTATAACACAATGTCCTGCAGGTCATGGTTCTATAACACAATGTCCTGCAGGTCATGGTTCTATAACACAATGTCCTAAAGGTCATGGTTCTATAACACAATGTCCTACAAGTCATGGTTCTATAACACAATGTCCTACAGGTCATGGCTCTATAACACAATGTCCTACAGGTCATGGTTCTATAACAAAATGTCCTACAGGTCATGGTTCTATAACAAAATGTCCTACATGTCATGGCTCTATAACACAATGTCCCTGTCCTACAGGTCATGGTTCTATAACACAATGTCCTACAGGTCATGGTTCTATAACACAATGTCCTACAGGTCATGGTTCTATAACACAATGTCCTAAAGATCATGGTTCTATAACACAATGTCCTAAAGGTCATGGTTCTATAACACAATGTCCTACAGGTCATGGTTCTATAACACAATGTCCTACAGGTCATGGTTCTATAACACAATGTCCTACATGTCATGGTTCTATAACACAATGTCTCGAAATGTCCTACAGGTCATGGTTCTATAACACAATGTCCTACAGGTTATGGTTCTATAACACAATGTCCTACAGGTCATGGTTCTATAACACAATGTCCTAAAGGTCATGGTTCTATAACACAATGTCCTACAGGTCATGGTTCTATAACACAATGTCCTACAGGTCATGGTTCTATAACACAATGTCCTACAGGTCATGGTTCTATAACACAATGTCCTACAGGTCATGGTTCTATAACACAATGTCCTACAGGTCATGGTTCTATAACACAATGTCTCACAATGTCCTACAGGTCATGGTTCTATAACACAATGTCCTACAGGTCATGGTTCTATAACACAATGTCCTACAGGTCATGGTTCTATAACACAATGTCCTACAAGTCATGGTTCTATAACACAATGTCCTACAGGTCATGGTTCTATAACACAATGTCCTACAGGTCATGGTTCTATAACACAATGTCCTACAGGTCATGGTTCTATAACACAATGTCCTACAGGTCATGGTTCTATAACACAAACGTCATACATCAGAATGCACATTTGATTGTCAACTTTCTGTTTTCCCCAGTGAAAGACTTGGCCCTTCGACAACTACAGGAAGATCCCAGCAAATTCCTTCCTACGCTGTTTCAGGGGCAGAGCTACGGAGTCAGCTGGATTTTTCAAGAGTAAATTTTATTTTAAAAATGTTTTAGTTTGTGTAATCTAACCTAGTTTGTGTAATCTAACCTAGTTTGTGTAATCTAACCTAGTTTGTGTAATCTAACCTCTAGACTTTACGCTAGTCGGATTTTAATCTGACCTCTAGACTTAACGCTAGTCTGATTTTAATCTCACCTCTAGACTTAACGCTAGTCTGATTTTAATCTAACCTCTAGACTTAACGCTAGTCTGATTTTAATCTAACCTCTAGACTTAACGCTAGTCTGATTTTAATCTGACCTCTAGACTTAACGCTAGTCTTATTTTAATATGACCTCTAGACTTAACGCTAGTCTGATTTTAATATGACCTCTAGTCTGACTTGCAGTCTGACCTTAGCCTACCCTCTACCTTGACCTCTACCTTGACCTCTACCTTGACCTCTACCCTTGTATTTCCAGCATTCTGTACACGAACTTCAATGTCACAGACAGCGCCGTGGAAATCAACAGTCCCCTGAACTTTGACCTTTGGTTGAGTGAACTCAGTGCTAGCGTGGACGGTCGGTTCACTTCTGGTTCCCGGTGAGTAGTTCCAATATGGACGGTCATTTTTATAGTTCCCTGTATGTAGTTGAAGTATGGACGGCCAGTTTTGCTTCTGGTTCCCTGTGAGTAGTTCCAATATAGACGGCCATTTTTATGGTTCCCTGTATGTAGTGGAAGTATGGACGGCCAGTTTTGCTTCTGGTTCCCTGTGAGTAGTTCCAATATAGACGGCCATTTTTATGGTTCCCTGTATGTAGTTGAAGTATGGACGGCCAGCTTTGCTTCTGGTTCCCTGTGAGTAGTTCCAATATAGACGGCCATTTTTATGGTTCCCTGTATGTAGTGGAAGTATGGACGGCCAGCTTTGCTTCTAGTTCCCTGTGAGTAGTTCCAATATAGACGGCCATTTTTATGGTTCCCTGTATGTAGTTGAAGTATAGACGGCCAGCTTTGCTTCTGGTTGCCTGTAACTCGTAAACAAACAACGAACGTCAACCTAGACACGCCATGGCAACTTTAACGTATACAATATGTCAGTAATACAGGTGATAGCCTACGAACATTTCAACCTAGACATGCCATGACAATTTTAACTTATACAATATGCCAGTAATACAGGCGATAGCCTACGAACATTTCAAACATAAATCTTTCAAACAGCTGATTATAAAGCTAAAGAGTTGATCATGAAACCTTCCTTCATAAATAACCATTATTTATAAGTATTAATGTATTAATTCTGATGAAGGCTTAACCATATAGGATATTGTTGTTAAACAGATAATTGGAGACAAGGTTTTAGCTGCGGTGTCCTTTCTTACTTAGCTGACCACGACTTCATTGTCTTCATTAACCTTTGACCTTTTGCTTGACTGTCGTGAATTTTGCTTTTTGCACCTTTACCCTCAGAAATACCTGACCTTGTTTCAAATGAAGGTCACTGGGAAGTCTTGTCAGCTAATTTAAGCTATTGATGGTACATGTTATAATGGTACATGTAATAATGGTATCTATGTGAGATGGTGATGGTAACAATTTGACTTAATGATAATACCTATAATCATGGTACCTATGTGAGATGGTAGGAATGTAAGATAATGATGGTACCTATAATGATGGTGACTATAATGATGGTACCTACAGTGATGATACCTATAATGATGGTACCTATGTGAGATGGTAACTATGTGATATGGTACTTAGGTGAGATGTTGGGGATGTGAGATAATGATGGTATCTATAATGGTATCTATGTGGGATGGTACTTATGTGAGATGGTATGTGTGTTGTATGTCCTCAGCACCACGAACATAGACAGTATTAAGCTGACTGACCTTCACCTTAATCTCAAGCTGAATTCAGGTGTGTCACGTTGTAAACTCTTACATTAGAATATTACATCATTAGAGTACGTTAATGAGTTTTTGTATTCTAATAAAATTACATCATTAGAATCTGTTTCTGGGTGTTTATTTTAGCAATTACATATTTACTATATGTTAATGAATGTGTATTTTAATACAACTACATCATTTGAATATGTTAATGAGTGTGAATTTTAAGACAATTCCCTTATTAGAATCTGTTACTGGGTGTGTATTTTAAGACAAGTACAACGTTAGTATCTGTTAATGAGTGTGAATTTTGAGATCTCATTTGAATCTGTTAAAGAGTTTAAGTTAATTAATGATCCACAGGCCTGGATAGGAACGAGAAACCCGTGGTTTATATTGACGACTGTAGCTTCACGTTTGGTGATCTGGTACTAGGGTACGCCGGTGGATCATATCAGATGTACCATGCCTTGACCACCACATACCACTCCCACGTCAAGAATGTGTTGACCGATGAGGTAAAGTATTTCCCATAGCCACATAGCCACATAGTCTAGTGATCTTAAACACAGCCACATATCCAGGTATTTTAAACGTTTGAGACATATGTGTTGGTGCTGTACATGTCACTATTTAACTGGTTGCCTATACATATCGGAACATTTCAAACCAGTGGTCTTCAAATTATGTTTAAACCCAACACGTGCATTAAGAGCTGTACCAGAGAAATAACTAGCCAGTAACAAACCACACGCACACAAAGTAAATGTAATCACTCATGGCTAAGTAATAGAGGAAATGATTAGCTAAATATGTAGATTCTGATCTAATTTTCGTGTTACATTATAGGTTTGCTACGCACTGACGACTTTAGTTGAGCAGATTAATGGTCGTTTCCAGTGTAAGCTTCCTTTGCATACTCATTTTCATAACATTTGTTACGCATACTAATTTTATATATATATATATATATATATATATATATATATATATATATATATATATATATATATATATATATATATATATATATATATATATATATATATATATATATATATATCGACGCTTGCTATATAAATATAGAGTCCAGTATGGAATTAACCCCAGTCGATTAAAGTATCAGGCAGATGTGACTCGTCAGCTGGGGACAGCAACATACCAAGGAGAGACAACTCCAAAATCAAACAGCTGCTGCCTTTTAGTTTGTTCTTCAGTGTACAAAGGCTATGGGAACAAAAGCAGAATGAAAGGCTGACTGAAGTCTGAGTCAGCAGGCAATATGACACATTAGATGGTGCCAAGTTAATACATTTGTGCTCGAGAAAATTGGCTCCAGTATTACAAATAAGAATCTAGAAAAAAAAATTAAGTATATTTTCTTGTTTTCCTTATTTTAAAACAGGGGTAGACAATGGAATCATTTATGACTACAGTCTAACCGCACTGCTATATGGCACTAACCAATACATTGAGTCGCAGCACAGGGTAACTATTTAGTATTCAACCATCTATTTAATTGTTTATATGTATGTGTATATGTTTACCTGTAGCTGTCTAGTCTTTTAAGCACAGGGTAACTATTTAGTATTCAACCATCTATTTGATAGTTTCTATGTATGTATGTCTGTTTAACCTGTAGCTCTCTAGTCTTTAAAGAATGGAGACGGCCAGAGACTTGACATTATTTTCTCATGCAAATAAAAAAACAATAATCGGCTCCAATAGCGAAGTATTGGCTTTACGTAGCAGAGAAACAACGAAAAAATAAACAACTTTTTAATATGGAAATACAACATTAATTAAAGCACACGATTTCTGTCTTGAATACAATACTTACGGTGAGTTTCGCGTGCATGTCCTGCATGTTGTTACCTCTGTCAGGGTGAGCACAGGATGACCACTGGTCAGAGCAGTCCTTACACACCTGTACACATGCCAGACTTCCAGGAAAACGACGCCATGTTCTACGTGATGGTCAACGAGTACGTGGTCAAGACGGCGATGTTTGTACTAGACCAGAGCAATCGTCTGTATGTCCAGCTGGAACCTCAACAGGTACACAAAATCTCATTTCTCATTTCCCACAGTTTAGGTGTTTATCTCGACCGAGGCATGTATGTACAGGTGCTAGAAAAACATCAGGAGGATCATACACCAGCAGTGTGATAGTCGAGGTTTCATCACTGTATTAACACTATGTTTTATGCTAGAAATAAAAAAAAAATAGGTTTGTGTTTGTAACTTTGGTTAGTAACTTTGGAGCAATTTTTAAAAGTATCATTTAAATACAAAAAGTAAGCTAATGTGCATTTTTGTTCAAAAACAAAATAATGTCATCTCAAATTATGTTGACATTATATGTCATTTGTTTCATATACAGCTGTCTGAGACTTGCACAAACTTGCTGCTGTCGGTGATAGACAGAGATGTCTCGGTAATCAATACTTCAAAATGTATACATTGTATATATATATATATATATATATATATATATATATATATATATATATATATATATATATATATATGTATGTATGTATGTATGTATGTATATATATATACGTATATATATATATATATATATATATATATATATATATATATATATATATATATATATATATCTCAACACACACTCACGTATATATATATATATATGAATATAAATATATATATATATATATATATATATTGATTTATAGTTCATATATATATATGTATTATAGTTCATATATATGTATATATATATATATGTATTATAAATATAGATATAGATATGTATTATAAATATAGATAGATATAGATATAGATATAGATATAGATATAGATATAGATATAGATATAGATATAGATATAGATATAGATATAGATATAGATATAGATATAGATATAGATATAGATACAGATACAGATACAGATACAGATACAGATACAGATACAGATACAGATACAGATACAGATACAGATACAGATACAGATACAGATACAGATACAGATACAGATACAGATATAGATATAGATATAGATATAGATACAGATGCAGATGCAGATGCAGATGCAGATGCAGATATAGATATAGATGTATAGATAGATATATAGATAGATATATAGATAGATATATAGATAGATATATAGATAGAGATAGAGATATATATGTACTAGACATCGTATATATATATATATATATATATATATATATATATGTGTGTGTGTGTGTGTATATACACACAATTTATTTCTTTGATAATCAGCCCGTGCTTACCTTCATCAGGACAACATGATGGCACCTGACATTAAAATAGCATTCTACACCTCGCACAATCCCCTGGTCAACTTTACCAAGTCCGGCATCACCATTACGTTCTACAGCGTCGCGTCGGCCACCGTTGACGTAGTGCACGTTGGCATGAAATATCTGCACAGAAGAGTTGTAAGCTGCTTTTTGAGAGAGCCATTTTGTGTTTTTGTCACTCCATTTGTTTTTAGCGCAATTTCCATTCTGGAGAATTGCGTTTATTAACCCGTCATTTCTGGATGTATGAATGTATGAATGTATGAATGAATGGATGTGTGTCCGCAGCTTTAAGTCGTATCTCCTCCTCAACGAAGCAATATCGAGGACTAGTTCCAAAGCAATTATGTTAAGCAAGTTACGAGGATGATAGTGGGCCAAAAAATTCCGGGTTTCTTTCATGGATTTCCCGGAAAAGACAAAAAAAAAACTCGAAAAAATGCAGTTTTTGGTCCATATCTCGGCAACCAGACCACTTAGCGACTTGAAACATTTACCAATCGATTCCTGCCATAATTTAGAACAATATTGCCGAAGAAAGTTTTCAAAAATATCCTTTCGTTCGGTCACAAAATTTTTTTTTAATTAATTAAAATTTGGACCGAATTAGTAGGCATGTTTATCCAACCACACCACACGCGTCATCACGTTCAATAGCTGCGCCATCACGTTCAATGGCTGCGCCATCACGTTTGGTAGCTAGGCGCGCAATGGTTTTTAGTCATGTAACTCTATTGTAAATAAAACATGTAAAATACTGGAAATTTTTTTAATAAAAAACGTGTTAATAACTAACCAATGGTTTCACTAACCCTGCTCTTGATTTACGCTACGACAGAGCTATTTTTAGATAACATAAGGAAAAAAATTGTCACTAGACTTTTTAATTACCTTGTTTACTTTTGGACACGATAAAAGGTAGAAAAATCTCACTTTATCAGGCAGAAAATGATATTGAATAGCTTTTGATGATATTTATCTGGATTACAGGTCGTTTAGCTTGAGATATATGTAACACGCTAGATCTTATAACCTCCACTTAGGCCCCCCCCCCCCCTTTTTTTTTTAAATTTCTCTGGATAGCGCAATAGTCGTGTATACTTAAATATACTGCTGCATTATTGGTCCACATGAAAACTGTGTAGACCATAGCCCAACTGTGGTAAAATATGGGCTTAAGAAAGGTGCCCCTATCTCAAGTAGCTTAAGGGTTTATAAGGGCTAAATCCGGTCCTGACTTGAAGCTATGAGCCCGTAACAGTTTGAGCAACTTTTTCTTTACTGTTGAAAATAGTTTGTAGTAAAAATCAAATTAAATTTTAATATATTCATCTAATTAGAGTTCACGACTTTCTCTCATTTAGCTACACTAATTAAGTTAAGATAAATCGAAACATGTTACTATAAGCGTAGCTTATTTAGCCATACATCCGTTAACTTCCCATAGATCCGATGTTAACTTCCCATAGATCCGATGTTAACTTGCCATAGATCCCATGTTAACTTCCCATAGATCCCATGTTAACTTCCCATAGATCCCATGTTAACTTCCCATAGATCCCATGTTAACTTCCCATAGATCCCATGTTAACTTCCCATAGATCCCATGTTAACTTCCCATAGATCCCATGTTAACTTCCCATAGATCCCATGTTAACTTCCCATAGATCCCATGTTAACTTCCCATAGATCCCATGTTAACTTCCCATAGATCCCATGTTAACTTCCCGTAATCCCATATAACTTCCAATAGATCCCATGTTAACTTCCCATAGATCCCATGTTAACTACCCATAGATCTCAAGTTAACTTCCCATACATGTCATGTTAACTTCCTGACACTTTGTTACAGAATGCAACATTTGTCATCACGCCAACCATACAGAACAACACTCTGGTCATACTATACCAACAGCCCAGGTAGGTCATACAGCACCAACAGCCCAGGTAGGTCATACAGCACCAACAGCCCAGGTAGGTCATACAGCACCAACAGCCCAGGTAGGTCATACAGCACCAACAGCCCAGGTAGGTCATACAGCACTAACAAATGTTCACATTGTTTAAGTTTTGTTTAAAAAAGTTGTGTTTGATAAAGTTGTATTTGTTAAAATTGTATTTGTTAAAATTGATTTGTAAATTGTGTATTTGTTAAAGTCGTATTTGTTTTAAAGTTGTATTTAAAGTTGTATTTGTTAAAGTTGAATTTCTAGAAGTATGTCTTTCTTAAAGTTGTATTTATTAATGTATGTATTCGTTGTTAGTTTGTTTCGATATTTCTTGTGTAATCGATCAAATCGAATGCCGTTGTCTATTTCTTTGTTTACAGAATCGAGTTTGGTTTTTACATTACGAATCTAGAGACCCATCAAGTAAGTTTGAACGTCTTGTCTGAGAAATTATTCTCTTCTCATGTATAGGTCTCTACATGAATCATAGGCTTCGAAAATGGAACTTTACTCACTACATGTCCTATTCGGATGGCAGTGTGGTGGGGGTGGGGGTTGAGCTCCAACCTCCGTCAGATCACAAATGACGTTTGTTTTATCTCTATACCTACAACAGTGTTAACTTTGGTTGAATAACTACACAGCCTCAGTCTCATCTCCCTGCCCCCCCCCCCCCCCCAACGCACACAATCTGATTTTTTATGTAAATTTAACGTCATTTACAGGTGCCATTGTTGTCGGAAGGACTTGAGCAGGAGTTTTTGTCCAACGTTTGGGGTCCCTTTATCGGTAATACACCTGCTTCATAACTATTAGCCTGTCTTAATTAGTGACATTCTTAAACATCTAATTTACTTCTCATTTTCTCTTTTTTTAAACTTTAATTAAATAAAAACGTTTGCGATTATTCATACATGACATATGTGTTGGGAATGTTTACTTTTCAATTCGTAAATTTTAATTACAAATCTTGTGAATGTGAAACATATTTTCATTACTTTATTACCATACATTATTACATTGCATTATTACGTTACTTTATTACATTACATTATTACCATACATTATTACATTGCATTATTACGTTACTTTATTACATTACATTATTACCATACATTATTACATAAAGCTGTGTATTCCTCCAGAGGCTGAGAGAAATGCAGCTGCCCACCCACTGCCCTTTACACTGGTCAACCCAAAGATCGTGTTAGATACCGTAAGTTGGACTCCAATTACAAAGAGATTGTGTGGACTCCAGATACAAAGAGATTGGGATGGTTTCAATATTTTCTTTACAACATGCAGCTTTTACAATTATCTTTTGAAATACCCCACTGTCTTGTGATAACTATAAATGCTGAACACATATGAATATATATATATATATATATATATATATATATATATATATATATATATATATATATATATATATAATATATATAAACATATGAGCTGTAAGCTAACATGTTTTTGACTCTTCTGTCAGGGTTTTATTATGCTGGCCACTGACATAAGCGCCCCCTAGAAGGGAAACAAGTCCTGTTCTAGAAACAACACGACTGTCTTTTGGTCTTCGTGTCATTGTGTCCCGTTGTGTGCCGCCATCTTTCATCGCCTCTTCTTCATGGAAATAAACTCAGAATCCAGTAGATGTGTACCAAGAACAATCCAATCATCTACCCAGACGTTGTGGTAATCTCTTAAAGTGCTCCAGTATCCAGAATCAAAAGGACTTTGCCAGACTATAGAAAATTGTAGTCGAATATCATCAAGTCGACCATCAAGATTTAAATGATCGGCATCAAATTTTAGTCGATCATCAAGGCTTAACCAATCTTCGTAAAAAAATCTTCGTAAATTGTGTCCACTGTCATCAAATCTGGGCTGGTAATCAAGATTTTGCCAATCGCCATCAAGAATTGACCAGTCACCATCAAGATTTAGCCAGTCACCATCAGATTAATCGGCCACCATCAAGATTTAGCCAGTCACCATCAAAATTTAGCCAGTCACCATCAAGATTTAGACAGTCACCATCAGATTAATCAGTCACCATCAAAATAGCCCCTATCAACATTAGGCCAACCTTCATCAAAATTCAGTCATAAAAGTTTTGCCTAATATCAATAAGATTTAACCAAACCCCGTCATCACATCATCACTTTTATGTGTTTTACTCTGCTATAATCAGAAATTGTATCAGTATATGTTATAATTAACCAGAAAATAAAACTTGCATCAACTTAGACTGGGCTAATGTTTTCTTTGCAACTATGTTTAAAATCGTGTTTAATATTTTATATAAATACTTAACATGTGCAGTTGAGAGGTCATTATATTTTTTGGATCAGTTTTCTAAATGTAATCTAGCTTATACTGGGTTCAACTTCCAACTATATTGTTGTGAATTGTTTATACCAAGTATGATCAATGATACCCGATGACAAAACGTTGTATCGGTTGCACATACTGCTGTGAAAATAGACTTTTAGAAAGTAAGAATAATAAGAAAGTGCCTATTCTCATTGCAAATACCCAACATGTATGGAAGTAGGTTTAGTTAAGTATAATTAGAATATATATACACCCTGGGCATTAGTAAATCACATGCAACTCACCTATTATTTGGCTCTATGAGTGTAGCCAATTTAGATCAGACACTGCTAATGTATCTCATCTATGATGGCTGTATGTAGATTAGACACTGCTAGTGTATCTCATCTATAATGGCTGTATGACTGTAACCAATGTACATTAGAAACTGCTAATCTAGTCACACCACTATTGTATTTTTCTGTGCACTATGTTTTCGTTCTGTGTCCTGAAATAGGTGGTCGCAGGGGTTAGTCACTGTGTTTGTCTTATCTCCCATTTGTTTCATGGTGTTATTTCCCTTCGCCAGCCCTTGACTTTAATTTGTTGTCACACCTCCAAATCGTAAATTTACTTTTCTAAACTTGGGACGGCAAATCAAAAATTGAAATGCATCCAACAAAGTTTTTTGTTCAGGAGTTTCGAAAGATTCAACGACATTTGAAAATTTTAGATAGTTTAAACGAGGTTAAAAAAAATATAATGTTTAATTGCTTTAAACTGATAAACTTAAAATAATTCGACGACTTAATGAGGTAAAAATAAAAAATTATGTAGATTTCACACTAGACAAGCGATGGTTGAACTCAGTAACACAACTACCAGAAAACGAAAAACGTCACTACAACTTAAGATAATCAAGGACTACTCTAACTACCATTAAACACAAAAAACACCGTGACAGGAATTACTCAAATCGTTTATTACTAATTTAAACCACTTACCGGAATCGACCGATTAAAGCCATTAGTAGGAGAGTGTTTTGAGCTCCGCGATCAAGAAAATTAAAAATTAGAAATTCTCACATTGAAAGTCTCACGTTGTGGAGTTTAGAAAATTAACAAATTATAAAATATTTTATGATTATAAATTGTGTTAATGGAGTTCTGGTCTAAATGCTACAATCAACAACAAAAAATATAATTATTTTAATTTTTAATGAATGACGTTTTTGTAGAAAATCTCTTCAGCTAAAAGCGAGAAAATCTTAACGCTATCTAAACTGTTTAAACTGACAAAAATTACTGACGCAGTGCCAATCTTTTGGGTAAAATAATTGTTAGAATTTACTATTTGCTAATTTTAAAATAGAATTGTTTAAAGACTAAGAAACAAGTAATTTCAAATAACGTGTGACCTCGGTTAGGAAAATATTTGGATGTAAAAATTACTACGAATGTTGCAATCAGTTCCTATAAATAATATAACACTTGTCCTTTGTGAGTGGGTTTGTTCAGGTTGTCGGTGCAGTAGTTAGGCGAGGCAAACATAGTTTAAAGTTTTCGAGAAAGTTCCAGATATTTTGTTTGAATGTAAGCCCAATTTTTTTAAAGGGAGTGGCAAGGTTGAATTGTATGTTGGCTTGTATTTTTTTTTTTTTACTTTTTTTCAGTTTCTCGAAACCTGATTTGAGGCTAGTTGACAGCTATCTGTGTATGTGTGTTTTAGTTTTTGTTTCATTTATTTCAAGCAATGAAATAGTGGCTGCATCTGTTATACTTTAGTTTATATAGTTTTTCTATAAGGGTCGGTCATATGTTATACTTTACTATAGCCCAGTGGCGTAGCTACCGTAAAGCTAGCGTAAGCAAGGCATAGGGGCCCAAGGCAAATAGGGGCCCTTTTTTGAAAGTTTGAGAGGGGGGGTGCAAATCGAAAGTCTGAGGGGGGTGCAAATCGAAAGTTTGAGGGGGGGGGGGTGCAAATCGAAAGTTTGTCCCCGGTCGCCGGGAAGGGTCGCTACGCCTCTGAGGGGCCCACTAACATTTTTTGCATAGGGGCCCAAAAATCCTAGCTATGCCGCTGCTATAGCCTGGTGTTTCTATTATTTATGTCCATATGCTTGTCCATCTGTAATACGTAACTATAGCTGGTGTTTCTAATCTGGGTATTACCCCCACTATATTGCTTACAAAGAGAACATAGAACAAAAGACAGAAGAAACGAGTCATTGAACGTCAAAATAAAGGACAGGCACCACGGATAAAATTTTTTATTTTATTTAACACATTTCTGGTTGTTTAATAAGTTCATATAATTATAGTTGTTAAACTATAGACAAAAATAATATATAGCCGTCAATAGCAGTACTGGTTGCCATGGAAACCGCGAAAAGGTGTGAAAACTAACACCTTTTCAAATCGCTAAGGCTTTGTTCCCATAAGAGATTTTAAAAAGCAGATGAAAGATTTAGGTTTCTCAAACCAAACTATACATTTCTACGTTTACTCATTGCGATAGCTTGTACTCAATTTTTAATACAAATTTTTAAGTAAATGTAAGTGCAAAAATTAGGGGGTGGTGTTACATAAATATCAATATTTCCTAAAGTATTGTAGCAAAGTTAATGTACAAACGTAGTTTTGTAGATGGTATCATTCTGAATGCACGTGGAATGTTTTATTCTTGTATGACAAAGGGTTCCAAAGCCTTAGCGATTTGAATGTTGAATTTTGAGTAAAAATGCAAAGTTGAGAAAACGTGAAAAGAAGAGCGGGAAAAGGCACGGCGCGTTTTCTCTTATAGAAAACAGAAAAAAACGTCTTGTTATATGTGGAAGAACCATTTGTCTAATAAAATACGCTTTGATTTATGTTGTAAGTTTTAGACAGAATTTTTCTATGTAAGCAGAAAATATGTATACAACAGGTAATGAATGTATGACTATTAAGTATTACACATCCTATCAATCGAGCGGTATTCTCAGAACAGCTATTTTCAAACCAGATCAAGTTTTGTTTGTTAGCCGGTCTTCTCACTTCAAAACAATGTCTTTCTCTACTCAAATTGTAGCTTACACGAGTTTATTGCCTTATGAAAATAGCCTACAACACAACACTGGGTACAACGCTTGGGGCTAGACACGCCCCCTCCACCCCACCCCATCGCTGGATAGTACGTGAAGAACCGATAAGCCATAGATTACCAATGTTCATTCAACCGCGAATAACACATCTGTGTAGATAGGGTCAAGTACAGGCCCTAAGTGAATGCTTCTCAGCTATCCTATCTAGTATTTACATTCGTTGCTACCACACCCTATACGGAGAGATGGGCATACACATTAACACATGTGTCGTATACAGTCCGGTGTAAAGCCTGATGAACGCGTTCAAGCCTATCATAGCATGCCGTAACAAGATTATAAACCGGCCGTTGGTTGAATGGCGAGAAGGGAATGAAGGGGGTAAAGGGGATGGACAGTACATTCTTCAAACTGATAGTCATGTCCATGACGCATTGTTTCAGCTTAGTATAAAGCGTACGAAACAGTGTTTAATATTGTTCCAGTGATAATCAACAGTGCATTTCTAGGCCACGTTTCAATTACTAAACTTAATGTTGATGTATAACTTTAAAACAACAAATAGAAGAGTAAACGCAAATGAGGTAAACAAACGAGACAGGCGATTGTTTTGTTTATCTAGAAACAAGATGGCTGCCTAGCACACGTGGTTAGTTGCAGCCTATCGTGAATTATTTTGATTTACTGTACTATAATATGATTGGTCAAGCGTATCAATGAATCTCTTCCCCTTCATAATTTTTACGCGCATGCCCTTATATGGAGTTTGATATAAAATTTTACTTTGTAGAAAACAACTTCTATCTCACTTATTTTTAGAACAAAAGAAAAGGTCACTACACCAGCGGGTACACGAGTGCTTGGCCCATAGATTGCTGTAAAGTTTATGGTGCCCCGCGGGCCATAAATACATGTAATACCCGCTCGAAGATAGCCGCTGTCCGCGTAGTAGTGTGAAAACTTGTCGGGGGGTACCATGTTTCACATCGCAATAAACGGATAACCGTAAGCTGTAGAAGTCCGAGATGTTCGGGTTAGAGAGATAAAAGGTATTAGTATCGAATTAAGAAATAAAAATTTTGGGGAGCAAAAATATAATTTTATCGAAAACATGGGTATCTTGTTCCCTAAAATATGTAAAGAAAAAAAAATGAACGTGGGTATGTTTACACAGATGCAATATCTATATATATAATTCTCTTCTGGGATCAGTTAGAAAACAAGCTGCAAGCGCACCTTTGCAGTCCCCTCTCTTCCTCTCTATCACTATCACTACCACCCCCACCCCACCCCCACATGATCTGGTGAGCGGTGTTCACTCTGTTTACATTTTACAATCACAGAGACGGGTTTGGTGACGGCTATTAGGGGCAGATAATTTAGTTTGCAACGATTTTAAACTTAGAGGAGGTAACTAAGAGGAGGCTGCTTTCACGTGGGGGGGGGGGGGGGGGGGGGTAGCGTTTTTAAGCAAATATTTTCAATGGCAGCATTGGTACTGTCGAATTCACAAATTATAAATTACTGAAAAGTAGAAAAAAAAACAACTAAATAGCGGCGTACGATACGCAGCGGGTCGGCTCGTATATAATAATGCACCCCTGTACTTTAGTATGTATACTAACTGTAATATTGGCAGATGCAGGGTTTTTACGTTAGTTGTCAGAATGTATAGATGAATGTGTAGGTTTTCGATTGCTTTATTCCTGAACTATTGAACGTTTCAGAACGATTATAGTTAAAATAATTGTTCAAATGGTTGAAATGGTCGGGTTACCCACCAGAGTTTCTTCCAGGCATCTCTTCGGGGGGGCGAAGCCCCCCCGAAAAATTTTTACCGCCCCCCCGAACGAAATGAAATTTATATAATTTATATAGAAAATATATACTTTTAACAGTGTCCGCCCCCCCGAAGAAAGTTTACCGCCCCCCCGAAGATTTCAAGTGCCCCCCCGGAGAAAAAAGTCTGGAAGAAACACTGTTACCCACATAATTAGATCCATTTACCTCCAGCAGCCCGGCAAGATTTTACCGGTCACGTGTCAACCCGTCACGTGTTCGCTACTCTGATAACGATTGGTTGATAATCTGATCGTTTCACCAGCACGCAACTACTGAACTCAATCACCTAGCAGAAGTGAGTGGGTGGGCTTTGGTGATCGCCGTAAAGTGAAGTTAACATACCAATGTATGTAGTTATTTTAAGCGGCGCTGTCATACAGGTCTACACTGCTTCATACAAATGGAACAGTATATCTTTGTAGTCCCACTTTAACGATAATATTTGATGTAATTAATTCATATAAGAGAAAATGGCAACAACAAGCATTTTAAAATGTATCCAATAAAAAAAGGGGTCGTCCATAAATAACGTCACACTCGTAGGAGGAGGGGGGGGGGGGGTCCGTAATTTTGTGACGGTGTGTGGCGACGGAGAGGGAGGGGAGAGGTTAAGATGGAGTGACGTCAGTTTTTTGCATTATAAAAAAGCAATGTTAGAAAACGAGTTTTAGCTGTTATTTCGCGTTTTAGAAAACGGTTTTAATAAATTGTAATAGGAATTTATTCTATGTTGATAGAGTTCTGACAAGATTTCGAAAAATATTGATTCTTTAAGAAAAATTCAACATCAATTTTTAAGGGGGGGGGGGGGGGTTGTAGGCTGAGGTGTGATGTCATTTTAGGGGGGGGGGGGGCTGACTTTTTGTGACGACGTGTGACGGAGGGGAGGGGGAGGTAAAAATCGTCAAAAAAGCGTGACGTCATTTATTGATGACTCCCTAAGTTTGTCGTTTTTTTTTAAAACCTCGTTTTAATCAAGTATATTAGAGAGGGGAGTCAGTAATCAGTGTAGTTTGATATATTTCCGTGAGTAATATTTAAATTTCGTATAGGTATCATTAGAAATTTAGATTAAATACTTAGATTAAATCATAAAGCTGTACCGATTTTTATCCATCCTGAAACGGCAAAACACGTTTTTTCAGTGAAATAATGCATTATCTGCTAATAAATACTTTAGATTCTTTTCCAACATTAAAGTTTAATTATTTCTTTACAGACTAAACAAATATTGAAATCAACCATCTACTTGTAAATCGTGTGTTCCAGAATAAACCTACACAGACATCAGTCGTCGACTTGTACATCGTGTGTCCCCCAGACTAAACCAACACAGACATCAGTCATCGACTGTCACCTGCACCATTCACACCATGGACGCCAGCAACGACAGCAAAGCCGTTGAAGGCGACTCTCAGCTGCTAATCAACGATGAAGTGGAGTCCGTCTTCAACCTCCTCAACAACGCCACCCTCCTCTTCATCATCACCTTCTGCGGCGTCGTCTTCAACGTCATCAACATCATCGTCTTCATCAAGATGGGCTTCTCCGACTCTGTGAACATGTCGCTGCTGGGCTTGTCCGTGGCTGACCTGTGGGCGTCGGCCATCCTGCTGGTGTGCAGCGTCTGCAACAACCCGGTGCACGCCCACCAGTACGGCGTCATCGGCGTCTTCTTGGGCTGGCCCCACATCACCATGGTCCGAGTCTCGTCGTGGCTCACCGTCTTTATAACATTTGAGAGGTATCTTTGCGTCGCCTTCCCTCTGAAGGTTAAAAGCATCATCACGCCGTCCAGAACCAGGTCTTTTATTATCATCGTCTTCATCATCTTCACCGTCGCGAGTATCCCACCGTTGTCCGGGATGAGGTTAGAGTGGGTGGTGCTTGATGAGGAAACCAACGAATCCGGTCTGTCGTTTTACTTCACCCCGGGGGGAAAAGAAATCGAGAACGCGTCCTTCACCTTCAGCAACGTGTCCCTGCTCTCGTCTTTCCCGTGCGTCATCGTCTTCACGTTCCTCATCGTCGTCAAGTTGGAAGAAAAATCAAAATGGCGGAAACAGACGTCATCGATGGCGCAAAAAGACACGACCAGCGCGAGGGACACAAAAGTCGTGAAGATGATAATCCTAATCTCTGGGATCTTTATCTTCTGCTACATGCCGGCTGTCACCTCCATAGCCGGGGCTTTAGCCTACGCCGAGTACAACGCCACGGGCCGGCTCAAGAACTTCTTTATCGTCTGCTGGTCGTTTGTCTTCTGTCTGGAGGCGACCAACGCCACGGTCACCATGTTCGTCTATTTAAAGATGAGCACCAAGTACAGAAGTGTGTTCTTGAGTATCTTCAGGTGCAGTCCTCAGGAATAAACAACCAGCTTCTGTCTGGTTTTTTTTTTACTCTAGCATATGCATTCATTAGCAGTTATGTCATCTAATAAAGATATATAATAATGTAATAGAATTAAGTTTTTGACTTTTTTTTCCCCTTGAAAGTCTTACGTACAATGCGCAAACATAAAAAGGATCTATTTACAAGGTGTTATTACAAGCTTTTTTTTTACAAGATTTTATTTAACTTACTTCCTCTGTCTGTCTGTTTGTCTGTCTGTCGTCAGTCTGTTGTCATGGATCGAAACGGGCGAGCGTTATTTTGGGCACTTCTAACTGACGTGGGCCTAGAATTGAAGACAATGCAATATGACGTTAAATTTGAGTTATTTGGATGCCTAATTATTTGTTTATGAATTTATTAAAAAATTCTGAAATTAGTAGGCTGTCTCACTACTACTATTCTGCACTATTATACGCGCGTTAATATGTTCATTTGGTGCGCAACATTTTTCAACAGTTCTTGATGTGTTAATGAGTGGCTGAAAAAAAAATGGGACACGTGAAGTAGAGTCAAATGTGCCACCTGGATATCCGGAATCGAGAATCTTTTTTTTTTTTTTCGCTTTTAGGGTTCTCAAAATTTTAATTTTAAAGTTACCTTCTTTTTCTTTTTTTTTTTTTTGTTGTTGAGTTTTTTAACGAAGTCAAGCTGTTTAAACTGGAAAACATATGGCCTTTCCGCCTCTTGCGCATGCGTAAATGGTACAATATTCATTATCCACTGCTACAAACCAAGAACTAATCAACTTTGGATGGACGTGACGTCATTTATTGAGCTGCCGCTACTTTCGTTTTCTTTTAGCTGACGCTGATACGGTAACAGCTTGTGCTGATTTCCGTTTCCCCCTAACTCCTGATGTTTTGGTGGTAGCGCGTCTCTTGCGTATGCGTCGCATGGGTGTGGATATGATTATTCCTTATGCGCGCGGGTGCCGGTAGCACTTTGATGTGCCTATGGATATTCCCAAAAATTAAGCTACGGTAAAAAGAAAACATAAACCGGGAGTGATCTCCCCTAAACTTTCTCGAATATTCTTATATAAAAAAAGGGGATGGGAACTCGGGATATAGACATGATTTCAATCCATTTTAAATACTTAAACTTTTTTAAAAATAGAATAAAATCTCGTGGAAAAAGAATTGACACGAAGTGAACGCCAAAAAAAGATGTGCGCAATATTATTAGTACCTTATAAATTAATTGCGTTTTTGAGAAATTGGAAATAGCGTAAATTACTACTTCCGGTCAACGGAAATTACTCAAAATTTGATAGAAGGTAGAGAATAAGATCATTTACGTACATGTGAAATTTTAATTATCTATCTGAAATAGTACTCAAGTTATAGGCTCTTGAAAAATTCAAAGTAGAAAAAGTACCACTTCCGGTTATCGGAAATCGCCCAAAAGTTTATACGGATCTACGATTTTGATAAAATACTTATATATGAAATTTCATCAACCTAGCTGTAACGTTACTCAAGTTATCGTGTTTACACACAAACACGTTGGCCTACACACAAACATACACACACACACACACACACAGCACTACGGACAAGATTGCAAAACTGTGTTTTTCCGACTCAGGGAGGTGTAATATGTCGAGATTTGCTGAAATACTTTCTCTATACTTCGTATATACGAGAAAGTAAAAATGAGCCACTGCTCTCACTGACGTCCGCGCAAATAAAAGTGGGTAGAATTTTTTATTTATTTATTATAACAAGCTTTTACAAAGTATATCATTATGCATAGAGGTGTAATACCATGCTGCCACACTCCGTTTAGTTGTCCAAAATCCGACCAAAGAACATTTGAGAAAATTTAGGGGAGATCACTGCCGCTTTATTTTTTTCTCGATCACAGATTGTAGAGAAAGTATTGTAATTGTATAAAAAAAATTGAAATCGAGATTTTCTCGAACCTCGACGTTTTAGACCTACATGGGTCCGAGAAACGTAGTTGCTGTTTTGTCTGTGTGTGTCTGTCTGTCTGTGAAAGCTATACCTTGAGTACTGTTTCAGTTTGGTTGATAGGTATTGTAGTTAATCTAAAATCCCGTATAAACCTTTTACCTATTTCCGATACCCGGAAATGGTACGTGCTCTACTTCCGGTTTCTTAAAAGCCAATAACTTGAGTACTGCTTTCATTAGTTGTAGAAATTTTCAATTTAAGGTTGTATGTTCAGGTTTCGCTCAACTTCCGGTAGTCGGAAGTGATACTTTACTCTATTTCAAGTTTCTAAAAATACCGATAACCTGAGTACTGTTTCAGTTAGGTGCACGAATTTCATATATAATTATTAGTCCCGTAAATAGGTTTCTTTTAACTTTTGCGAGATTTCTGGTAAAAAGAAGGGGTACTTCACTCTATTTACGATTTCTCAAAAGCATTCGGATTTCTAGAATTTTATATTATATTTTCATTTTCATAAATCATATTCTAAGAACATGTCTTTTTGAAAACCGCGCGGTTTTGTCACAAACTTCTATATTTCTATAGCCAGATTCTACTGGAAGTTCTCTCCTAATCCTTCCTGATATAAGAATATATGAAAAACTTAGAGGAATTCACTCTCGATTTTTTTAATTCCTTAAGTCTCTATTCAAATGTCCCAGATTTTTTTTCTTACAGTTCCATTAAAAGAATGTTATTTTAATGTAATTTTGATGCGATAGTTCTAATAAGAAATCGATATAACTGACACTGCTCAAAATGTTTTGTACTTCTTTACATACTATTAAACTTAAAACCATGACACGACCATTAAAAGAAGAATCGATGGTTATTAACCTTAAAAAGTGTAAAATATCTTTAAACAGTGACATAATGTAATAGATTAAATTGATTTAAAGAAAGATAAAATACTGATTTAATTAACTGAAACAATTATTTCACCTGAAAATTGTATGTTCTTAAAATAATTTTTTAAAATTTTGGTTAATTGTAAGGGAATTGGGTTTTAGTTTCAAGGATAATCAGATTTAATCACGTTATAATTGAAAATAATTTATTTCTGAACTTAGTGACTGATGCCAAAAGTCGACGTCATGCACATGACGAACATTTATGCAACAATTACATTGAACCTAATTTTTTGAGAACATTTTGTTGCCGTGGCATAATATGGTAATAGCTTTTCTACATTACAAGAAGCGCCATGATGAAATAATTTGACCTCAACTGCATTTCAAAATTGCATGGTGTCACTGTCAGGAACGAAATATTCGATCTCTTAAAGCACGTGCGCTTAATTTAGTGTGAGCAAATTATTTCTGTAATTAGTGATATCAATTCTGGTTGACTGGTTCAGTAGGCAACTTCGGGGTGTGTACACTCTAAAAGTGTGACACTCGACTAGAGATAAAAATAGCTCGTGTACAGGGACACGTTGGGTGAGTTGTGCGACACGGGGGTTGTGTCGGCGCGTGAATGGTGTCCTTACAGTAGTCACGTGAGTGAGCAGGGAGTGCGTGATTGGCTGAGAGTAAAATACATTTAAAGTGATAGTACGTTTTATTTGTGTCGTCTTTAACTACTGATGGTGCCATAGAAGAGGTCAATGTAGCGAATGTGTAGGAATAAGGGGTAGGGGTACAGGAAATTATTGAAGTTTTGAGCTTGGGTTTGGTTGAAGGGTCAGAAGGATGGTGACATTATGTTAAGGGATCAGTAGACTTGAGATAATTTGTTACAGGGAACAGCAGACTAGTCACAATATGATACGGGGAACAATTGACTTGTGACAATATATTACGGGGACAGTAGATTTCTTACAACTGTTACAAAGGTACAGATAATTTTTAAAAAATTACCTTGATATTCGAACGTATTTACTTCGGCATTGTATTTCTTGTATCAGAGTGTATTTAGCTATTGCTTTGTGCACTAATCTGTAGGTTTCCGCTAACCATTCCAGGCAATGTTTCTTCCAGACTTTTTTTTTCCGGCGAGGGGGGGGGGGGGGACTTGACATTTCCGGAGGTAGGGGGCGGACTAAATTTTCCTTGGGTAGGGAAGGGGGGGGCAGACACTGGTAAAAATATATGTTTTCTATATAAATTCCATTTCGTTCTGGGGGTGTTAGCCTCCCCCCAATCCCCCCCCCCCCCCCGACAGAGGTGCCTGGAAGAAACTCTGATCCCATGGGTTTATCCAGCTCTAAAGTAGACCTACACCGATAGATTGCAGATTTACTTATCTCGGCATCTCCGCATTAAAACTAAAAACCTTAGCAAACTGATGTTGGTAACTAAAGTTTATTACTAACCTAATTCCTTTCTATTTAAAGGGCCAGACAGTGATTATTGCACCAGTGGGAGAGAGTAGAAATGTTGAAGAAAATACGTCTTAAATATACATTTTATAACGTATAAAACAAAATATTTCATACTTCCTCTAAGCAATTTCATAGCCTGATAAGTTCTAAAACTTTACTGATATCCGTACTATTTTCTAAATTTTTGCTTAAAAGATTTTTATTAAAAAACACAATGGAAGAGAGTGACGTCAAGAACAGCACGGCTGTTGACACGTCACCGCTGTACATCAGCGAGGAGGTATTAGCCGTCTTCACCCTCGTCAGCAACTGCTCCATCCTCCTCGTCATCTCCTTCTTCGGCGTCGTCTTCAACATCATCAACATGGCCGTCTTCACCCAGATGGGCCTCACCGACCCTGTCAACATAACCCTGCTGGGTCTGGCGCTGTCCGACATGGGCGCGTGCCTGATGCTCATGCTGTTGGGCGTCTTCTCTCACCCCACCATCTCCCTGCAGTACGGCGTCTACGGCTACTTCATGAGCTGGCCTCACATCGGCTTCAGCCGTGTCTCTAGCTGGTTGACTGTCTACATAACATTCGAGCGATACATCTGCATCGCGTTTCCTCTCAAAGTGAAGCGTATTATCACAACCGCACGTACTGTAATGATTGTTATTTCTATTTTTTCAATCTTCGCCGCCAGTGTAACCCCGGCGCTTTTAGTTCTAAGAATCGTGGAGTACCCTATATCCGGAACAAACCTCACCTACGTATACTTGGGCTACACGCCAGACGGGCGAGAAGTGGAGAATGTCGCCGTGACCTTCAACAACATCGCCTTGTTTCTCTCCTTCCCTAGTGTCATCGTCTGCACTATCCTAATCGTCATCAAGCTCAACGCTAAAACAAAATGGCGGAGTGAATCCTCTTCGTCGTCAAAAAACGAATCGGTAACTCTCAGAGACAAAAAGGTTGTCAAAATGGTTACCTTTCTTGCCTGTAATTTTATCCTGAGTTACATCCCCGCGGTGGTTGCGACTATTGGGATGGTCAGTACCAGCGATTACAGCGCTTTGGGTAGTTTCAGCCGTTTTTTCTCGGTCAGCTGGTCGCTGATCTTCTGCATCGAGTCGACTAACTCGGCCGTCAACATCTTCGTCTACCTGAAGATGAGTTCAAGGTACAAGTCCGTGTTCCTGGCCATGTTTGGGTTCAATGTCCAAGTACCACGTGCTCAGGCTGATTGAGTTCAAGGTACAAGTCCGTGTTCCTGGCCATGTTTGGGTTCAACGTCCAAGTACCACGTGCTCAGGCTGATTGAGTTCAAGGTACAAGTCCGTGTTCCTGGCCATGTTTGGGTTCAATGTCCAAGTACCACGTGCTCAGGCTGATTGAGTTCAAGGTACAAGTCCGTGTTCCTGGCCATGTTTGGGTTCAACGTCCAAGTACCACGTGCTCAGGCTGATTGAGTTCAAGGTACAAGTCCGTGTTCCTGGCCATGTTTGGGTTCAACGTCCAAGTACCACGTGCTCAGGCTGATTGAGTTCAAGGTACAAGTCCGTGTTCCTGGCCATGTTTGGGTTCAACGTCCAAGTACCACGTGCTCAGGCTGATTAGCTTAAAGCTTGAAGAACTCAAAATCAAACTCAATAAAAAAATGTCATTTACTTATATAGCTAATATTTATGCTTGATTTGTGTATGGCTATGTTATTATTCATACTATTCTTAAAATACTCGAAATCTCCACTGTTATATTTTATCTAAATTGTATTTGTAGCTATAAAAACGAGTTAATTTAATAGGGAAATGAAAACTTTTCTTTCGTCGAATAGTTATTTAACCTTACATAGGGATTTCTAGTGTGCTGTTTGTGTATGTACAAGATCTAGTTACTCTGTAGAAGATACGTGTGTCAGTAATTTATTAACTGTATAGGATGTAAACTATTCGCATAAATAACAATCTTGGGGCTCAATGATCTATATTTTCACTAAAAAACTTGGTTACTAACGATACTCTAGTAACACGCTATGTTTGTGGTTTTCCTGGGCAGATGAGGCTGGTTAACGGTAAACATCAACTCACCTAGGACAGAAAACTCCGAAATTTAACAACTGCTGCCTTTCAGATGCCCTATGTTTTACTAAAGGCATAATTGTACATCCAGAAATAAAGGCAGACATACATCGGCGTCAACTAACCATATGGAACATCACATGTTGTCACATAGTACTCATCCAAATATCTTGGAGGACTGGCGAGTACGTTTTAACACCTCCAATTAAAAACAGATAGAGGGCTGGTTTTTAATTAATGATTTTTAAAAATGGGTCTACTATTTTCATAAAAACACATTTTTATGAAAATTGATTTTTTATTTATTAAATTTTGTATTGAACTAAAAATGAAAAACTCTAGTTATGAACTTCATGTATTGAGATGTTGTGATCTTTTTTACAGGGACTGTACTTAAATATTTAATTACTTTAATTAATGCGAGATACTGCAATTAACTTTGTGTGGTTTCTTTTCAAGTATCGAATATTTTAACCATTTACAAAAACATCTAATTGGAGTAACAAGGGAGAAAATTAAAGCACAGAGCTGGCATTGTTATAATTAGAAATCTATTATCACAGGGGAAGATAATTTCATGCGAATTTTTTTTTCTCCCCTTCATTTCAATCCCATTATTACCAGCTACAGACTTTCAAATTAAGTTAATTAAAAGTTTAGAATATTATTTAAAATAAGTAAAACAAGCTATCTTTATCCATTTAAATAAATATCTTGCCGTTTCAGTTTTTAAATCTACAAATTATTAAAGCAAAACTGAAAAGAAGTTAAAGTAAATAACAATGTCTATATATTTAGTAAAGCACATGAATGCAGTGTTAGCTCCAATAAATACATTTATTAAACACGTTAATATATTGTCATTTAACCAGTAGAGTTGGTAGATTTAGGAGAAATATCTTGATTGTGTTGATAACATTAACTTTCTTTTACACACACATCAACAGCTGTGGAAATAAATTAAGAGGAGAATCTGTTGCTCTGATACTGGTAACTAATAACATCGTGTGGCTAGTGAATGTCATAACAGCATGTGATATCATCGTGTGGCGAGAGGTCAAAACATATTACAACATTGTGTGGCATGTGGTTGTTATAAAAACGTATTACATCATCGTGTAGCTAGTGGTCACATTTTATAGTCTTATCACAAAAAACCAAAATGACAAATATTCGTTTTATTTGACCGGTTACTTTAAGAAATCCTTCGGATAAAGCTGCAACTCTGGCTACTTAGTTATAAACACACCCTCTTTTTAAGTCAGATAAGGATCTTGGACATCTTTATTAGTCAGATACGGATCTTGAACATCTTTATTAGTCAGATAAGGATCTTGGACATCTTTGTTAGCCAGATAAGGATCTTGGACATCTTTGTTAGCCAGATAAGGATCTTGGACATCTTTGTTAGCCAGATAAGGATCTTGGATAACTTTGTTAGCCAGATAAGGATCTTGGATAACTTTGTTAGCCAGATAAGGATCTTGGACATCTTTATTAGTCAGATAAGGATCTTGGACATCTTTGTTAGTTAGATAAGGATCTTGAACATCTTTGTTAGTTAGATAAGGATCTTGAACATCTTTGTTAGTTAGATAAGGATCTTGAACATCTTTGTTAGTTAGATAAGGATCTTGAACATCTTTGTTAGCCAGATAACGATCTTGGACATCTGTGTTAGTTAGATAAGGATCTTGAACATCTTTGTTAGTTAGATAAGGATCTTGAACATCTTTGTTAGTTAGATAAGGATCTTGAACATCTTTGTTAGCCAGATAAGGATCTTGAGCATCTTTGTTAGTCAGATAAGGATCTTGAACATCTTTGTTAGTTAGATAAGGATCTTGAACATCTTTGTTAGTTAGATAAGGATCTTGAACATCTTTGTTAGTCAGATAAGGATCTTGAACATCTTTGTTAGTTAGATAAGGATCTTGGATATCTTTGTTAGTCAGATAAGGATCTTGAACATCTTTGTTAGCCAGATAAGGATCTTGAACATCTTTGTTAGTCAGATAAGGATCTTGAACATCTTTGTTAGTTAGATAAGGATCTTGAACATCTTTGTTAGTTAGATAAGGATCTTGAACATCTTTGTTAGTTAGATAAGGATCTTGAACATCTTTGTTAGTTAGATAAGGATCTTGAACATCTTCGTTAGTTAGATAAGGATCTTGAACATCTTTGTTAGTTAGATAAGGATCTTGAACATCTTTGTTAGTTAGATAAGGATCTTGAACATCTTTGTTAGCCAGATAACGATCTTGGACATCTGTGTTAGTCAGATAAGGATCTTGAACATCTTTGTTAGTTAGATAAGGATCTTGAACATCTTTGTTAGTTAGATAAGGATCTTGAACATCTTTGTTAGTTAGATAAGGATCTTGAACATCTTTGTTAGCCAGATAACGATCTTGGACATCTGTGTTAGTTAGATAAGGATCTTGAACATCTTTGTTAGTTAGATAAGGATCTTGAACATCTTTGTTAGTTAGAAAAGGATCTTGAACATCTTTGTTAGTTAGAAAAGGATCTTGAACATCTTTGTTAGCCAGATAAGGATCTTGAGCATCTTTGTTAGTCAGATAAGGATCTTGAACATCTTTGTTAGTTAGATAAGGATCTTGAACATCTTTGTTAGTTAGATAAGGATCTTGAACATCTTTGTTAGTCAGATAAGGATCTTGAACATCTTTGTTAGTTAGATAAGGATCTTGGATATCTTTGTTAGTCAGATAAGGATCTTGAACATCTTTGTTAGCCAGATAAGGATCTTGAACATCTTTGTTAGTCAGATAAGGATCTTGAACATCTTTGTTAGTTAGATAAGGATCTTGAACATCTTTGTTAGTTAGATAAGGATCTTGAACATCTTTGTTAGTTAGATAAGGATCTTGAACATCTTTGTTAGTTAGATAAGGATCTTGAACATCTTTGTTAGTTAGATAAGGATCTTGAACATCTTTGTTAGTTAGATAAGGATCTTGAACATCTTTGTTAGTTAGATAAGGATCTTGAACATCTTTGTTAGTCAGATAAGGATCTTGAACATCTTTGTTAGTCAGATAAGGATCTTGAACATCTTTGTTAGTTAGATAAGGATCTTGGATATCTTTGTTAGTCAGATAAGGATCTTGAACATCTTTGTTAGCCAGATAAGGATCTTGAACATCTTTGTTAGTCAGATAAGGATCTTGGACATCTGTGTTAGATAAGGATCTTGAACATCTTTATTAGTCAGATAAGGATCTTGGATAACTTTGTTAGCCAGATAAGGATCTTGGACATATTTGCTTGTCACATAGAACTAGTGACCTCTGCTGGTCAAGAGCTTACCACAGACAACATAAACCGAGGTCAAATGTAAGACACAAATATAATACAGTTAATATTTGCTACACGCATTGATTTAATTTCTTAATTTGCAATACGAGTACTAATTGTAATACAATACACGTTAGGTATCCTACACTACGTAGCCCAAAACTTCAAAATGAATGGATTGAGTATTTAAGATACATCTATTTGTTATAGAGTGAATTAACATCAACAATATTTCCATTTGTCGTTTTACTAACGTTTCTACTTCTTCAATGCCAGTTCTAAATTTAAAGTATCAGACAGATGATTGATGCATCTAACAACAGGAGCAAATAGCCTTTAAAAGAAATTTTGTTGATGTATCATCGTAATGACAATTATCATTTCAATTACTGAAAGATTAAGCAATCTTAGCGTAGTCATGGAGACGAATTTAACGAATTATTCAGCAGATACGAATGAACTAATAAGCAGCGAGTTTGTGAAAATATTTAACGTTGTGAGCAATGCTGTTCTGTTGTTTGTTATCAGTCTGTGTGGCTGTGTTTTCAACGTCACCAACATGGCGGTGTTTGTAAAGATGGGGCTCAAGGACCCCGTCAACATCACCCTCCTCGCCCTATCCGTCTCAGACCTGGGCGCCTCGGCCACCTTGTTCCTCTTCAGCTTGTGCAAGAACCCGGCTCTGGCCCAGGAGGTGGGCGTGTTCAGCTACCCCGTGAGCTGGCCGCAGCTGGGGTTCATCAGGACGTCCAGCTGGCTAGTCGTCCACACCACCATTGAGCGGTACCTGTGTGTGGCATTTCCGCTCAAGTTCAGACACCTCGTCACGTCCAGGAGGACCCTGGGACTGGTCGTGTTGGTGTTTGCCGTGTTCCTAGCCAGCATCGTGCCGCCATTTCTGGCATCGGAAATCTCGTTTAGGTTTGATCAGAATAGAAATCAGAACACCCTTGTTCTGGTATTTTTTGAAGATAAACAATACCTAGAAGAGTTTTCGGCCATCTTTAACAGCTACGCCCTGCTTGCTTCATTCCCGATTGTCATCTTCTTTACGTGTCTTCTGGTTGGGAAGCTAACCAGCCAATCAAAATGGAGGAACGAAATGTCGACTGCGGGTAAGAATGAGAAGATAACTCTGCGCGACAGAAAAGTTGTCAAGATGATTCTTCTTATCTCGTGTACATTTATTTTGTGTTTTCTACCGGAAGTAGTAGCCACCCTGGCAATGCAGTACGTGCCAGATTTCAGACCAGGGGGGAAGTTATCTAACCTCTATTACGTCAGCTGGTCGGTTATCTTTAACTGCAATGCCGTCAACTCGACAGCCCCTATATTCGTGTACTTATCAATTAGCTCAAAGTTTAGGTTCATCTTCACGGGTTTTTGTGGAAAACGTGGTCAAGTTAAATTCCCGGACCAACAGAGCCAAATTGATTGAGCTGCCAAATCTTATTGAGATTTAACTGAGCCACGTACAGGGGTTTTAGCAGCGCTACATTTATTGAGCTTTATCTGAAATGGGTAGATTGAGAAGCACTACATTCATTGAGCTTTATCTGAAATCGGTAGATTGAGAAGCACTACATTTATTGAGCTTTATCTGAAATGGGTAGATTGAGAAGCACTACATTTATTGAGCTTTATCTGAAATGGGTAGATTGAGAAGCACTACATTTATTGAGCTTTATCTGAAATGGGTAGATTGAGAAGCACTACATTTATTGAGCTTTATCTGAAATGGGTAGATTGAGAAGCATTACATTTATTGAGCTTTAACTGAAATGGGTACACTGAAATTCAACTGAACAAAATGTAATAATTTTGCATTGAAACGAGTACATTGAAATTGAATGGCAATAAATTTATTAAAATTTATTAAAAATTAAAACTTAAGTGAACCAAATTTAAAATTGAATTCAAGCATTTTTCATGACAATGTAAGACTGCATTTTACCCAGATATTATAAACAACTTCACTAACAATTTTTAAAAAGGCAATAATAAGCTATACAGTCCATTGTATTGTACTTACATTGTAATAACGCTCAAATAGTATT
The DNA here is from genome assembly GCF_028476545.2 of Physella acuta. Taxonomy (NCBI): domain Eukaryota; kingdom Metazoa; phylum Mollusca; class Gastropoda; family Physidae; genus Physella; species Physella acuta. The sequence continues at coordinate 688,430 of NW_026731663.1, forward strand.
TGCCACTCTGTAGAAAAGTGTGTGGTGGTCTGAGCGGAAAACAAAACCAACAAAACAGTTCGTTTCTCTGGGTTTATCGTGCTTGGAATTTTTGTTTGATAAACACATGAAGTTGTCCATGTTTTTGGTCACAGTTAGTCACAGATCTTTATTCACAACCTTTGTCAGTCTCAACACAGCCATTCATCTTTTACACGGGATGCCGAGTTTCTACTATATTTTGGTTTTAAGATCAGTCTAGCGACGAAAGATAATCACTTGGGGAGTGCCCCATAGAACACCACTTTGCTTCACTCTGCTACAGTGTTTCTTCCAGACTTTTTTCTCCGGGGGGGGAGGGGCACTTGAAATTTTCGGGGGGGGGGGGCGGTAGACTTTCTTCGGGGGGGGGGGGGGGCGGACACTGTTAAAAGTATATATTTTCTTAATAAATTATATACATTTTATTTCGTTCGGGGGGGGGGGATTTTTTTCGGGGGGGGGGGGGGGGGGGGGGGGCTAAGCCCCCCCCCCCCCCCCCCCCCCCCCCCCCCCGAAGAGATGCCTGGAAGAAACTCTGCTCTGCTATGCCAATACTACCAGCAGACCATCTGATCTAGAACATAGTTCTAAGGTATCGTGAGTACGAATATTCTTAGGGGGATTGTGTTAAAATTACCGTGCAGATGTTTAGGGGAGGGGTTAAAAGTAAACTAAATAAATGTAAAGAAAAAATGTCACCCAACCTCAAGAACGTCGAAATTAGTCCAGTTGGTCGGTATGTCCACGTCTACTTAATAAACATGCTTAATTAAATAAACTCCCGGTAAATTTAGTAAAAAAAAATTTGGAAAAATTTCTGAGTTTACAAAAAAAAAGTAAAACTACCTCCAACAGATGAATCCTCTAAGTTCAGGGGGAAAAAAATAATTTTAGTTGATTTTACAATTAGAATTCCATCATTTGAAGCGGTTAATCATTTCTACACTTGTTATTGCGATTACCATTAAAGATATGTGTGAACAGTGCAGTGTCTCAGCTCAGATATTGCTATTATGTACAGTTAGACTACAGTTAGTCAAAAAACCTGTAAACTGCAGAAAGAGCATCTGCCTCTTTAATTTGTTTTTCTTCCTTTTTTTTTTTTTTTTTTTTTTTTTTTTTTTTGTTTTTTTTTTTGCCTCAAACATGTAATTTACAGGGTGGCCGGAAAGAACCGCAACGGAAAAAAGCGCAACGGAAAAAAGCGCAAAACAAAAAGCGCAACGGAAAAAAGCGCACACGGAAAAAAGCGCAAAGAGAAAAAAGCGCACACAGAAAAAAGCGCTACGAGAAAAAAGCGCAAACAGAAAAAAGCGCAAAGAGAAAAAAGCGCACACAGAAAAAAGCGCAAAGAGAAAAAAGCGCAAACGGAAAAAAGCGCAAAGAGAAAAAAGCGCACACGGAAAAAAAGCGCAAAGAGAAAAAAGCGCACACAGAAAAAAGCGCAAACGGAAAAAAGCGCAAAGAGAAAAAAACGCACACAGAAAAAAAGCGCAAACAGAAAAAAGCGCAAAGAGAAAAAAGCGCAAAGAGAAAAAAGCGCAAACGGAAAAAAGCGCAAAGAGAAAAAAGCGCACACGGAAAAAAGCGCAAACGGAAAAAAGCGCAAACGGTAAAAAGCGCAAACGTAAAAAAAGCGCACACAGAAAAAAGCGCAAACGGAAAAAAGCGCAAACAGAAAAAAAGCGCAAACAGAAAAATTCGCAACCAGAAAAAACACAACGAAAAATGTGCAAAAGAGAAATTTAGCACAAAGACCATATGGACTAGATGACACATTTATACATGACTGTTAGGGCTGCTGTGAGAGTGTCGTGTTGGATCATCCTACATCAAAACTATATATATATATATATATATATATATATATATATATATATATATATATATATATATATATATATATATATATATATATATATATATAGTTCGGACTAGGGAAAATGTGAAAGATACTTCGTGTAATGTCGATAGTTTTATGTTTATTTATACGAGAATAGTAGTTGAATAATTATTGACCAAGAAAATAATAGGCTTTGTGTAAAGCGATTATCGCCTGTATCATGGTGATAGAAATGCACTTGGTAGTGGTACGCTTTAAATGGTAGTAGATCACGTGATCAAACACGACACTCTCACAGCAGCCCTAACAGTCATGTATTAATGTGTCATCTAGTCCATATGGTCTTTGTGCTAAATTTCTCTTTTGCACATTTTTCGTTGTGTTTTTTCTGGTTGCGAATTTTTCTGTTTGCGCTTTTTTTCTGTTTGCGCTTTTTTCCGTTTGCGCTTTTTTCTGTGTGCGCTTTTTTCCGTTTGCGCTTTTTTCCGTTTGCGCTTTTTTCCGTGTGCGCTTTTTTTTCTTTCCCTTTTTATCCGTTTGCGCTTTTTTCTGTTTGCGCTTTTTTCCGTTTGCGCTTTTTTCTGTTTGCGCTTTTTTCCGTGTGCGCTTTTTTCTCTTTGCGCTTTTTTCCGTTTGCGCTTTTTTCTCTTTGCGCTTTTTTCTTTGTGCGCTTTTTTCTCTTTGCGCTTTTTTCTCTTTGCGCTTTTTTCTCTTTGCGCTTTTTTCCGTGTGCGCTTTTTTCCGTTGCGCTTTTTGTTTTGCGCTTTTTTCCGTTGCGCTTTTTTCCGTTGCGGTTCTTTCTGGGAACCAATTTACAGCGTCAGTTATGTGTTCGCTTTAGTATTACAGTTTTCATCATCGGCTTGTGAGGACTGATACAGATTTACAATAGTAATATGTCTTTCTTACTCGTAGCCTACTTTCATTCATTTAAGATGGTTTACTTATAGTTTATACATAGATTTTTATTATTCTTCTGAAAAACCATAGCACACTTACAGATTCTTGTTGAATTAATTAAATTGAAGTAACATTCAATATGATTTAATATGGGAGTTAAATTACGCGCGTTTTTTATAATTATGCTTATTATAATAATATATTTAACTTTGTTAGCTGACAAAATATTTTGTTAAAACTATTAATAATAAGTTACTATCTATATTAAAAGAACAAATTATTTCCCCTACTGTTGTTTCAATTTATCCAATTACTTATTACTTTGATAATTACTAAATTCTAAATTGAATAAATGGATTATTTCCCCTATAATATTTAACTGAATTTCTTTAAATTTTAATACTATATTTATTATTTCAATTAAAATAATCTTTGCCTCCTTTATTGTTATTTTTTCTTGAGTTGTGTGTTTATTTTGTGTTGTATTTCGTTTTGTGTGATTAGTTGGTCTGAGTTGTGTATTGTTTGTGCTTTGTTCTTTTATTTTCTTTAAAGTAATTTTTTTTTACATTTTTTACACCGTAGTAAAGCAATGACATATCTTCTGTACACACATACACACACACACATATATATATATGTAATCGGTATTTTAACAACCAAAGTACAACTTACCGATATCGGATGTCACTTACAAATTGAAAGTAATCGCAGAAAAATATCTTTTACATATATATGAAATTTCATCCACCTATCTGAAATAGTTCTCAAGTTATCGTGTTCACATGGGTATAAATTATCACTTCTGTTTACACGAAATAGTTCAAAAGTTGATAGAAACCTGCGAATAAAATGCAATGCGTGTAATGTATGTAAAACGCTTTCGGCTTTTGAATAAGTACCACTTCCGATTACCGGAAATTGCACACAATTTGAATTAGAACTACAAATTGAATATAATACTTAAATATGAAATTACATTTCATAACTGAAACGGTACTCAAATTATCGTGTTCACAGATACATACACAGACTGACATACAGACAAGATTGCAAAACTAAGTTTTTTTCCGACTCAGTGCAGTGGAAAGTCAATATTTTGCAAGATTACGATATTTTCTCTATACTCCGTGTGCGGAAAAAAAAACGAAACGAAAGATTACTTACAGTGAATTCCTCGATCAAAATCTATCCGTAGAGAGGAACTATTTTTTTTAAGTGAGTAGAGCTCAGGTCTTACGTCTAACTCTATTAAAGTAAAAGCTAACAGCACAATAAAAAATTCAAATATTACTGCAATAATTGCGTGTAGTCTGAAGCAGGGAACAGGGCGTATACAAGCTGTGAAAATTATACAAAGCTGCAGTGATGCGGCAAGCATATAACAAAACAATAGGGCTGAGACTAGCAAGATCTTGTCGGAATTTAATATTTACAGCCTGTGTGTGTTCAGTAACACATTGGTGATCGCGCACGTTTTACACATCACACAGGAAGAACGTTTTGACACACCAGCACATACAAGTCCTCTAATATTACATGATACACATATAAACCACCCACCCCTCAACCCTCCTAAGGCTTTAGTAGTAAATTTGAGGTCACAAGGGGCAGTAGCTCAGATTGTCACAACCGTTGCACACAGCGAAAAGTACACTCACACACACACACAGAGAGAGAGAGAGAGAGAGAGAGAGAGAGAGAGAGAGAGAGAGAGAGAGAGAGAGAGAGAGAGAGAGAGACATATGTATAAAACATCCTTATGATAAAATTATTCCTACTTGTGACACTACAGCCCACTCCCAAACAAACACGTAGGCTACACAAAGAGTTGCGATGAACTACATAACTGCTTTGAAACATTTTTATTTTAATTTTAAAAAAAAAAACAGCTCTTATAACAGTTAGTGTTCCTGCTAACAATTGTTTTTAAATAATTAGCCCAAGCAATGAGTTTTCTCAAGTCTTTGGGAATTGAAATATTAAATAGTTGTAAACATTCCTGGGAGATATTGTCTTATGAAAAGAACACACGTGTTAATTATTATTAATTAACACCACTCTCAACCACCACGTTATCCTATATCTAAACAAATAACAGTAACCCAACCCCCTTTGTGTTATAAAATGTCTAGAGACCCTTGGTGTATTACTGGACTAAAAACATAAAAGTTGCTTTAATCCTCAAACAGATCAACTTCTTTTAATGTTCTAAATACAAAACAAAATGGCCGACTCAATCATTAGTAACTTTAACCCTTCTACGCCCACCAACTCTGCTTTGAAAAGGTTCTACAACTCTTCATCTTATAATCGATTTAATCCAATATCAGAGTAGAGAAATGTTTTAATTATAATTCGAATCTATTAATTATAATACACATTTATCCGACACTAGCAATTATATTTTAGTAATTTTAAATACATGATGTTTAGAGGATCGAGGTTTATAATTATGAAATATTACTGTTCATCTGGGAAAACAAGGACTGTGGAAACTAGAGAGCTACTTACATGATCAATATGTGGTCCTTATAATTATGTTGCTCTGACTTGTTAGGATATCTTGAAACATTTTTTAGTACAATGCGCAAAGATACCTTTGTTTCAATGAGATGTTTAAAAAAAAAAGAAATTGTGCCTATGAAACGTAAAATTCGACTATTACTTGGTCTAGAAACGAATAACTAAAAGAGAAAGTTCTAATTTTCTCTAAAAGCTGAAAAGCGTTAACTTTGCAATTTTTATAAGTTAAAACAAATCCATAATTACTTTGACGAAATTGTAGCGTCTATGTAGGCCTATAAATGGAAATGATTTAAACGTTCTATCTCTAGTATCTGTATGCCGTGAATAAGTAATTGTTTTTCTCTACTTGATACAACTTCAGTCCATCAGCACCAACCAACACGTCAAAATATTAACACAATAATATAAGGCAAATTTTGGGGCATCAAACAAATCAACCGCTGACTAGATGTCAACTTATTGCCAAGCAAGTGTCATGAGTCTATCTAGCAGATGTCAGATCTATATCTAGTAGATGTCAACAGATGTCAAGTGCATGTCCAGTAGTTGGTCAGTAGGGGTGTGGCTGTAGTACTACCATGAATAGCCCTTGGTTCAACAACTTAACCAAGGACACACCACTAGACGGCAATTGGTTCAACAACTTAACCAACGACACGCCACTAAACGGCACTTGGTTCAACAACTTAACCAACGACACGCCACTAAACGGCACTTGGTTCAACAACTTAACCAACGACACGCCACTAAACGGCACTTGGTTCAACAACTTAACCAACGACACGCCACTAAACGGCACTTGGTTCAACAACTTAACCAACGACACGCCACTAAACGGCACTTGGTTCAACAACTTAACCAACGACACGCCACTAAACGGCACTTGGTTCAACAACTTAACCAACGACACACCACTAGACGGCTACATCAGCTCGGATATTGTGGAGCTAATCAATCTTGTCAATAACGCCATCTTTCTCTTAGTCGTCAGCTTCTTGGGGGTTCTCTTCAACCTGACCAACATCGTGACCTTCGTCAAAATGGGGCTGCACGACCCCGTCAACATCACACTCCTCGGCCTGTCCGCCTCGGACCTAGGCGCCTCCTGCATGTTGCTGACCATCAGCGTGTTTAGGAACCCCGCCCTCGTCTCTGACCTTGGCATTCTGGGATACCCAATCAGCTGGCTACACTTGGCGTTTATCCGGACTTCAAGTTGGTTGACCGTTCACACGACAGTTGAAAGATATCTATGCATCGCTTTCCCGCTCAAAGTCAAACAGATGGTTACGTCACAGCGATCCTTAACAATCGTCTGTTTGATTTTTGTTATTTTCATAGCAAGTGTTGTGCCGCCATTTTTCTCTTTCACGATATCGCAGATTTTCCTTGGGGAAAAAGGCGAGAGCGTGTATCAGCTTGAGTATGTTGAAAGCAAGCGTTACCTAGAAGACGCGTCAGTCACGTTCAACAGCTACGCGTTGTTAGCTTGTTTCCCGACTGTAGTTGTACTCACGTCGCTACTAGTAGGGAAGTTAGCGAGTAAAGCAAAATGGCGGAACGTCACCGTTTCTGCAGGGAACAACGAAAAAATAAACACGAGGGATAAGAAAGTTGTAAAGATGATCATCTTTATTGCCTGCACATTTCTAATCTGTTTCCTACCGGAAGTCTTGATAACTATTTTAATGCAATTTACACCAGAGTTCAACCCTCTTGGCCAGTTTGCCGAGCTCTACTACATTACGTGGTCTTTTATCTTTTGTTTCGAATCAACGAATTCAACTGTTCCGATTTTTATTTATATAAAGATGAGTTCAAAGTATCGTCGAGTTTTCTTTGCTACATTTGGAAGAAACAAAGCTACAGAAACAAAAGTTGACAGACTTAAGAGTGCCTACGTCGCGTTGAATTGAAAACTACATTGTTCCCGTGCTTGAAGTAATTGAATTGGGATATTTAAACTTAACAAAATAATAATCAAAGGGAAGCAACGCCATCACGTAGACGTGAACCTTTTGAGTTTAATTCGACATGCTGGAAAGAGTTACCGGGTTTGAGACTTCAGAATTTAAATACAGATGTTCTTAAATTTGAAATAAACATAAAGAAAGTTAAAAATGCTGCATTCTGCAACAGTATCGCCGTGAATTTTTACAGACAACATTTTCCAAGTTTAGCAGTACTGTAAGAGTTAATGTGTAGCAAGGCATGAATTTCTGTGTATGCCCTGCTCTTAGATACAGCAGCAAAGTTTCTTCAAGGCATCTCTTCGGGGGGTGGGGGTAAAGCGCCCCGCCCCCGGAACGAAATGGAATTTATATAGATAATATAGAACTTTTAACAGTGTCTACCCCCCCCCCCCCCCACCGGAGAAAAAAGTCTGGAAGAAACTCTGTACAACAGCAGAAGTGGGACATTTCAATTAGTGTTGCCTTTGTAAAATTCATAGCGGCACTAAGTTAACTCGCAGTAGCTAAACTTGCAATTCTCACTGTTTCTTCCTACAAACCACTGAGAGATGGAAATCTAGATATATATCAAACAGTTATATATTTTCTGACTACACTCTCACTCATTTAGTAGCCTACAGTGTTTTGTCTGATTTAAATCTATAAAATCATAACATTGATTGAATCAAATTATTATAATAGTGTAGACCCTATATAATTCTTCGTTACTGGGAAAATGGGTTAAGGTATCCAAGGTGGCTTGGCATTGTGCTGATCACGCAATTCTTACATATTCCTGGGTCGTTGAATAGCTGAACAGATCGGCCTAATGTATCTCAGGCATGAAAGGGAAAAGATGGTGATGTTGATGAACCCAAAATGCTGAGGTTAAAGGTAGAACAAGGAATTCAACCACACTGTTCTAAAAAGTTATTTAATAAAATGACAAACCAGATCAAAAGACCAAGAATTTAAATAAGACTTTTATACTAAAAAGAAATTGTATTATTACAAAGTCAGTCTCTAAGAATAAGTAAAGGCTTCAATTGTCTTAATTCACATAATTTATTTTATTTTTTATAAAATAATATAAACACATAACATTACATGTAACTTTAATTAGGGAATATAAACTCGTTTTACAATTTATTTATTTTTTAAATAAGGTATGCATTCTTGTAAGTTATCTTTTTATTACTAGTTAAGGACGGAAATACAATTTTTAAGAATTTTTTCTACTAGTATAAAGGTAAGATGCACAGTAAAATAAAAGATGAAATTATGAAACAAATAAACGAAGAGCAGATTGCACATTTTGGAAAGATATTAGTAACATTTCTTTAGATATATGAATAATAAAAATTGCAATCCATTAAAAAAACCATCTATTTGAGTATTTATACAGCAACACTTTTTTCTTATTCTTTTAATTAATCTTTCTGTTGTACTTTTTGTGGGGGAAATAAAAACAAACATAAACACTAGTTTTTAAAAATACACTAATCTATCTGGTTATAAAGGATATAGATTTTTAAATATATCAGCTTTATTTAACAGTAGGCGGTCAGTTTATACATCAAACATTCTGTCTACAAATAAGGATGGTCAAAAACATCTTTACATTAGTAACTGTTAAAACTGACTGAATGCACAAACAATATAGGCCTACCTTTTAAGAATAAGACACTTTAAATTCAAATCTATTGTTCTTTTCAACAAAATAAATAAATAAAAACTTGGATTCAGAAAAACAAGTAACAATTTTATAGAGATAATAATGATGAATTTTCAAGTAATGAGATGAAATTAACCCTTTACTGTCCAATATGTGTGCTAATGTGCCACAGATTTTATGTGATGCTGTTATATGTGCCAGAACTATGTACGCCCTTACGTAATGTAATGAAAGTCTCATCCTAAAGAGATTCTAAGATACTTGAAGCACACATAAACAGAAAGTTTTATCAACTTGTTTTTCTCTTCAAAAAGTTTATAAATTTTTTTAGAAATAATCAGTAAACCTGGAACACAAAACTTTATTTACTGAAGTTACCTCATTATAACATTTAATCTCTAAAGATTGTGGGTTTTTCTTAGTTGGATATTATTTGTATTCATTATTTGTAAATAATAAATTTAAATATAATGAACTAAGACTGTATGATGATTTTAAAAGAAGTATTGTGACTGAAATATGTAACATTATTTGGCTTGGTAAGACTGGAACTTCTACTGGAGGAAAAATATTTTTATGCCCTGACAGTAAAGGGTTAAGCATAGAGTTCTCTACATTTTATATATTCAACAAGTTGGAAGACTTAAAAATTTACAGTAATTAAAACAACAAAATAATTGAAATAAAAGGAAAGACTGAAATTTAAATGGATTAAATTATTAACAATAATTTGAATTTACATTTTCATCAAAAAACATTATCCCTTTACCATAAACCTTATGTTATCCCAATTTCTTTTTAAAATCTTTTCCTTGGCAAATAATAAATAAAATTATTAATGTAACAATTACGTTATTTTATCATTAGAAAGAAGATAAATAAAATTATGTTTTCTTAGATCATTGATAGGATTTATTTTAAACCAGTGTTATAAAATGAATTGTATAAAATAGCATCCATCTGAATAATTCCATAAAATAACACTCACTCTCCACTTGCCTGATGTGCATCTTGAAATATTTAAACATGAAGTTATATATAAGGCACTTGTGTTGCAAACTGATATCTTGGTCCTTAGTGTTGTAAGAATGTTAATTAAAGGCTGATTAGAATTTAGAAAATCACAGTCAATTGGTTTAGTTAAACAACATTATGATTCTCCCTCATCAGTTTGTTTCTCTTCATTATGTGGAACATCTATTTCTGCTTTCTCTACTTCATGAGATACTGAACTAGCAGGACTTGTTTTAATATCTTCATGATGTGAATTCGTTTCTCCCAAATTTTCAGCCATTTTAATGCTGTCGTGTGTATCTGGCAAGTCATCAGAGAGTGATTCTGTTCTAATCCCCAGGTTTTCTAGATAATCTGTAGCTTGTAAATGTTTGGCTATTGAATCTCCATCATACTCCTCGTCAACATCCTCCCCCTCCACAATGGTAATCTCTTCTAAAAGAGTTGCATTGATGTACTGTACATCATCAATAAACTCTGCATCCTGTTTAATAGAGAAATCTGTCGTGTAATCGTCCTCAATGTAAGGGTTTTCACCGGACAGCTCCAACTGACCTGTGGAGAAAAATTAAAAATTTGAACCTCCGTTTTGGCATGTTTTCTGAAAGTATTTTACAATACTTTTGTTTTTCAGGTAAGAAAAACAAGAAATGATAATACATTAATACATGTAACAAAAATTCTATTATGGCAATACTGGAATACTATTAATATTAATAAATGATATTGGAGAACTTGGTTCCAGTTTGTGCTGATTTTGGTAAAAGAAAAACATGGATCTTCATGATTGTCAGTACTTACCTGGAGCATCATCCACTTCACCAGAGGGTCCTAGAAAAGAATCTAATTCCACTTTATCATCCTCTATAACAATTTCACTCAGGCTAGAAACTTTTGGAAACTCTGAGTGGACACCTGAAATAAAACACAAGTATTTGTAACCCAAGATCAAATGTTAACTACAAAATTATAAGCACAAATAAATATATAGCTTTATGTTTTTAAAGTTACTATTAAATAAATGACCATGTACTGAAAGAAATTGCTTACGATCTGGATGACCATGCGCACGATAGTATTCCAAGTCTTCCTGAAATGCAGTTTTAAATGCTTCAGCACGCTCCTGCAAATTTATTTTTTTCTCAGCCTCTAATTTGGCCATCTTCTTGGCATGAATTCGGGCCATTTCAACTAGAATCAGAAACATAAAATTCATTAAAAAATTCTGCAATAATGTCATACAAAAAGAGAAATGAATTTGGTCTTGTATGTAACTAAATTAAAGACCTTTAACTTTTTCTGCCTCTGCTTCTTTTTGTAGCTTGTAGACTGCTAACTTTTTATGCTCGTTCATTAGTTTACTCCTGAAATCTTGTTCCTCACACAGATTCTCCAGCAGATCCAGCCCTTTCTCTGCCACTACAAAGTCTTGACGTAACGTCTCTGAAAAACACCACAAAACTCTGTGTATTTGTTATTGGAGAAATCTGTTACAAATATTAGCATGTGTCATTGTTTATCACTTTCCCAATCATGATATTTTATCAAGACACTGTACTGTTGGAGATATATAAAAAAAATCATACACATTGAATCTCTATGTATTCCATACAACTGATTAAATAACAATAACATACCAAGCAAAGTTTGCAGCTGGCTCAGAGTTTCTAGGATATTGGGAATAGCTTTTACTTCCTGCTCCAGTTGGGAAATGGACTCTCCACATTTATCCCATTGTAAGAACAAAGGGTTTAACAAATTGCTCACTTCCTATGGAAACCAAGAGGTACATTTTGTTTTGCTAGGTCATTGTCAAACATTTTTACTGAAGAAAAAACTTAACTTTAAACATAAATATATGCTATAAATTTTAATACCTATACAAACAACTAATAATACAAAGACTAAAATAATTTACAGAACAAATTGATCAGAGGGCACTCTGACTTTTTTTTTTAAAATTACAAGTCAACATTAAATGAATCAAATATGAAAAGACAAATTACAAATAAAGGAAAAATAGGCTAAATACAATAATAAATTGTCCTACCTCAGCTTTTTTAGCTGACTCTTTTGTATCTGTTTGCATGGCACTCCATGTTGCTTGGTAGCTTTAAATAGAAGAGTTAAAATTTATATAAATCTTTAGAAATTGATTTAAAAATAAACATAAATTCAATACAATTCTTGTGGGATGGAGTGGTCTAGCGGTAGTGAGCTGGACTGCTAACCAGTAAGTCTCGAGTTCGAATCTGGGTTCAAGTTAGTAGACCGTCCCTGAGTCCACCCAACTCTGATGGGTACCTAACTCACGTTAGGGAAAGTAAAGGCGGCTGGGCACACTATCTCTTCATATGCCGAGGTCACAGAAACAAGCGAACTCTACTTCACTTGCCCCATAGACCGTCAGGTTTGAAAGGGAAACTTTTACAATACAATTCTACTTAAATAAAGTAAGTAAGTTTCTTAGTTGTGCTGTAAAATTTAACTAGCAAGAATATAGACCTACATCTTTTTTATTTCAATATAGAGACCTACCTGTAGAGTAAATCTGCCCCTGCATCCAGGTTGATTTCTCTAGTTTTAATGTTGCGCAATTGCTCATGTCTTGGTTGAGAATCTAAAACAGTGAGGGAGCGCAGACTGGAAGAAAAGAGAATTGAACAAAAATGTTTGAAACTACAAGGTCAGGTAAAGAATCTTTGGGCTCCTTATAAAAAGATTGGATGTAGACCTATTTGATGTTTTTACTATTTTCAGTAACTAAATAAAAAATTTAAAAATAGCAAAAACAATTTGGTTTTCTCGTGTAATGGTGAATAAACAATGGCATCCAGCTATTCGATAGGCTAGCATAAATTTTATTGCAAACAAAAAACGGCAGAACTAAATTTTCATTATTTAAAAACTTTTTTGTAATGTAGGCCTATACAAAAAACTATGATGTGGGGCTGTCAGAAATCGATCACAGAGTTCCAAAACTGCCAAAAAATGTTTGTCTTATTAAAGTGAAACATCGGGTTATAACTTAGGCTTGGTGAATATAAAAAAAATAGAATTGAGGCCTTGCTTAATTTAATAATTAATAATTAACTCAACAAATTAAATTATTTTCAAGTTCTCTGGATTTGCAACATTGATTCTAAAAATACTAAATTTCTGAAGTATTTTTAATTTGTAGGCTTAAGTTTTTATTTTTTATTATTTTTACGGTCGCTTTGGTTGCAAAATCTAAAAAAATACGTTTTTATTTTAATCCATGTCAACTGTCAACAATGAATGATGGCTTATGATGGCAAGATTCTCGTCAACTGCTTGGTCGCTCAGCCTCCAACTTGAACTTACCCATCAACAATATCTTGCTGGGCACTTTGAAATGTTCCTTTCAGTTTTTTAAATACACTCATTATTACTTTATATCATCGAACGCTGTTATAAATTGTATACAATTTTTAGTGATCCGGATCAAAGAATTTGAATTTATTATTTATTCTACGTAATTAACAGCTGGAATATTATTTTGGTTTCTACCATCTTGTAGGTCACATGACATACTTTAACTCTTGCATGTGATAAAATTTAAAACACCTATCTGAAAACGAAAGTAACTTTGTCAACAAAAACAACCGATTCATCCGCACAATAATAGTTCCATCTGAGAAATATGTTTCACTTTTATTCAACTAACGAACTGATGGGATATCATGTTTAGACAAAAAGATTAGACTTCTAGATCTAAATGTAATTTGCATATCCTGCACTGAAATTTTGGTTTCACGACAACGTTGCGCTGTTTCATATTTTATGTAGATCTAGATCTAGATCTGGAGAAGATTAAGAAGAGTTTAACTTCCGGCAGTAGTGAGGCATATGACATTTTCATTTGCATTTTTAAAACTTAATGAAATATTTAATATACAATACTGCAGTCTGGATTGCAATCAGATTTCTTTATCTATACAATTCACACCGAATAATCTAGACTACATTTATTATGGTAAAAATTGACCGGGTTATTTCAATACTTTTAAATTTAAAACCATTAACAGAGTCCTAGAGTCTAGAACAAAATCTTAATAAAATTTCTCATGATTCTCATCAGTGAGTGACATCAGTCATCACTGAAACTACTGAACTGAGTGACTACTCACTACTGACTTCAACAAAGTCCACCTAGATCTAGCTAGTACCGAGTTACTGATAGAGTCCTTGCAAACACGTGACCTAAATCACGTGATACCTACGCCCGCCGCCACAGTGGTGTACATCAGACGTAAACACAATCAGCTGTTCGCCAGCGCTGGACGTGTTCACCAGCGCTGGACGTGTTCACCGTATGTAAAGAATAGCGCCCGCGGAAAAAGGAAAAATATGTTTAAAAACTTGAACTCTTAGGAATTGAAGATCCTTATACGGTTATTGACAGTTTCGTGGATAATATAAATATGTGGCCGAAATTTCTAAATAAAAATACTGTTAGTTATACCGTTTGCGTTTAGAGTTTAAGTAGACGAAGCTGATCAAATGCAGTAATATATTATAGGTTATCTACTGTAGCAAACGTGAGACCACTTGACTTCTACCCACACTTCAACGGCTAATATAATCCATGGGTAATAACCAATCTGGGTAGCATGTTATACAATTTAAGACCCTTATAATCCAGCAGGGAAGTAATCAGACACATTAATACTGACGTTCAACCCTCATGATGGCTGCCCCCACCTGTATCTAGCCCACAATAAAACCAAAGAGGAGTCTGCCCTGCCCTCCCCTGAAAATGTCTCACCTCCGTGATACCCAGCCCCACAGAGATAGTATTTCTTATATAATTTTGACCCTCAGGGCCCAGCAGGGAGAACAAAGGGGAAAGTCCCACTGCTCTCCCCTCAACACTTCTCACCTCGGTGTCATGTTATGTCATTTATAGCACACATGGCTTATCAGGGGAAAGCATTAAGAATCTTAACTCTGGACAGCTACACACTAGTATACTAGCTACACACTAGGTGCCTACTGTAAACTACTAGACTGTAGGCCCTATGTAGACCTGCAATTGTATCAATTGTAGACTGGGTCCATTGTTATTATTCTAAACCATCTCACTTATAATGTTTCTAGCTTGATTTGTTTCTTTTATAAACAGTGGATTTAAAAAAAAATTAGCCTAATCATTAACCAAATAATAATAATGTGGTTATTTGTTGTTGGCTGGTATTATCTAGATTGTACTACTAGGCTACAAAAACTTAGTAGACCAATTACTAGATATGAATTTGAATTTAATTAAACTCAGTCCAGTATCAGATACATATTGCTGTAAAAAGACAACAAAGTAGGTAGGCCTTAGTAATTTATTAAAGCCTTCTACTACAATAATATCAACTACATGCTTGTATAAAGTTTTTACAATTTAATTTAAGTAGCAGATTCTAGATCTAAGTCTAGTCATACAATCTATTTCAATTTCAGAAAATTTCGTTTGCTAAAAAAAATAATTAGATAATAGAGCGAGATTTTAGATCTTAGAGACAATTAAATGCTTTATTAGGCCTATTATGACTACTTTTGATTTATTATGGGTGTATTTTGAATCGAATGTAGATCTAAAGTAATTAAATTTAAGTAAAGAAGTAGATGCTAGATTCTATGTCTACCCAGCGGAGCCAGGTATTAGGCCTACTATTAGATCTTATTATTCTTATTATTACTTTTGACTTTGTCTTTTACTGTTAGTATTTGTGAAGGTCGAGCATATTTGTTTTATTAATAGTTATCTTTTATAATTAAAATGAAGTTTATTATTTTACTGTCCTTACCTGAAACAAAGTATCGAGAACTGCATTTGATCAGATTCGTCTACATTAACTCTAAACGCAAACAGTATTACTAACAGTATTTTTATTTAGAAATTTTGTCCACATATTTATATTATCTACGAAACTGTCAATAACAGTATTAAGATCTTCAATTCCTAAGAGTTCAAGTTTTTTAACGTATGTTCCCCTTACCGCGGGTGCGGTTCTTTACATACAGTGAACGCGTCCAGCGCTGGTGAACACGTCCAGCGCTGGCGAACAGCTGATTGTGTTTACGTCTGATGTACACCACTGTGGCGGCGGGCGTAGGTATCACGAACGGACGTGACGTCATATGAAAGGACTCTATTGACACTTTGACTTTAATGTCAACGAGATTTAAATCAAATAAGCAGGTCTAATACTTAAAGTTAATACCCCCTAACTCACCAAAGACACACTTACTGACACTAGTGACTGTCACACAGTGTCACAAACTATAACTAACCTTTTGACTTTATTTGAATAATTAGCAGGCCCTATGGATGATTATAGATACCAGTGTCCGATAATGGAATCTTCTTTAAAGAAAGGGGTGTTGGGTTGTTAGTAGTATACTATTGTAATCTCGACTAATTTTATGATTAGAAATTAGGGTTAGGCGTATGTTTGGACCAGGGTTGGGGTTAGGGTTAGGGACAGGGTTAGCATTGACATCCAGCCATGTGTGTATTTAGATCTAGTTAACTACCAGTGACCTAACACCCCTTTTTTAAAGAAGATTCCATTTTCAGACACTGGTGTAAACATTCTTCCGGCCCTATATTAGATCTATAGGCCTATAATTATATAATATATAATATTAACTTTAGGGTAGGCCTAATTAAATTGTTAAATTATTAGGCCTAATTATTCCACAAAATTTAATTAGGCCTATTGCCTAGTTATTATTATAGTTTAGGCGGCCAAGGGCCTATGACTACATACAATAATTTATTTTATAGGCCTAATTACATTAGTAAAGTTAGAAGATGTTACCAAGTCCTTGTAGGTCTGACAGTTACCCGTCTTTGAAGCAGGTCATTAAGATTGATTCTACTTCATCTACCCCATGTCTTACTTAGGCACGAACGGGGAATAGATGATGAATGTAGTAGTCAGATATGTTACTGGATTATTAGCATATAATAGAAATGCAAGAAATAGAAAAATCAAAAGCTTTGTTTTTACGAGCCTCATGTTGTTAAATAGTGGACTAAATTCTTCTGCAATCCAATACCACCCTCACCCACCCATACAATTTTAAATTCATAACCTGTAGCTTTTTTTGTTTTCTTATTAGTGCTTATTCCATATTATTTTATTCCTTCTTTTATTAATAATAACTCCTTTTTTTAGCAGATAACTACTCTTTCTGTGCAACAATGATCTAGTGGGGCTGTGTTATTCATTAGAAAACCTGTGCTTTAACAAACAAAGGAGGGTATGTTTTAAAAGAATTAATTGAAGCACCAAGATGTCATCAGGAAGCAGCCTGGTTGTACCCATGGTACTGTGGGGCCCACATGCACCAACGCATTGTATATCTGCAATTTTAATGACACCTGGTGGGAAATACATTGTTACTGGCTGTAATGATGGACAGATCTGTGTCTGGGATGTTATGGAACATTTTCAGGTATTTTTTGTAGAGTTCGCATTTTTTAATGATTGTTGATTATCCATAGACTCTTAACAAAAATCTTGATCTTGGATTTTCTTTATTCTTTTTGAGAAAAATTAACTTCCTTTCACTTTAATAAGAGTGTTGGGTTAGGTCTCTTTAAGCTTAGCAAGTGGACTCAATGAAGTTTTAAATTAGAAATTCTTCCTATCTAGTAAAGGCACTATTTGGTTTTGCAATGTTGTAACTAAGCCACAAAAATTTGTTTAAAAGATTATTAGGCCTATAGTTACAGGTTGTGATGAAGGGTCAACAATATTTTGTTGATGGTTTATTCTCTTTTTTAAATAATTATTGGCCAACACTGCTTTAAAGATTTTTAGCGAGTACCATCACATAAAATGTTAAAACTTAAACAATAAAATTATTTTTATTAAAAAATGTTATGTTTTTATTGTCTAATCTATTAAAAGACAATTTTTAACTGCTAGGTTGCACCTAGAAACATGTTATTTGGTCACACTGCAGCCATCAGCTGTTTAGCTATGGGAAGTGAGCACAAGGACAGGTGTTATATTGTTAGCTCATCAGAAAACGGGTGAGAGTTTATAGTCTCAATTTTTATGTCACTGTATTATAACAATGTTGATTAGCTGTAATGTATGTATTCTTGAACAGTGTTGAATGTTGTACAGGAGATAAAAGATACATTGCTTATAATCTTACCAGTAGTCGGGCATTTTTATTTATTAACTATTTTAACATTAAAAGCAGTGTATCTTCTGTATATTTTTAATTATTAGAGAAAAATAATTAATAGTAAAAATTAGACAATTGAAGTATACAATGCTTCTTTGCTTAATATCTACATGAGAAAAGTAGAAAAATATATCTGTTTGTGTTGTTTTTTTTATCAAATAGCAAACTATTTCACTTTTTGATAGGGAGATGTGTTTGTGGGATGTTTCTGATGGACGCTGTATAGAGAATACAAAGATTGATAAAGTTCACTCTGAAATTAAGGTAAATATTGAAGTAAGCTTGTAGTAATATATATTGTTCATAGTTATCTATTAATGTTAGCACTCCTATTTCAACATGTTTTCAGTCTTACCACCTGCGATCTGCTAAAGCTCTGCGGCTTGTCTGTAACGGTTATTATGATGAAATTGTGATTATTGACCCACTTAACCTGGAAATAGTCACACGTTTAGTAGCCAGGGCTGACTCTGATTGGATGAGTGCTTGTTGTGTTTTTAACCCCCCTAACAGGGATGGTAAGTAGTTGAGTGTTATCATATTTCTCTAATTTTTTTAATTTCTTAAGATTTTCATTGCTAAAAATTAAAAGTTATTTACCTTCGCATTGTGTCTACATATTTTTTTAATGTTTATATAACAATTAAATCTGTTTAGATGATGTTATACTGGCTATCACCAATTCTGGCACTGTTAAAGTTTGGACCATTGTCTCCACAACACAGGAACACAAGGTTTTTATTCATCACTGTTTTTTAATTATGTTAACGTCACATTTCTAATTGATAGTTTCAGTTATTTCACTAGTTAATAAACACAATGTTTAAACACTTATAAAATTTGGTTAACATTTCAGGGCAACAAAATCCCTGAAGATGAGTCCAAACAGATCCGATGTTTAAATGCTCAGACACTGACTTGTTGTCCTGGTAACCTGCGCACAGTTTTGATTGTGTGTAGCAAGTATTGGCAGGTAGGAGAACCATTTACTTAAATCTGAAGAGTGGATTTTTTTCCTTTGAGTGATAATTTTCTTTTATATTATTGCATGCTTTTATTTTCTTTTTTTTTTTTTTTTTAATATCCGTGTTTGAAATAGCAATAGTTATACAGGAGTGGTTTTTTTTTACTGAACTGAAATTATGCCTGCATGACTTATACCCCTTGAATGTTTTGTATGTTATTAAAATATTTTAAAAGAATTTCAATACAAATTACTGTAGATTTTTTAATTGCAAAATTTAAAGGCTTTATGATCTAATAGAAAATTTTACTATTTCATTGTTCAAATGGGATTTTCATTATCAATTCTTTTGTATACTTATTTAAATTTGCATGTTTCCTTTGAGCACTTTATTAAGGCAGTGGGGTTTTAGTAGATATGGGAGGTATTGTTAAATGTTTAGTCCCCTTATTTAACTTATTATATGCAGTCAATTCTGTAACAAGTTATTTTAGTTATATTGGATATTTATGAGAAGTTCTTAGACTATACATTCGTTTTTCGGCTTCATTTTTTAAAAGTAGAAATAAAAAGTAACATTTTCTTTTTAAAATATATTTTATATAGGCCTAGCCTAAATATTTTCTTTGTTAAAAGTACAGAACATGGAGTTAATTAAAGTTTATGATTTTATAAAAATCTAGTGGTATTTCTCTACTTCACATCTATGTCCATTACATCATAAATAACAAATGATGGAATGGGCTTACAGATTATCTTGTCTTAAATATAATAGAACTAAAATAACTTAATCCAACAGTTTTCTTATTGGCCATTATAAAATGTTGATAACAACATATTCTTATTCCAAAAATGATCTTACTTGACAATAAAATTACATTTGATTTCTCTCTCTGAGAGTTGAATGTGTCTTATTCAGAACTTTCACCATTATTTCCTCCTTTTCTGAAATTCTGCTCCTTCTTCTCTTTAAATTTAAATTTGCCTTTCTCCACCTAGTCTAATCTTTAGCATAGCTATCTAAAAGTTGTTTGTAAAGCCTTATTATCACTTGAACTGCCAAATGCCTAGAATGCAATTTTTTAATTTATAGAAATTTCTTGTTGGATGCTTTGCTAATTCTAAACATTATGGAATCTAAAATGAAATTGATCAATTCATTTTAAACTAGTATAAATACTGACTGAAGTTTGTAGAGTCATAAAGTCTGGTATTGAATTAAAAATTGTTGAAGAAGTTGTCTGAATCTTGTGAGTTTAAAACTATTAAAGGAAAAATTCACTTCTCCACTAGCCAATTAACAATTAGATTTTACTTAGAAGTGAGACCACTATCTTTAAGCTGATGACTCAACCAAGCAATCTATTGGGCAGATGAATGTCTAGAACATTGTTTTTTTCCTTAATGTTCAGCTATAAAATGTATCAAGCAATGAATTAAATTTTATAAAAGCCTTCAAGTTTTATCTGATGCATGATCAAGTGATTTACTTATAACAGCAAAAAGAAATATAATGTAAAATGATGATTCTATGATTAAATTTCTTAAAAATAGATATCATTTTATGCTTGATAAATACTTAAAGTGTTAACAATGGTTTCATTTTAAAATTTTCTTTTTTTATCAATTTTCATGAAGTGTGTTGTGTTTCTTTGATTTTGTGACTTTGAATTTAGTATGTATTACTCCCTCCTAAAGGTGTATAGTTATTCCAGTCGGAGACCAGAAACACAAGAAGGGGTAAGAAGGGCTTGACCATCAGTGTCCTTGTGCATTAGCAGCAAGTTTAGCTCATCAGATAGCTTTAGCTTCGAAGTAGTTAAGACCCCCATGAGATGATCAAAGCATGAATTTTATCTTTAACAAATTAGCTAGGGCCACACACTAAATTTGTTATGGAGTTTACTTACACAATTAATTTTGTGAACAATACCTCATGATTGGGACCTGCTCCTTGTTTTGAAAGTTTTTTTGTTTTTAGCAACTTCATTTCTGTTGTATTTTTTTTTCTTTCTACGTTTAAAAATGAAAGGCATTTTTTGCTTCAGCACATACAAAAGTGTACGGCTTTTAACACATGTTTAATGCACTCAATGTTTTCCTTAAAATCTTATTGTGTAATTAACAGCTATGTGACTCCTGTACTTATTGTTTTAAAATCTTTATTAAGCTCTATTTCAATCTGTAAGTGTCCTTATTTTTAAAAACAATTCTGTTTAATAATCAATAAATTAACAAAATTCATCTTTTTTCATCATTTACAATTAAAATTTGTAACATCTTTCATATTTTCTTGTTTACAATTTAAAAAATTAATTATGATTTTAATATTACATTTAATATGTAAATAGTGATAATTAATTGCATAAAGCTTATTGAAATGTTAACACCCTAATGATAAAATCATAAGAAATCAATACATCATCACAGTGTAAACAATAAGCTGGTATTCACTTTTTGAGAATAAATTCAACTTTTCCTGTAGATGAACTTATTGTCTTTTGTGTATTGGAGTGTAGACATTTTATTTTTCTCTAAAGCATGTTATGCTATCTACCAGTTCCTGTTTTCATTTTTACAAATTTCGCTTAAAGTTGATTTTAGTTAATTTAGAAAAGTAAGAACAAATAGTAAATTTCTCTTATCATTTCTCTTATCATTTGATACACTGGCTCAGAGAACTAATTTGTTTTACACAAATTACAAATTAGTAGTTATTTGTGTCTTTTAAGGTGTAGTAAAAAAAATTCTTGTTTTTAATTACAATCTTTGATAAATACATTTTGTTCTATTTTTATGTTGACTGAATATTTGATATTGGATATGTACCCACTTGTTAAAGTTATTAGGAGTGGATTGTTTCTTTGCTGAATCACTTTTTGTTGTACTCTTGACTTTCTATATTTTTGCCATTTTTCTTACTTTTGCTTAAAGTCTTGCTTAAATGTTTGCTGTGGCCAAAAGCACTTATAAAATTTAGTATTATGCGTAAAGGATGGCAAACAATGGAACAACCTAAAAAGTGTATGATTATTTATTGTCAACGTGCTTATAGCGTTTAAAGTGCACTTTAATTTTGCTATTTGTTTTCCGACCTTAAAAAATGTGCACTATAGTTACACCATGTCACAATATCTAACCTGTAAGTTTTAATATAATTTCATCTCTCCCTTTCTTTCATTCTCTCTCTTTTTTTAATGTGGCAATTATTATTTTCTGTGTTCAGTTGTGTATGTTCATGAAGTTTTTCACAAATATTTAATCAATGCCTAATTGAATATTTTAATAATAAAATTACAGTAACCTTTAAAAGTTGATTTTCATTAAAAGAATATTTTTGATTCGATTCCAGATTTATGATGCCAGTGATTTCACATTACTGTGTTCTGAATCCAACCGCCGCGGAGAGCGCTGGACAGGTGGTGATTTCCTCAGTGTTGATCGGGTGATAGTATGGAGTAACGAAGGCCGCGGGTACCTCTACAAACTGCCCACCAAGTAATTTCTTTTTCACATTTTTTATACTTCTATGTTGGATGTGATGTACTACTACATACAAGAATCTAGTTATATACTTGTAGCACTCAGTAGTGCACTGGTACCCGTTGTGTCTAGGATAAAACAGTGGAACAGTATACAAATGCTTCTAGACTTAGTGTCACCACTGCGCTTGTTTGGGACGTATTTATTCAGTGTGTGTGTGTGAGCTGTCAGGGTGTGAGTCTAACCATGGTGGGACTCTGTGTCATGTTCTAGTTTTAGACTGCTTGAGAAGTGTAGCTGTATTGTGGCATAGTGTCATGGTCTACCATACACATGAGGGAAATAGTTTAACTAAATATTTATCCACTCAAGTAAAAACCAAAACACTTATTTCTGTAAATTTTATTTTGTTTATGTCATTTATTGACCATTCTTAAACAAAAGTATTCACATTTTTTAAAAATTGCTTCCACATTTTCCCCAAATAAACCTAAAATACATTTTTTTATATAACTGTCTAATCTCTAAGATGTCTGATACAAATATAGATACAAATATAGACATTATTACTTTATTTATTTATTTTTTAATTTCATCGTTCTAAAGCCACCACTAGTGTATATTTCTATATATATAATTATTTTATAAAATCCCCTTGAATGAACCCTATTTTGATAACAATCTATTTCTGCACACTTTGTGTTTCCGAAGTTTTAAAACATTTATTTTCTTGTGAATTATTTTAATACTCACACTAACTAACATAACAACTAGTTAATGATAAAGGTTCACACATACATTTTAATATATGTTATATTGCATTTTGCATAAGATTTTAAAGCATTTCTAAAGCATTGAACACACAGTTTATCTATTGCCTGTTCCCTATCATTGTGTTCAGTAAACTATTATTGCCATACCATAGTTTAACCAAATGAAATTGTGCAGTGCATATTAGAACTGTGTAGTGCACTTAAAATAACTGAGCACTGCACCTTAAAAACACTGTGTGCAGTGCTTTTTCAGTCATTGAATCACTAGCTTGTTTTCACCTTAGCTTGCTTAAAGGAAAAGCGGTTGCCAGGTAAGAGTAGCGATATTGTCCTTGTGAAGTTTTCCTTGTCATCATCCTCTCTCAGTCAGCATTTAAGATGAACATTGTAGATAACTCTTCCCTTCTCAAAGTTGTTGGCAATAAACTCCCTTATCTTAAAGTTTGTAAAAATCATGTACAAATGTGTGGACTGATTTATTTTTCTTAAAGTTAACCTGTTGTTTGTTTTTCTTTCTTTAAAAAGCTGTTCGCTCACACAATTAATTTATGCCATGATTTTTTTTCTCTACCTAACAGCACCCTTTAATGTGTGTGTTTTTTTTTTTTAATTAAAAATATATTTTTCTTACCTGTAACATTTTTTTTGAGTGTTTTTTATTTTATTGCCTTATAGAGCCCAGCAAAAAATAAAATCTGAACTTCTACAGTAAGTATAGGACATCAGTGAAACGAACCTGCACATAATACAATGGTTTTTTTCTACATAACGTAGAGGAATTTTTTTCTGAAAATTTTGAATCTTGCTTTGTTGTATTGAAGTCTTGTCTTTAAACTTTGCTTTTTTATTCTTAGGACCAATCAATAACTTACTAATTGTTGCTTATTTTTAAAAAGGAAAAGCTGCTAATATTGAAATGGTTAATTTCAAGCCACAAATTGTATTAACCCAGCATTAGGCTTGCATTACAATATTTTACATTAATTTTAATGCAGTTTTTTTTTCTCTTGAGAATATAGTCACCCTTTTAGGCAGTTTGCTTATGGTTGCCAATACTTTTATAAGCTTATTCATTTGATATTCATGTTTTTTTGGTGATTTTGTTTTTAATGCAAAATTATTGTCAACAAAATGGTTGCAGTTTTTGGACTTTGACACCTTGAAGCTGTCTTGTTGAGTCTTGTTTTGTGAGTTTTTTGTGTCAGTATTTAATAAAGCACTAAGTTATACTTTATTTAACTATAAATAAAAGACTTCTAAAAAAAAGTAGGCTAATCTGATCAAATTATTGCAGATTTCATTAAAAAAAATCAATTCTACTTTTTCAATTAGCATTTTATTCATATTTTTAATAAATGTGTCTTTTACTTCAAATTTAAGTGATTTATGCTGATATTGTAAACCATTGTGCGATAACTAACAAAGCTGATAGCTTTAATTACAAAGTGTATGCTTTTTACACCCTTCAAAGGACTCCAACTTAGAATGTGCACAAATGTTCAAAGAGGATTGTGAGCATGGTAAATGTCTGGAAATTGTGCATGTGTGTTCGTCTTGTGAAATCTTGAAAAGGGGGAGGGGGTGATGATTTACAAATTTTGAAATTGAACACTAGACTTCTAAACATGCTGCTGGGTGTATTTTTCTTCCACTGAAATCTTTTTTCCCTGTTTTTGTGAGATGTGTTTGCTGGCTGGGTAATGGTTTGATTCTGTTGGCTGTACAGCTAGAACAACACCCATCCTATGTGTCAAGTTTTTGCTTACGCTCAAGTGATGTTTTAATTACTTTAATTATGTAGTGATAATTTAAAAAAAAAAACAGTTTAAGTATTTGCTTAACTAAGATCAATAACAAAACTTGTATCTCTGCCCTTATAAGACAGCTGTTCTCTACTTCGGAGTGTAAACAATTCAGTGTCCTGTAGGTTCCAAATAGCACCTATACATGACAATATTAGCCTCTATATTGATGATATTAGCCTCTTTAATCTTCTTTATACACTAGAGCAGTGGTTCCCAGCTTAGAAAATACATACAATGAAATAAAAGTAATACCATACTATAACTTTAAACAATGAATCTATTATGATTCAGATTGTCTGCTACTTCTCAATCCACTAGTCTATGTTCACTTGTGCTGCACAAAGGATATGAAAAAAAATGTAATAAATTTAAAAAATCAGTATGTGAAAATTGAGCTGGATACCACAGTAGTGATAAAATTAATTTATTTTCAATTATTTAGCCATTCAGTAACCAAGAAGAGTTCTATACAGTCTCAGATTAAACGCACCAGCTGGTGTTATTCCTGCTCTAGATACTAATTGATCAAAATCTTAGCTCTGCTGTCATTACAAAAAAAATTTTTTAGAGATATATTTTTTAACTTAAGTAACATGTACAAAACAAAGTTATAATTAATATATTGCAATAGCAATATTTGTCTACATTTTTCTTAAGGCTCTATGATTTTATTTTACAGAGACTTATGGTATGCAAGTTGATTATTGAGTGGATTAAATTGTGGATTAAGTAATTAAACTTTGTTTTATAATTTTGTGTCAGCTCAAACCCAGAGCATAAAGATTACCATAAACCCTACAACCAGACTTCTGTGCATGCTTACTATGTACTGGATATTTTCACACAAACTGTGAGTACACGTGCTATTCACACATCCAATGTAAAATTTGAAGCAAAAACATTATTTTTTTAACAGATTATTCAACCTTAATATAACCATGCATTATTGTACTGAACATTGTTTAAATTATTTGACATCAGAAGACACTGGAGTGTTCCCCTGCGCTGGCCTATGTGAACTATGGCAGTGGGGAGACTGCTGCTCACCTGCTTCTCCGTGGGGACTCTGAAGGCAGGGTCACCATCTGGTCCCTACCCCAAGTCTCTGAGAGACAGATGACGCTGGTCCGGCAAGAAAGCTTTGACCGCCTGCCATGTAAACATTTCATACTACATTCTTAGACTATTTACAATCTTACTACCCATACCTATATAGAATTATTTTTCTTTTTAATCCTAATATTTTTTACAACCTAATCTTCATGTTTTATAAAAAAAATTTGGTAATTGTCATGTTCCGAATTAACTTTTCAGCTCTGAGCCCTAAATCCACTACAACTCTTCAAGAGTCTTGGAGTGCTGGATCTTTCCCACCTCCTGGAATTCTGGACCACTTGGTCAGTCAGATTCAAGTTTAGTTTTACAAGTTTCAATTTTTTATATCTGTAATCTGAAGTCCCAATGTTTATACAAGTGCAACAGTCTTAGTGTTAAACATAATTCTAGTCTATCAATCTCAATGTTAAACTGTGTCTGTTAGTGTGACTCACCTGAAGACAAGGAGGAGGTGTTCATCACTGCCACCATCTTCATCCCCTCACAAGGCAAGATCGTGTGTGGCCGCAACAATGGGACCATTGTCATTGTGCCTGCTATAGACTGCATTAAACGCCAGCTCTTGTCCTTCAACAAACCTATTGGTATGTTGGTTTGTTTTTGGTATTTAGTTTTCAAACTAAACACCCACTGCATAAATAGCTACATATTTGCTGC
The DNA here is from genome assembly GCF_028476545.2 of Physella acuta. Taxonomy (NCBI): domain Eukaryota; kingdom Metazoa; phylum Mollusca; class Gastropoda; family Physidae; genus Physella; species Physella acuta. The sequence goes on from NW_026731663.1 coordinate 715,382, forward strand.
TTATGATAAACAATTTTTTAGAAAATTTGTTAGCTTAGTTCAATGGTTAAATATTGGATGAATCTATTATTAAATTATTTTAATTTTTATCTATTAAAGAAAAATTTTAATTTAAAAAATGTGCTGTTTCCTAATCAAGTTCCAACTCAGAGAAAATAGTTAATTTTTCAGGTGTGTTGTTTAAAATAACATTAAGACAATTTTATTTTTTTAAAATGTACCATACATCACTAAACATTTTTGATAATTTTATATTCTAGCCAAAGTATTTTGTCTGTCTGTAGATGTGACACCCAGGATCCTTGCAGGCCATCACGGCCGTGTCACCTGTCTGCTCTACCCCTTCAATGAGTCAGCCCGCTATGAGCCTAATCACCTGTTGTCAGGTGGAGCTGATTTCTCTGTCATCCTGTGGGATGTGAACGCTGGCATCAAGATTCACACCTTCACAGTGCATGGAGGCAGCTTGACTCAGATGACTGTGCCACCTGCCAATTGTAATGTAAGTAGGAGCTACACTGATTTGAATTATATTCTTATGTAAGTAGGAGCTACACTGATTTAGTTTATATTTTTGTGTAAGTAGGAGCTTCACTGATTTGGTTTACATTCTTGTGTAAGTAGGAGCTACACTGATTTGGTTTATATTCTTGTGTAAGTAGGAGCTACACTGATTTGGTTTATATTCTTGTGTAAGTAGGAGCTACACTGATTTGGTTTATATTCTTGTGTAAGTAGGAGCTACACTGATTTGGTTTATATTCTTGTGTAAGTAGGAGCTACACTGATTTGGTTTATATTCTTGTGTAAGTAGGAGCTACACTGATCTAATTTATATTCTTGTGTAAGTAGGAGCTACACTGATCTGGTTTATATTCTTGTGTAAGTAGGAGCTACACTGATTTGGTTTATATTCTTGTGTAAGTAGGAGCTACACTGATCTAATTTATATTCTTGTGTAAGTAGGAGCTACACTGATTTGGTTTATATTTTTGTGTAAGTAGGAGCTTCACTGATTTGGTTTATATTCTTGTGTAAGTAGGAGCTACACTGATTTGGTTTATATTCTTGTGTAAGTAGGAGCTACACTGATTTGGTTTATATTCTTGTGTAAGTAGGAGCTACACTGATTTGGTTTATATTCTTGTGTAAGTAGGAGCTACACTGATTTGGTTTATATTCTTGTGTAAGTAGGAGCTACACTGATTTGGTTTATATTCTTGTGTAAGTAGGAGCTACACTGATCTAATTTATATTCTTGTGTAAGTAGGAGCTACACTGATCTGGTTTATATTCTTGTGTAAGTAGGAGCTACACTGATTTGGTTTATATTCTTGTGTAAGTAGGAGCTACACTGATTTGGTTTATATTCTTATGTAAGTAGGAGCTTCACTGATTTGGTTTATATTCTTATGTAAGTAGGAGCTACACTGATTTGGTTTATATTCTTGTGTACACTGCATTAAACTTAGTCTTGTATAGATGAAATTTCAGTTAATAGTGTTAACCTTTATAATGGTTAAGAAAAGCAATATCTGAAAGTTAAATAGTCAAGTTGAAAGTTTCCAAATAGTGTTTACATCTCCTCAAATAAATACCATAGCAGCTAGATGGGCTCATAGGTGGCAGATTCAATTGTTGCTATCTTAAACCAAGTCAAGGCTTGTAATTTTATCTTCTTTAGTTGACAGGCCAGTTCATTTACTTGATTGATATCTGGTTAAAAGAATAGTTAACACAGTTTTACATGTTTAACTTGATTTGTATCCTAATACTTAGTTTCTGACAGATTTGTTGTGTCCAACACATCAGCCACCAAACTAATTCTCTTAGACATTTTGATAAACTCTTGACATACCTATATCTTTTTAAAACTATTTTCCTGTATATTTGGCAACAGACAGAAACTATCCCATTTTTTCTGGTCCACAGCCCAGAATTTTGTCCTGCATTTGTTCAGTTGCTGGAGACCACTCTGTCGCTCTTCTGAGTTTAAAGGAAAGGAAATGTCTTCTGCTGGCTTCCCGCCATCTTTACCCTGTGAAGCTGATCAAATGGCGACCACTTGATGATTTCATGCTTGTACAAACCAAGGATGGCGTGGTCACTGTCTGGCAGATGGAAACAGGTGAGGCTGTGGTCACTGTTGGGGCTATTGTTTACCTGGCAGATGGAGACAGGTGAGGCTGTGGTCACTGTTGGGGCTATTGTTTACCTGGCAGATGGAGACAGGTGAGGCTGTGGTCACTGTTGGGGCTATTGTTTACATTCAGGCACTGAGCTACTTGACTTAATGTGGTATAACATAGCCAACAGTGTCAGATATTTAATTTACTAGCAGTTAACTAAAATAATTTGAATTTGCATCTACTGCACTATATTATTTCCTTTGTGACACAAAACAAAATGTATTTGTTTGTTTGACCACAGGTCATCTGGACCGAGTGATAGATGGTAAAACAGCTGAGGATGTGCTGAGTAACTGTGATGAGAACGCCACCCCAGTGGAGGCCTTGACCAACCCCAGCATCACACTAGCCCAGGCACTCAAGCGCAGAAACCTGGCCACATTTAGAAACTTCACTCAACAGAAGCTGAATGTAAGTTCACAGTTAGTCACACCAGTCAGTCTGGTGACTTTCATAAGCTGGAAATGTACTTACTTTTGTAACATACTAGTAGGATGATCCTGTAGTGCAGTGAAAAAAGGGCAGTCGTGGTCGGGTTGGTAAAGCTCATAGTTGCTAAACCAAAATGCCCATAGTTCGAATTCCCAGGCTAATGAGGTTTGATAGCAGGGAACAGCAACCCATCTAGGAAAGAAAACTCCAAAATCATACAACGACTGCCTTGTAGTTTGTTCTTGGATGGACAAGTGCTATGAAAGAAAATCCAAAAAGAAAAGCAGGCTGTATTCAGAGTCAACAGCCTATATGGTGCATAGCATGCTAGCACGTAATACTTAATTGTGTTTTAGGAAATCCCATCCAACATGACAATTAGAATCAAAGAAGTGTAGATGTATACAGTTATAGTCCTTTTAATTCAGTTAAGATAAAATTCTCATATTATTTAATTGTTTTAAATTAGAGTCAAGATTACCTTTCTTGTTCAGATTGCTGCCCAGCCCAACCACATCAACCAAGGGAACAAATCTGAGTTCATGAAACCAACGGGATTCCCTCTCCTCATCCAGGGGGTGAAGACCAACACTAGGGATCCTGATGCACATGTGCTGTTTTTTGACACAGAGGCTCTTATTGGTGAGATATAGAAAACTGTCAAGTTTTCCAGTAGTTCTGTACATAAAACAATATCCTATCAAAATCTGGCAATTCAGAAATCTTTATAAAAGGCTGAACTGTATCTATGTTGATTAAGAGTTGTTTGATAGATGATATGTATGTATGAAAATTTCATTTAAACCTTAAGCTCACATCATCAGATAAAATGGGCAACAATTATTTTTTTCTGTAACCTCCTACACACCTGAAAATCTAAGACGTCCAATTTTTAAACCCCAAACTCACAAGATTACAGGTGAACTCTACTTCACTTGCCCCATGGACCGTCAGGCTTGAAAAGGGAACTAAGTTTTACTTTACACATTGTTAGATGAAATGGGACATTTTTTTTTTCTGTTAATCTCTCAAACCCCAGAAATCTAAGACAAATGTCTTTTAAACCTCAAACAGACATGATTAGATGGAATGGGAAACTAATTTTATTTCTGTTGTTGACATTCCAGTTCATTTGTTGACTGAAGAATATGCATTGCTGTCTCCTGCTGAGCTTGAAGCAAGGGGAATGAACATCACATCAGGGGAGAAAACCCATCCAGTCCCAGAGGTTGTTGACACCCAACAGAAGCTTGCAGGTAGAGTTGCTGACCTTTGTTTGTGGTTAGAATGGTTTGAAGCATGTTAGTTGTGGCATGTACGTTTTTTTTACTAGCTGTTTTTCAAGTATTGTGACCTATAGATTAAAGTTAAATTCAAAATTCAATTGAAATTTCTGAAATGTTTTTTTTTTTTTAATCATTGTTTGATCTCATCTAGCGCTCACTATTCATTTTCTTTTTACTATTTTTGTAAAATCTGTCTGCTATTTTTTTAAAAATCTAGAGTCATTTTTGCATTATTATTTATTCTTGATTTTTATACAGAGATAAAAATAATAATCTTATTGAAACTAGAAATAAATACCTTTTTATTAATACCAGTTTTAATACAGTGTTAATCTTGTGGTATGGTACCATTTAAATTCTCTTAAATAGTGATTAAAATATTTTAAAAAGTTTTTATGTATAGGCACTTTAATCCCTAATAATTGAAGCAGTCATTGATTGCAACAGAAAGTATTTATACAGATTAAGATACTTAAACATACACTTTATATAAAATAATTAAACCAGTCATTGATTGCAACAAAGTATTTATACAGATTAAGATACTTAGACATACACTTTAATATAAAATAATTAAACCAGTCATTGATTGCAACAGAAAGTATTTATACAGATTAAGATACTTAGACATACACTTTAATATAAAATAATTAAACCAGTCATTGATTACAACAGGGACTAAAGATGGAGTGTTTGAACAGGTTATTCGTAAAGCAGGTACATATTAGGTTCATTTGTTTGGTGGTGGCTAGGGTCATTGTGACTTCAAAATAGGCTCTTAACAAATAGGGCTAGAGACGCCCCAGTTGTTGGTAAAGATTAAATAGCCCTGGTTTAGCGTTAAGGTTAATTAACCCCTTTAACCTGTTGGATAACCCTGGTTCAGTTTTAAGGTTATATAACACCATTTTTATCCTGTTGGATACCCCTGTTTCAATGTTAAGGTTATATAACACCATTTTTTAATCTGTTGGATACCCCTGTTTCAATGTTAAGGTTATATAACACTTTTTTATCCTGCTGGATAAGCCATGTTTTGATGGAAGATTACTTAACCCTTGTTTTATTAACATTTTGGATAACCTTCTTCCTTTTCCTTTCATGTGTATATTTAAAAAAAAAATAGATATGATTGAAAACATTTTATTATATATTGAACTTTTTGTTTACATTTATTACTTTTAGCAATTTAACTATAATTAATTTTATTTATTATAAAAGTTATGTACATATGTTAGACACTTTAAAGGAAATAGTTTGATTACAATTTATGGAGAATGTAACATCATTTAATGGCATTATTATGTAGCGGAATATCCATGTTGAGGGGCTTGTCTTCCGTATACTACTAAATTTTATCAGAATGGGTGTAGAAAAGGACACTATTATCTCCCCTGGCTTTTTACTATTTATAAAGCAGCATGTGCCTATTGATTGGCTGAAATAAAACAAAGAATTCTATTATGTATTATTTAAATAATTAGCCCAGGTACCTGTGATAGGAATAAATCTTGATGTGTCAATACATTAGCTATACAACTTGAGTCTGTTACATCTGAGCTAGCTGAGTTAGTCATGTATAGCATAGTCTTATCAGTTTAGCTGCAGTCATAGCATAGATATACGAATAAATCGTGTTGTGTCACATTAGCTATAAAACTTAAGTCTCCATTGCAGCTAAGCTAGTTGAGTTAGTCATTTATAACTGTGATATATGACACAGTTTAGCTGCAGTCATGTTGGAACACAAACAATCCAATTGGCTTCTTGAACTCATTTAACCAGCGAACAGTTAGTTGGTTCTCTACAAGAATTCTATGTGCTTGTCTATCTTGCTTTCAGTGGATGGTGCTGTTTTTTTATGTACTGTTGTTTCTATTTGTTTCTAACTGTGCTAATACTTTCTTATGTAATAATTTTTTTTTGTTCTGTTTTTGTTGTCATTTTGTTTAGTTGACCAGACTTAAACATTCCTTTTGTTGGTTTTAGTGCCTAGAATATTTTTTTGTTCTGATGTTTTTGTTGTCATTTTGTTTAGTTGACCAGACTTAAACATTCCTTTTGTTGGTTTTAGTGCCTAGAATATTTTTTTGTTCTGATGTTTTTGTTGTCAGTTTGTTTAGTTGACCAGACTTAAACATTCCTTTTGTTGGTTTTAGTGCCTAGAATTTTTTTTTGTTCTGATGTTTTTGTTGTCAGTTTGTTTAGTTGACCAGACTTAAACATTCCTTTTGTAGGTTTTAGTGCCTAGAATTTTTTTTCCAATCCAGACACTTCAGGTGCATTTTCTGGCTTTGAAATATTGCGTGAAGATTTCAATGAAGAAGATGATTATGAGGATTTAAGAGAAGAAGAGCGAGATGTTGACTCGGCTTTCTTCTCCATCCCTGTCCAAACCACTGGGGCCCAGAAAGGGCAGCATGCTAAACTGACCAGATTTAACTCAGTCCCTGCCCAATCTCCAGCCTCCCCAACATCCCCCACCTCCCCTCAAGTATTTCCTGTGACCAGTCAACAACCAGAAGCTCCGATGCGAAAGAAATCCAAATTCCCCAACCTGCGGTTCTCAAAATCTAAATCTGTTAGCACTAGCTCGTACCCTGAGCCAGAAGATACAAAAAAGAGCCTTAAAAGTAAGATTTTGAAGAGTCGGCCCAGTAGCATGTCCATAGACTCCAACAAAAGCATGTCCTTGCCCCGTCAAGCCAGCACCTCATCCGAGCCGGAGTCGGCTCCGCCCGTGTCGGAGGCAGACAGTAAGCGTGTGCCCGCCCGTGTAGCCACACTCCCCTCCTCCTATAAGCTGCCCCCTGCTGGCAATCTAGCAAGACAACAGATTGGTGAGAGCTTACCCTGCCTTTCAAATCAGATTTGTTTCTTCATATTACTCCAGATCATATTTTTAATTCAGCCACTTTTGTTTACTAATGCACAGAGTTTTTACAGCATGGTGATTGAAGTGTGATATGAAAACAGATAATCTCTCTCTTTATAAATATGTATTTTTCTACAGTTATGCGCATTATGATAAATTTATGACAATAATATGTAACACTCACTTTTCATCTGATAAAAAAGAAAAAGTTGCCTAAAATAAATTTGCTAAGAAGCATGATAAAAAGAAAATGTGTATTATAAAATATTGATCAGATGGATTCTTATCAGCATAGAGGAATAAACAGAACAGTATTTCAACATAATATTCTAACTATGCTTATTTAGTAGGAGTTAACTCCAGACTAATAGCTTGTGTCTAAAGGGAAATAACTCAGCTGAAATTAGTTTTTATTATTTTCTGTTCAGCCAGTTCCAAAAGAATATTTAAAGATTAAAATACCTTTGAAACTGAATATTTCATTATTGGTAACAACAGGAAAACAGAAAATAAGTACTATGTAATGATTATAAAGTATTCTTTACTACATGAAGAAAGCTTTGAATCATTTTACCCTCTCCCCATTCGATCTGCCAGAAATCCAAAGCATTTTTTTTCTTCCCTTTTTTTTTTACTATCGGCAATGTATTTTTAGTTTCAAAATTGTTGCCTTTATTGTTGGAGGGTGGGGCTAATACTAACAAAAGGAAGTGACCAGATTTCTTAAGATTTTATTAGTAAATTCGTCTTTGTAGTTCTAACACAGGAGCTAGTTTGGAAGTAGTCATAGTTACTTTAATTCTTTGTTGTAAATTGTCTTTAACTGTAGACTACTATTTTAGTTGAAAATTAAATTATCTAATAGTCAACTAAAAAAAATTTTATCTAAAAATATACCTGATATTATTTTACTATCACACTTTTATAAAATATTGTGTTTTTGGCTGCTAAGGTTAATTTAAAGTGAAAAAAAAATTAAATTTTGTGTCTGCAATTAAAATAAATTTTATTAATAAACTTTTTCGAGTTACTAAAGTACTTAATATAAATTATTTGGTTCTTAATATATTTATATTTTAAAAATATACACGTCTAAATATATCAGTATTTTATAAAGTATTATGCTTACAATTACAAAATTCTACAATAAGCATAAAAAGTTTCTATTTACATAAGACACACTGTATTTGTTATGCATTTTTCTTTTTGTAACACTGCCTTTTATGCTGCATCCTTTTATTTCACTGGTGATGCCAAGTATCATTTCAATTAAAAATCACTGGAGCAGTTAATTTTAAACTCTTTATGTTCAACGTTTATTTTATCTAGGAAAACAGATGCATCATCTATTTGGTATGTCAATACCTGACCTTAATTTGTTCTGTTTTGATGATCAAAGAATCTGTTATAAATTAACAAAACTCCCATGTTTTTAATTGTGTTATTTCTGTTTTGAGGATTAAAAAAATCTTAGTTATTTATTTAACAAAACTCCCATTTTTTTACATATGTTGTTTCTGTTTTGACGATTTAAGAATCTTAGTCATAACATAATTTAACCAAACTCCCATTTTTTTACTTGTGTTATTTCTGTTTTCAAGATTAAAGAATCTCAGTCATAACATAATTTAACAAAATTCCCAATGTTTAGTTGTGTTAAACCATCCTAACATTTGATCCTTAATATTTTGAAGAAACTTTTCAATCCATTTTTATAAAACTGCAATTAACCATAAAAATATGATTTTGCAGATAAACAAAGAGTGAAATAATGCAAGATTTAATTGATAACATTTTATCTATTGTACTAAAAGAATAAATTATAAAAAGTATCTCAAGTTTTCTATAAGAAGTCTATTTCCCATCCAATTGGCCTAAACATTTGTAGCATGTGTAGGAAAAAAAAAACTCTCCCTTTTTATTTATATAACTTTAACTTAACTTTTGGTGTGTGAAGTTTGTCTTTATTCTTAGGTGAATTCATGGTAAGTTTTGTGGTTTATTAATGATGTATTGATATCTCTTTGGAATGGTTTTAAAATTAGTAACCATTATGAATATCTTGAATTGAAATTTTTTTTTTTTTGCAAAAGAAAACTGTGGTATATTAACTTTAAAAAGTCCATTACTTTATTAATTGATTATTTCCCTTTTCTCTAACAATTGTGGCAGGTCTGTTAGCCAAAGCTAAGGAGAAAGCTGAGACAGTGACCCAAAAAATTCAGACCAAGCTGGACGCTGTCAGCAACCCTAGCACCCAGCCCAGCGCCCCCATCCAGACCCAACCCACTAGTGTCAAGAAAAGGCCAGAGACCATCAGTGTGCAGGTATATGCTTAATGCACACTTTACATCCTGTCTTCTCTGTCACTTTACATCCTGTCTTCTCTGTCACTTTACATCCTGTCTTCTCTGTCACTTTACATCCTGTCTTCTCTGTCACTTTACATCCTGTCTTCTCTGTCACTTTACATCCTGTCTTCTCTGTCACTTTACATCCTGTCTTCTCTGTCACTTTACATCCTGTCTTCTCTGTCACTTTACATCCTGTCTTCTCTGTCACTTTACATCCTGTCTTCTCTGTCACTTTACATCCTTTCTTCTCTGTCACTTTACATCCTGTCTTCTCTGTCACTTTACATCCTGTCTTCTCTGTTTCCTTAATTTGTGTAAAACAAAGTCTGTCCAACACACATTTATAATTAGACAAACAAATGAGCAGACATTAAAACACACATTTATAACTAGTCAGGGGTCATCCATTTATGACGTCCACAATTTTTTTTTGATTTTGGGGACCCTCCCCCCCCCTCCCCCGTCCGCAAAAAATCCACTTTTTTCCTTATAAAAGTCCATATGCGCCCACAAAAGTCAGTTTTTTTTTCGGACCCCGACCCCCCGCGTGTGGACGTCATAAATGGATGGCCCCTTAAGCGAATGTGCAGCTATTGACAGCCAGGTTTTAACTCACTTCTCTGTGTGCAGGAGTCTTTGAGTATGGCCATCGGAGAGCTGTTCATGTCCTGTCTCCATGCCTGGAACCTTGACCCCCAACTGGATGACCTGTGTCTGAACAAGCTGGGGCTCCACAAGCCCAAGGGCCCAATCAGCTTTGGCCTGCTGTCACATGGGGGTCACATGTCACTCATGCTGCCTGGCTGGCACCGGCATCAGGCTCAGCTGAAATCAGTACCTGGTGGAGCTGGGGGTAACTACTTGGGTCCATTTTCGGTTTAGCTATGCTTAATTAGTTTTAATTACTCAATTAATGATGTTAGTTAAAATTAAATAAATTTGACACAATTCTTCAAATAATAAGTCAATTAAGTCAATTTTTCTTGTTTGAAAACCATCGGTTACGTTTGCTAGAAAAAACAGTTTCTAATTTGCAACATTGGCCTTCAGTTATATACAAGTGGCTACAACAAAGATGTATTTTATCAGTAATCGTCAGTGGAAACAATAGCTTCATTGAGCAAATGTAATAAATAAGAAACAGTGTTGGCTATTTCACATTATAGAGATGTACTAATTGTTGAATTTTTTAGTAACAGTCAAAACCATGCAATAATGATTTACAAAAGAATCTCTTAAGTTTTCTAAGTATGTTAAAAGTTATGCTACTACTATTATGTAATAGTAGAATATGTTATTTCACTGTTATCAATTCTAAAGGATAAATGGCAATTTCCCGCACTAATTTCTCTTTCTTTACTTTAATGGAACTTGCAAATGTGGCAAGTAGTGGTTCAACTGTCAAGCTTAAAGTATTCTTTCTGAGAGCCTATAGATAGAGATGCATTAAGATTGTTTGGTTTTTTTTAATACATTGGCAGTAATGAACCATAAAAACAATAATTTCAACTCATGCCATCTCTCCAGAAACTCCTGCAAGTCTCCTGAGGATGAGCTCAGTAGACAAAAGTAACGAGGTAGACATGAGGTCACCTCACAAGGATTCCAAGGCTTATCAACAGCAAGTGTATGACTTCTCTACCAAGGTAAATAAAGTTTCTCCTGCTAGTTTTGACAAGTCTTTCTCAGCAGTTCCATTGACTTATTTTTGTCAGTGGTATTCCATAACAAGGTAGTTTGACACATATTACAGCACATGTTGTTTACTTTTTTTTTAAATTTAAAAATCATAACTGTCTAAAAAAGTAATTTTTAAAAATAAAAAACCTGTCTAGAAAGAAAAGAAACAAACACAATTCAACTTTTTACTGTTGTGTATTTGACAGTCGAGATGGCAGATATCCAGTGCAGTGACTACTCAGCATTTGCTAAGTGTTATTTCTGTGGCCAACACACTCATGGGAATGAGTAGGGCAGTCTTCATGCCAGAGCTAATGCAGGCCTTAAGGTTGGTTTTACCCTTTAGTATCAGTAGCAAAGCTCATAGATTTAGCCATACTTTTTTGTATATATATATAAAACCACTAGTTATATTTAGCATCTACTGTATCGGTAACAAAACATCCGTATTTTATTTATTAATTTATTTTAGTTGTATATACTTTTTTTTATAATTTATGGAATCAGGATAAATATTCAAAACTTTATAATGTTTTGAATATTTATCTATCGCTCTCCCTAAGTTCTATTGTTTTCTTACTATAAAATAATTAATTTAATGAAAGCTTAATTTAGATACATATATTTTAAGTAACAAGTTCACCTTATCACCATTATCTTTCCTCTACCTTCCTTGTGGAACACAGGCCCTCTGTCAAAGCTTTGCACTCTCCACACTCCTGCTATTTTTTTCAGCTGTTACCAATTCCTTCCTATCCTTTCAGCCTCCCCCAATACACTACATCACCATTTCTTCTTGGGTCAACCCCTGTGCTGCTAATAAAATGTTCAAAATTTCTTTTTTTTTGTTAACACATTTTATAAATAAAGATCCCAATAAGTCTTTTTGCTTCTGATTTTCACCAATGTTAAGGTGTACTCATGTTCAGAATACATGTAAGAAATGTGAATGGAATGTCCTCAGGCCTAAAAGAGAATCAGTGAGTTCCCACTTTGGCATGGTGATGCGCGACACAGAGAGCCCAGACAGTGCAGGAAGCTCTGAGGATGCGGCCGACGCCCTGGCTACCCTCCAGGCACAGGTGAAGCAGGGCTGGAGTCTACTGGCCGCTCTACACTGTGTCCTCTTACCTGAGCTGGTGGGGGTGGAGTACTACCAGTGTCCTCAGCTGGAGATGTTGGCTAGACGTTGGCAGGACAGGTGTTTAGAGGTGTGTACAGCATATAGACAGGTGTTTAGAGGTGTGTATCATGTTAGTTCATGGACAGGTGTTTAGAGGTGTGTATCATATGCTAGTTCATGGACAGGTGTTTAGAGGTGTGTACAGTACATAGACAGGTGTTTAGAGGTTTGTATCATATGTTAGTTCATGGACAGGTGTTTAGAGGTGTGTACAGTACATAGACAGGTGTTTAGAGGTGTGTACAGTACATAGACAGGTGTTTAGAGGTGTGTACAGTACATAGACAGGTGTTTAGAGGTGTGTACAGTACATAGACAGGTGTTTAGAGGTGTGTACAGTACATAGACAGGTGTTTAGAGGTGTGTACAGTACATAGACAGGTGTTTAGAGGTGTGTACAGTACATAGACAAGTGTTTAGAGGTGTGTATAGTATATAGACAGGTGTTTAGAGGTGTGTACAGTACATAGACAGGTGTTTAGAGGTGTGTACAGTACATAGACAGGTGTTTAGAGGTGTGTATCATATGCTAGTTCATGGACAGGTGTTTAGAGGTGTTTATCATATGTTAGTTCATAGACAGGTGTTTAGAGGTGTTTATCATATGTTAGTTCATGGACAGGTGTTTAGAGGTGTGTACAGTACATAGACAGGTGTTTAGAGGTGTGTATCATATATTAGTTCATGGACAGGTGTTTAGAGGTGTGTATCATATGTTAGTTCATGGACAGGTGTTTAGAGGTGTGTATTATATGTTAGTTCATAGACAGGTGTTTAGAGGTGTGTATCATATGCTAGTTCATAGACAGGTGTTTAGAGGTGTGTATCATATGTTAGTTCATGGACAGGTGTTTAGAGGTGTGTATCATATGCTAGTTCATAGACAGGTGTTTAGAGGTGTGTATCATATGCTAGTTCATAGACAGGTGTTGAGGAGTTCGTAAAGTAAAAAAGTAAAGAATCCACTTTAGACCTAGTGATCCATTGGGCAGATGAAGTAGAATATATGATTCTTGACCTCAGCAAATGAAGGGAAGGTGTGGTGTAATCAGCACTATGCCCAACTACCTTTAGATTCCCTAACATGAATTAGGTACCCATCAGAGCTGGGTGGACTACTGGTGGTATGCTTGTATGTTTTCTCAGCCCTACTTTGTATGTTATCCCCACTAGATCAGGGAGGCAGGTGGTATGCTTGTATGTTTTCTCAGCCCTACTTTAACTGTATACTATCCCCTCTAGATCAGGGAGACAGGTGATATGCTTGTATGTTTTCTCAGCCATACTGTATGCTATCTCCACTAGATCAGGGAGGCAGGTGGTATGCTTGTATGTTTTCTCAGCCCTACTTTGTATACTATCCCCACTAGATCAGGGAGGCAGGTGGTATGTTTTCTCAGCCCTACTGTATGCTATCTCCACTAGATCAGGGAGGCAGGTGGTATGCTTGTATGTTTTCTCAGCCCTACTTTGTATACTATCCCCACTAGATCAGGGAGGCAGGTGGTATGTTTTCTCAGCCCTACTGTATGCTATCCCCACTAGATCAGGGAGGCAGGTGGTATGTTTTCTCAGCCCTACTGTATTCTATCCCCACTAGATCAGGGAGGCAGGTGGTATGTTTTCTCAGCCCTACTGTATGCTATCTCCACTAGATCAGGGAGGCAGGTGGTATGCTTGTATGTTTTCTCAGCCCTACTTTGTATACTATCCCCACTAGATCACTGATCAGGGAGGCAGGTGGTATGTTTTCTCAGCCCTACTGTATGCTATCCCCACTAGATCAGGGAGGCAGGTGGTATGTTTTCTCAGCCCTACTGTATTCTATCCCCACTAGATCAGGGAGGCAGCCCAGGCTCTGCTGCTGGCTGAACTGAGGAGGATAAACCCAGAGGGACGCAAGAAGCTGTTGGACAAGTGGGCTCCATTCCTGCCTCACTATGTGGACCCAGAGCTCTCCCTGCTGAGTAACCACAAAGATGGAGAAGAGGATGAGGAGGAAGATGAAGAGGGCATTTTAGCTGGTAAAAGAGGGTTTTCTTACCTTCAAATGTACAAGAGTAAAAATTCATTCTTCTCATTTTAAAAGTAAAGGTTTTTTTTTTTAAACTTACAAAGTACAACAGTAAAAGATATAGCTACAAAATTACTTTTCACTAAGTAATAGAAACATTATTATTAAATAACTGTAAGCCCAACCTCGTCTTTAATTTACTTATGTCTAATCTTTGTCTAGGTGACATCCCACCGCACAAACTGTCAGTTTCATTTGAAAGCAGGCGTAAGCAGGCCACCGCCATCGTAATGCTGGGGGTGATAGGTGCTGAGTTTGGTCATGAGATGGAGCCCAGCAGAACCAAGCCAGAGGAGGTGAAGAAGAGTAAGACTAAAGGAGCTGTGGATGGCTTTAGTCTGACCAATTATTCCCTGGCTCGACATACTAGTATGTTCAAGTTTTTTTATACTTTTTATAAATCTATTTAGAGATGTGTAGCCTAGGTTTTCTTAATACATTTCTTCTAGTTTACTAGATACAAGAACATAATTGTATTATTTTTTCACAATACACACATATTTGACATAATTTATATTTTTTTAAATAGCATAAATGCATTTATAAAGCTGCTTGTATTTTCTTTACAATTCTAAGGCTATATTGCAGGCAAAACCCTTACATTCCTGTATTATGTTGCAGGCAAAGCCCTTACATTCCTGTGTTGTGTTGCAGACAAAGCCCTAACATTCCTGTATTGTGTTGCAGACAAAGCCCTTACATTCCTGTATTGTGTTGCAGACAAAGCCCTTACATTCCTGTGTTGTGTTGCAGACAAAGCCCTTACATTCCTGTGTTGTGTTGCAGACAAAGCCCTTACATTACTGTGTTGTGTTGCAGGCAAAGCCCTAACATTCCTATATTGTATTGCAGGCAAAGCCCTAACATTCCTATATTGTATTGCAGGCAAAGCCCTAACATTCCTGTATTGTGTTGCAGGCAAAGCCCTAACATTCCTGTGTTGTGTTGCAGACAAAGCCCTAACATTCCTGTATTGCATTGCAGGCAAAGCCCTAACATACATGTATTTTGTTGCAGGCAAAGCCCTAACATTCCTGTATTATGTTGCAGGCAAAGCCCTAACATTCCTGTGTTGTGTTGCAGGCAAAGCCCTAACATTCCTGTATTATATTGCAGGCAAAGCCCTAACATTCCTGTGTTGTGTTGCAGGCAAAGCCCTAACATTCCTGTATTGTGTTTCAGACAAAGCCCTAACATTCCTGTATTGTGTTGCTGGCAAAGCCCTAACATTCCTGTGTTGTGGTGCAGACAAAGCCCTAACATTCCTGTGTTGTGTTGCAGGCAAAGCCCTAACATTCCTGTGTTGTGTTGCAGACAAAGCCCTAACATTCCTGTATTGTGTTGCAGACAAAGCCCTAACATTCCTGTGTTGTGGTGCAGACAAAGCCCTAACATTCCTGTGTTGTGTTGCAGACAAAGCCCTAACATTCCTGTGTTGTGTTGCAGGCCCTAACATTCCTGTATTGTGTTGCAGGCAAAGCCCTAACATTCCTGCTGCTGCAGCCACCAAGCCCCAAGCTACCCCCCCACACCCCCATCCGCAGGGCAGCCATTGACCTGATAGGGCGGGGCTTCACTGTCTGGGAGGCTTACCTGGATGCCTCGTCCGTCCTGCTGGGACTCCTGGAGCTGAGCATAGACTCCAACAGACTCATTCCCAGGTACATTCTTGGATTTGTTTCATTTCTCTCCACAACTTTTTTAACTTCACTGTTTTTAATATGCAGTGTTTCTAGATAGAAATTTTAACATGATTGAACTGAAGAACTGATGCACACTAGAGCCTAGGGTTGTTTAAAATCTAATCTCCCTTAGATATTTATTTAGCAGAGACAGTCTACCCCAAGTGCTATAGATTTTAATCTAGAGAAGCTTATTGTTTTAAGAAATGGAAAACTAATGCTTGATGATGTTGGTTGTCTTGTAGAATTAACTAGAGCTTACAATCTCTACCACTGCTGTGTTTAGATCTAACAGATGAAGAAGTCAGTCGAACCATCATGGTTGACATGCTTAACTGTTTCATTTAATTACATGTTTTTTATGGTTAGTAAATAGAAAAGTGTAGTGCATACTATTTTATATAATTTTGTAAGCTAATTGAAGTTAAAGACAATATATTACATAGGACTAATATGCTGGGGATCAAAAATACTCAAGTAAATAATGATGTTAGTGAACTGTGAAATGCAAGTGAATACTGATTTGCTAATGATTAACAAGTTATCATAAAAGTTAGCATTGGCATTTGCCAGATTGTTGTTTGATTACGTGATTTGCCTGCTTTATTTAGTTTATTGTTGAGTGCTAACCAGCTGTACTGTTTCAGGGAAGAGTTTTCACACATAATCCGCCCAGTTATAGAAGGGTAGGGATATCAGCACATAGTTTTACGCACATGAATGGCTTGTGCTTCATAATACATAACAACTATTTTAACAGTTACATTTGTCATTATTTTTGTCATTATGGCAGGGTGGAGCAGTGAGCTGATATATGAGAATTTGACTCTGGACCTGACTGTCCAAATTATGAACACAAACTCTTGACTTCTTCTAGTTTTTATTTCATCTTTGACTCTCCTATCTGTGGAGATAGTTTAATCTCTGACTCTCCTACCTGTGGAAATAGTTTAATCTCTGACTCTCCTACCTGTGTAGATAGTTTAATCTCTGACTCTCCTACCTGTGTAGATAGTTTAATCTCTGACTCTCCTACCTGTGTAGATAGTTTAATCTCTGACTCTCCTACCTGTGGAAATAGTTTAATCTCTGACTCTCCTACCTGTGTAGATAGTTTAATCTCTGACTCTCCTACCTGTGTAGATAGTTTAATCTCTGGATCTCCTATCTGTGGAGATAGTTTAATCTCTGGATCTCCTACCTGTGGAGATATTTTAATCTCTGGATCTCCTATCTGTGGAGACTATCCCACTGAGCATAAAGACACTGACCTTTTACCTGCGCTGCCCTGCTGTATTGAAATTTTTACCTTTTCATCTTACACAACACTAAAATCCATTTTATCTGCCTTTAGCCTTAATTCACTGTAAAAAAACTAGATTTCATGTCATAACATGGTTGGTATAATAAGTAAACATTAACTGCACTTTATAGAAAAAAATGTTGACACTTTTTATGCCCAATGCTATTTTATAAACACCTCAACTGTGCTTTGCATTTTGACATCGGGTATCTGACGGAGTCTTTATTTCAGTGCATCAGCAGCATTGCTTTCATTAGTAGGAATAACACTAACATTTAGCTAAACCCACCATTAAGTTATTAAATCAGCCTGTGACCATTATTAGCATGACTAACTATGGCGTATATGAGGGAACTTAATTACATGAATTCTAGAGATAACATAAATCATCTATAAGTTCTAAAAGCATTGACACTCACAGCATATCAACTTAAAATTGTGTTTCTTATATTTCTACATCAGCCAATCACTAATATTTAGAAACACACTAAAAATGGTAAACTTGTTGTTAAGGCAAACCTAAACTTATAGGCTTTATACTTGACTTTGGATATAGTTATGACACCATCAATCTTTGATACTGCACAGCTTAGCCTAACACATTCTTTAAAAATTTGACCTACAGAAGGACTGAAACAAGAATTACAATTTTCCCGTCATACTTTTTAACATCATTTTTGTATCATACAGTGTGTATTTTTTAGTTGAGGCCTCTAAACAATTTTATTTTCCTCACCCAAACAAACAGGAACATTTTGTAAGTAAATACAATATAATAAATGTCTATCAAAATACAAAAGACTATAGATATTGGGCCTGAATCTTCCCTTCACTGTACCCTAGATTGTTTATCTGTTTCCTGTCTACCTTAATAATTCATCTCTTGTGTGGGAACAGGAGAGGGCGTTAATCCACTTGATGATAAGTCACTGCTAAAAATAAAATCATCCATACTTTTTTTTCCCAAGATATTTAAATAATATCTCTTTTCACTAATGCATCTGAATAATTTCAGTAGTTTATGGAATTATTTTAATTTTGTAAATAAAGTTTACCCCTAACAAAACTGGTGGGTTTTTATTTAATGTAATTATTTTGGTCTTTATTGAACTAGTCACCTACATCAACACCTGGGTTCTGTCTACCTGTATATTTCAAATTATCGTTTCCATTTGTTTTAAATGTTCCTTCCTTGTTACCATCTATATACAATAACATTCACCCACTACAAGTCAATGTTGCTTTTGAAGGCAAAGAAAACAGTGTATCAATGTAAACGGGTGTACCTTAGTATTCCATGTTTTCACCGCTAGAGTTGAATGTTTTATCTTGAATCCAACTACAATTATTTTTTTAATAATTGTTAGTACTTCTACACTTCAAAACTCAGGACTTAATTATCAGTAGCATATTTTTGGTCATTTTTATTGTAAACACTTCTCTTTTGATCACTGCTTCAACTGTTAAAATAAAACAAGGTTAACATTTGTGGACAGATTCAACCTGTAGAGGGTTAAACACATGGTTTAATTTTGTAACTGTGCAAATGAGATTTTTTTAAATACATGACCTCTGTAACAAAGATTACAGTATAACCACTTCAAACAAAGACTTCTTTGACCTGACCTCTCATATGACCACCTCTAACAAAGACTGCTATATGACCACCTCTAACAAAGACTGCTATATGACCACCTCTAACAAAGACTGCTATATGACCACCTCTAACAAAGACTGCTATATGACCACCTCTAACAAAGACTGCTATATGACCACCTCTAACAAAGACTGCTATATGACCTCCTCTAACAAAGACTGCTATATGACCACCTCTAACAAAGACTGCTATATGACCACCTCTAACAAAGACTGCTCTATGACCTCTAACAAAGACTGCTATATGACCTCCTCTAACAAAGATTGCTATATGACCTCCTCTAACAAAGACTGCTCTATGACCTTCTCTAACAAAGACTGCTATATGACCACCTCTAACAAAGATTGCTATATGACCTCCTCTAACAAAGACTGCTCTATGACCTCCTCTAACAAAGACTGCTCTATGACCTTCTCTAACAAAGACTGCTATATGACCACCTCTAACAAAGACTGCTATATGACCACCTCTAACAAAGACTGCTATATGACCACCTCTAACAAAGACTGCTATATGACCACCTCTAACAAAGACTGCTATATGACCACCTCTAACAAAGACTGCTATATGACCACCTCTAACAAAGACTGCTATATGACCACCTCTAACAAAGACTGCTATATGACCTCCTCTAACAAAGACTGCTATATGACCTCCTCTAACAAAGACTCTTGTTTTACCCAATAGTAGGAAAGCACTGTGAGTATGTCAGCTAAACTAGCACAACACAACTCAGGTTTTGGGTTTTCATTACATTAGGTATTTGACTGTATACCCTGGCATTTGTTTTAATACTTAAATCTTGTATCTATAATGAAAACACTTGACTTTATTAAGCACATCACTATTTGCACTCAGCAATGAGATAAAGTATCACTAGGATTGGTGAATGTCCAGGATATACAGTAGTGGGGCTGGAGTGTAATGGTGAAAGAGGTGTAGCTCAGTGGGGGTTTATGTGGCTTTCTTCTCTAGCTGTGGTCCAGGTGGGCTCATGTGGCTTTCTTCTCTAGCTGTGGTCTAGGTGGGCTCATGTGGCTTTCTTCTCTAGCTGTGGTCCAGGTGGGTTCATGTGGCTTTCTTCTCTAGCTGTGGTCCAGGTGGGTTCATGTGGCTTTCTTCTCTAGCTGTGGTCCAGGTGGGCTCATGTGGCTTTCTTCTCTAGCTGTGGTCCAGGTGGGCTCATGTGGCTTTCTTCTCTAGCTGTGGTCCAGGTGGGCTCATGTGGCTTTCTTCTCTAGCTGTGGTCCATGTGGGTTCATATGGCTTTCTTCTCTAGCTGTGGTCCAGGTGGGTTCTACTGGTTACTGATGGGTTAGTGAGTACCATCAGCACATACAACTGTATGGTGACAGATATCTTGCTCTTTAGATTTTTTTTTTATTTCTAGACATGTTAATGAATTTTTTTTTAAACTAAATTTTAAGAACATTTGCTGTAGTTGGTAGAAATACTGTCTTAATCCTCATCAAATGGAGAGTAGGCATGCAAGTTGTGGAAATAAATAACAACTTTTTAATTTATTACTTTTTAAATTGGTAAAAAATATCAGGAATTTTGTTTCTTTGAAACTGTAAAATAACTTTTTAATTGACTCTGATCAATATATGTTGGTTACCCATTGGCTAATGACCTGCTAGTGGTGTGTAAGCTCTTGCTGATCAATGTTGCCCTGTGGGTGTTCTCTATTTAAATGTCTTTGATACCTCTTACTGTCTCGTTGTTATTAATCTTTAAAAAATAAAGAACACCTTTCATGCTGTTTTTTTTTGTTTGCACACAATAAAAATTTACAGGTTTTCTTGTACTACTATGTTGTTTTTAAAAGAAAATATTTGAAACAAAAAATAGGATGCAATAACTCTTAGAAGAAATAAAATTATTTTATTTTTAATAGCTTAGTATTATAATTTTATTTTTTTTAGAAAAATAAAATCAAGATTAAATTTCAGAAACAGTTTCTGCAATGAGCTATGGAATTTTTTTTTAAAACAAAGCCTTTTTGTTCACACAGAAATATGCTAAATTTAAAACAGAATTAATGTTTAGACCTCATGTCTACATCAGCATTCTCAGATAATCTTTAATTAAACCACTGGCAAAAAGTTAATAATGCAGTTCATAGAGTGAAATGCAAATATTTGATACATTGTTGACTCTAAAAGAGATTTTTCTAGTTTTTTATTTATCACTGAGGTTAGTAGAATTGTACAATTATATCTCTTGATAAATAGATAATACATTAATTGCATGATAGTAATCACTAAAACAACATTAGACATATTATGGTGTTTTATAAAAGGGTTCTAGTTTTTGGGGCTTTATCTTTATTATGCAAATTTTTTCTACATGATTAAGCCTTCACATATTTTTCTTGCTTTTTTTGTACTGTTGGCTGCTCCAGCTTAAATATTTTACTAATGGTTTACATTCTAGACTTCTACACACATTTGAGAAGAATCTTAATTTTTATCCCTAATTAAAATTTCAGACAGTAAAAGTAAAATTCTTACTCATAGTTATAATAAATGTTTAGGAAAACTAGAAATTTTAAACTAGTCTAAACTAATTAGAATTTATTTAAAATACATTTTCACACTATTTCTATATTCTGTTTACTTATTAATTAAAAATTTAAGTTTCTCTTTCCACACTTTCTGAATAATTTTTTTAACATTAGTTTTGAGAAAGTGAAAATAAAATTGCCAAACCCTTTAAGGAATGTTTGAAGTTGAATTCCAACACACTGACAGTTTTAGTGAGTGAAAGTAAGTTACCCTACAACTGGTGTGTGTATGTGTACTTTCAGCACCACGTACGGCCTGCCACTGTCTCCGGCAGCTGATGCATGCAGGTCTGCTCGTCACGCTCTGTCGCTCATTGCTACAGCGCGACCTCCGGCCTTTATTATCACCATGGCCAAAGAGGTGGCCCGCTACAACGCCCTGGCCCAGAATGCCCAGCACCAGAACACCCACATACAGAACGTCATTTTGGCCAGGGCCTCTGCTGAAATTTTGCACATCATTGAGCTGCTGGTGGAGAAGATACCCAATGATGTGGCTGATCTCATTGTTGAGGTAAGTGTGTGGGATTAAATTTATTTGTTTTACAATGGTTAATTCATCCTTATACCGCGTTTACACTTGCGACATGTATACTATACATTTCTAGGAAAAAAAACTTCGCAATAAGTGAGTAGGCTCCCCTATTATCTTAGGCCCTATAGCGAAGTTTTTTTTTCTAGACATGTATAGTATACATGTCGCAAGTGTAAACCCGGTATTAAACCCTATGGATGATCTGTGGAGACTGTTGAAGGGCCCATTGCTAGCTCAAACGTCTTAAGATTCTAGGCTAGATGGAAACCTCACAAGAATTTAGATTCCAGGCTAGATTGAGGTTTCTTTTCACTACAAGTTGGACTAAATTTACTTTCAGTTCTGTCTGTTTCTTCACTGAGTGACAAAGGAGAGAAATTGATATTAAAACAAGATATTTTTTCTCTTATGTCAAGTGTAAACTAAATGATTTCAACTTTGCAGGCTATGGATGTGACAATGTTTTGCCTTGACCTTGCTGCGTTGAAGGCTAAAGGTTTGACAGATCTTTTTCCAGCTATTTGCAGGTTTGTCAGTTGTTTATTTATTTTTCAAGTCACTCGTAAAGTAAAAAATTGCTTGTTTTGTATTTAATTCATTTTAACTAAGCTCTGAAATATTTTAGGTTTAGCATGGTTGCCTACTGAAATATTTTATCCTTCAGGTTTAGCATGGTGGCCTACTGAAATATTTTAGGTTTAGCATGGTTGCCTACTGAAATATTTTATCCTTCAGGTTTAGCATGGTGGCCTACTGAAATATTTTATCCTTCAGGTTTAGCATGGTGGCCTACTGAAATATTTTATCCTTCAGGTTTAGCATGGTGGCCTACTGAAAGTTTTTATCTTTTAGGTTTAGCATGGTGGCCTACTGAAATATTTTATCCTTCAGGTTTAGCATGGTGGCCTACTGAAATATTTTATCCTTCAGGTTTAGCATGGTGGCCTACTGAAATATTTTATCTTTTAGGTTTAGCATGGTTGCCTACTGAAATATTTTATCTTTTAGGTTTAGCATGGTGGCCTATTGCCAGTCAACCAAGAGGGTTTGGGTTGGAGCCAAAAATGGTACAATAGCTTTGTATGAGATGAAACAGCATTCAAAATGCCAGGTAATATCTATCCTAATGTCATGATATTTTAAACTTATTACATGACAGTTGTCATGATTTTTAAAACATGTCACATGACTTATGTCAAGATATTGTAAATATATTACATTACATGTTAGGATATTGAAAACATATTCGGCTATATTACATACCAGCATATTGTAAAAATAGTACATGGATCTCGTTTGTTTTACCTTCAAAATGATATGACAGATTTCTAAAGGTTTTTTTTTAATTCTAAACTTTTAAAGCTTTATAACATAATATACAGAATAAACCATAATCTTTAAAAAAAAAGTAGTTTTACATCATCATTAATGCTACCTGTAGTATTGGCCTTTTAATATTTTGTTTACTTTATGTAGTTGATACCCCAGTAAAACCACATATATTTGTGTATTCTGTCCTCCAGACAATCAATGGCCACCAGGGAATCATCACCGCAGTAGCTGTCAATGCTGATGGGAAATACCTGGCCACTTTTTCACATGTTGACTGCAAGCTCAAATTTTGGCAGGTACGTGCCAGTTTGGCTGCCAATTTATTTTACTCCTGTTTCCTATGATCTGACTTCAACTCTCAAAACAAATTCATACATCAAAAGTTCTATAACACTAGACTTTGGGCCCCTAGGCCATTGATCTATCTTGGAGGCCAATCACTGAAGTTTTTCTCCATTGTGGAATCCACTCTCATCTGTGTAAAGATGTTCTCTAGTTTTTTTTAAGAAGAGTATATCTCAATATTTCATTGTGAACTTGACTGCAGACTACACCTTATTCATATTTTGTATGTAAAAAAAAGACTGCAGTTAACTGAGTTTTAAAACTGGGGAGGTTATAATCAAATATATGTAGAATCAGTTCATCCAGCTCTGATGGGTACCTGACTTACATTGGGGAAAGTATAGGCTGCTGGACATAGTGCTGACCACACTATCCCTTTATATACTGAAGTCAAGAAACATATGAACTCTACTTCATCTGCCCAATGGATCACTAACTCTAAAGAGAAACTTTATGTTGTTTTTTTCTTACAGTTTACTGATCATTAAATGTCAAAACTGGTTTCTTTCAGACTCCATCCAATTCGTTGTTTGGGATAGGATCCCAGCAAACAAAGCTGCTAAAGACCTACAACACACCACCTGTATCCACCACAGCGGCCGTCAACATCTTAAAACTGGTGCGGCTTGTCTGGGTGGACAAGAACGTTGTGGTGTTGCTGACAGTGGACGGTCAAGAATTGAAGTACAACATCTGATCTAAGATTGGACGGTCAAGAATTGAAGTACAACATCTGATCAAAGATTGGACGGTCAAGAATTGAAGTACAACATCTGATCTAAGATTGGACGGTCAAGAATTGAAGTACAACATCTGATCAAAGATTGGACGGTCAAGAATTGAAGTACAACATCTGATCAAAGATTGGACGGTCAAGAGTTGAAGTACAACATCTGATCTAAGATTGGATGGTCAAGAATTGAAGTACAACATCTGATCAAAGATTGGATGGTCAAGAATTGAAGTACAACATCTGATCAAAGATTGGACGGTCAAGAATTGAAGTACAACATTTGATCAAAGATTGACTTTATTCAATGGATTTCTTTGTTGACATTCCTTTTTTAAATCTCTTTTACTGGATATATTTAGGCTATACTGAATTATTATGGATGATGATGAGATTTAAAAAGTCAGGGTTCAAAATGGTTTGCATAAATGTGATTAGAATGATTGTGATATAGATTGTAAATACGTGGGACATTGAGCCATAAAGGTATTTATTTTATAATACACCATGGTTTCAGAGTAAACTATAAAGGGAGACAACTTTTGTTTTGCTCAATAGAGTTACTACATGTTTTTCAGTCATGTTTAGAATTTTTTTACATCATTTCCCTTTTCATAGCATCTCTTTTCATGATGTCTATAAGTGATGGTTAGCTGTTGGTTGTAATGTCGGTTAGATAAGTAGCTTCACCATTATATGTGAATTATTGGATAAGTGTATTAAGTGTTCATGAATTGAATCTTATAAAAAGTTCTAAATAAAATGTTTAAAACATTATAGGTAATAACTCAGCTGTGCAATATATTTTATCTCTTACATATTCTGTATTTTATTAAAAGTACTAGTAATTGTAAAATGTTTAATTCTTTACATTGTACATGGTCAGAAATGTTATATTTTATGCCAAGTGTGTAGTCTGTATAATCATATAATATCTCAAGGGGTTCTATTTCCATATGTAAAGTTTCCAAATGTACAAGTTATTCCCTATAATCTAGTAGCAAGTCTATAACTGTGTACTACTCAAGATTTAAAAATGAATCCCTTTAGGAATTAAAATAATATCATAGTTAGCTCAAGCACTGTCATTGTTATTTATCCTAGATATTTATTTTTAGTTATGCCCTATTATTTGATGTTTAATACATCATCAGATTGTTAAGTTTAATATATTTTTAGTGAAGTCCTATTATGGACTTTTAGTAAATCATCAGATTGTTTAGATATATGTATTGTTATGATCATTTTTCCCTGACACTGTTCTAGATTGATTGAAATTTGTGAATGTGAACATCTATTTATTTAAATTCAGTATTAAAACACTTTCTTATATTTATGAGAAACTCAATTGTGTAAACCTGAAATAATGTGATTTTGACAATCAAAAGAATTGTATATTTAAAAAGCAAATTTTAACAATTTCTACAAAATTGTTAGATTTCTGAAATCTAGAAACTGTAACTTTATTTAAATATTAGTGGAGGTTTATTTGATTTTTTGTTTAAAAGAAACTTTTACAATATATTTTTATAACCGTGACTGTGTGTGTGAAGTGTCAGGGATACAAATGTGTTACTCACAATGTGATATGGTGTCTTTCATGCTAATCATCTTGTACATTCATGTCTTAAGGATTTTCTTTTTGTGGAAAAACTACCAACGTTTTTTTAAAACCTTTTTTATATCAGATAGTATACATTTAACATAATTTTTAGAAAACAAAAGTTTGTAACATCATTTAATTTAATGCTTGAATTAAATGTACATTGTTTAAAAACAAAATAAAATTACATCCCAACATAAACTGTCTTTTTAAAGTAAATAATACAAATAACACATCCTGGCAACACTGATCCACATTGCCAGCTATACTGTCACATACGAGGTCCAAACAACAGGATTACTTGCTGCAGAGATGTTATACATGTAGTTAAAGAAAATTGGGACAGACTAGAAAGATGATTAAGAAAAAGGTAAAAATGATTAGGAAAAGGTTAGAGCTATCATGGTGTCCTTGAGAATGTAATATAACTATATATCAGATACTATTTTATAGGGAAAAAAATTGTAAAAGATCTAAAAATCTACTTTACAAGAAGGATGCTACAAAATCAGAAAAAATATTCTAATTCTACAGCAAAGATCCTATGAAACCTGGAAAACTATTCTACAGGAAAAGATGGGGGAAAATATGTAAAAATAGTGTTTTGGTTCACTATAAACCAAAGTAAATAAATCAATCTAAGTAGAACAAAAGCTAAAAGTTACCCTTGTGGCCATTCGGGCAGATAACTGAGTTCACCAAGTTGTTGGGCAATGTTTAGCCACACTGGGACGAGGGGGGGGGGGGAGGTCTGTTCCACTGTAGAAGACAAGAATACATGAGAAATATTAAACAAAAACACTATTAATTACATACTTTCAAATTCACTAAATCGACCTATTTTCTTTAGTTACAATAGTAAACATATAGTGTATGTCCCAAAGGGTATGTAAACGTTTAATGTTATAGCATGGCAAAGAATATTTTTAAGAGCTTGTTATTATACCAGGTAGTAGTTTTATTTGATAATTTTTTTATATTTAGATATTGAAAACATTATTCTACTGTGTCTATTCTTTCCAAGTCCATCGTTTGTAGGTTGACACTGTAGGACACTGCTGTTTGGACTATACTCTATTGACGTATGTTACTCGAGTTACTCGAATATCCTTCAAAAAAAC
This sequence comes from Physella acuta, assembly GCF_028476545.2. NCBI lineage: Eukaryota > Metazoa > Mollusca > Gastropoda > Physidae > Physella > Physella acuta. Next base: position 742,329 of record NW_026731663.1, read on the forward strand.
TACACTACACTATTAGTTCTATTATATGCCTCTTAGAAGGTTGGTTTCAGGAACAAAAAATCTGCAATGTGACCTAATCTAAGTTTGTGAAAACGGAAAACTCGACGCACCCACTACCCTATGTTAAATGTGAAGTTTCATCATCTGTAGTAATTTAGTTAGAGTGGGTTTTTTTAAGGCTAATTAGAATCTAGTAGACCTAATTACGCCCATATGCCTATAATATAAAATAAATGGTAACTTGAACCAGTGTCTCTTCCAGACTTTTTTCTTTGGGGGGGGGGGGGGGGGGGGGAAGGGGCACTTGATATTTTCGGGGGGGGGGGGGGGGTTAACATTTTCCAGGGGGGGGGGGGCGGATACTGGTGAAAGTATATGTTTTCTATATAAATTCCATGTCGTTCGGGAGGGGGTGGGGGCTCCGAAGAGTTGCCTGGAAGAAACTTGAAATAATTAAAAGCATAATCATTAAATAATATTTAGATCCAGGCCAAGGCTTAATACGTTTAGCGTCAAACGGAGGTAAACAGATAATCATTTCTAGTAAAAACGGACAAGAAGGCTGTTCGGCAGGTTTGTGTTTTTATTTAATAAAATACGCAATTTAATATGTCGTAATACCGCTCCGCTTCCACAACTGAATGATCTATAATAGTTAACACGGGCGAAGTGAGTGTAGCGGAATGGTTTAAATTAAATTTTAGTAATGTTTTTTTTTTTTAATAGAAGAGCGAATTAAATCAAAACACTGCCCGTGTTGACTGAAATATGAGGGAATTAATCTAAGAGTATGTTAAATAAACTTGTACGCATGGGGGTCATCCATAAATGACGTCACGCTTTTTTTGACGATTTTTACCTCCCCCCCCTCCCCTCCGTCACACGTCGTCACAAAAAGCCAGACCCCCCCCCCCTAAAATGACGTCACACCTCAACCTACAACCCCCCCTCAAAATTGCAGTTAAATTTTTTTTAAACATCGATATTTTTCCAAAATCTTGTCTAAACTATTACAATTTATTAAAACAGTTATCTAAAACGCGAAATAACGTCTAAAATTCGTTTTCTAACATTGCTTTTTTATAATGCAAAAATGTGACGTCGCAACATCTGACCCCCCCCCCCTCCCCCTCATCACACATCGTCACAAAATTACGGACCCCCCCCTCCCCCCTACGAGTGTGACGTCATTTATGGATGACCCCATGTCAGATTTACACAGGCCAGTGATGAATGTATTTGTAAGATTTAAAGAACGTATAATTATTGTCTTCACGACATTTATCGATTTAAAAAATTGTAAATTGTAAATAGAAAACGATACCGGCGCCAAGTAGCCAACATTTTTAATTAACGAAAAAATGTTTTATCCTAGATTATGGGACGTTTAAGTAGGCCTATTTTCGATTCTACGTGATGAAAAGCACCTTGACGGATGACCTACGAATAGGAATTTTTGCCCAAAAAATAACTCAAGAACATTTCAGGGGAGGCTACACTGCCAAAGAAAACGTATCAGGGGAAGGAACTATTACAAAAAATAATTATTTTATTAAGTTGATTTGTCGTGTTAATTTCATGTTATATTTAACTTTTAGTACAAAGTATTACTGTATTAACAATTTAATTTTTACCATTTAGTTTATTACTTGAATAATTGCTTGATAATTAATTTTTGTTACATAATTAAAATAATTATAATTATATTTTTAAAACCATAATATTTATATTTTAATGATATTATATATATTCTGAATTTCCATATTTAGTCAGTTATCAATGGGAATCATGTTCATAATGATTCGAAATTCTTTGACGGGAGTACCATCTCCCCCACTGTTCTCAATATTACGATCGGATTCTAGTTGGCGTCGCAAGTCTAGAAAAAGGTATAGACCAGGGGTCGGCAACCTGCGGCTCGCGAGCCGCATGCGGCTCTTTTGATATCAAGATGCGGCTCTCCAACTCTTTGAACAAATACTAATAATCTTAATAAAACATAACATATTTTAAATTAAAAAATGTTAGTGGCTCTTTAAAACCAGGGAAATTTTGAAAATTGTAACTTTTGGCTCTTCCGCTTCAAAAGGTTGCCGACCCCTGGTATAGACTTGATAATTAACAGATCACGACATAGTAATAATTCGTATCTTAAATTCACCCACACACAACCCTTGAAGGCCTATATTGGCACAATTGTCTAAACTATTTGTTCATATTTTAAGAATTATGTGAAGTATCCCATTATTAATCACAAAATGGGATGTTCATCATTTTTGTTATAATTTCGGGGTTTTAAAACATTCAATGTCGGAGTTTTATCATATTTATAAGTCGTTTTTTTTTTGTTTTTTTTTATTTATTTATTTAATTTTTGTAAAAGAAACTAAGAATTTGCGAAACATAGATTTATTTCTGTATGGCTACATTTTACTAATCTCGTTCAGAAAAGTGTGAAGTCATATTAAAGTAAATGGTTTTCTTTTGTCTAGCAGACGTCAGAAATGGCTTCCAGCATAGACTAGGTCATCCATGTTTTCTTTTGCTTGACTTTACACTTTACGGGTAAAGCGATGTAACAAATTTGACACGATTGAAACAAAATGTACGTTACTAGGTCCTACCTGTAAGGTCTACACAAATAAAAATGCAGTGACTAAAGTGTTCTCATCAACAAGATATATACACGTCAAGATAAATTACTCTTAATTACCTTATAAGCAATTTTTGTTGATTTTAATTTTAGTCGTATATACCCTACGTGGACGGCAGGAGGAGGGGGAGATACGCTGTGGCAAAAGCAGGGATTATTAGGGAGCCTTTTAAAATCTCATGGAACTCAATTTCAATGTATTAATGTCGATATTATATTCGTGTCGTTTTTACAGTAATTTACACTATTTTATGGCATCAATATTATTTATTGTAAAGGGAAATCAATACTGCATTAAAATATAAAGGGAGGCTACTTCATAAGTTTGTTGAAGTTTTAAAATCTTTATTTATAAAGCAAAAGTATTAATTTATTAAAATTTAATTCTCAGATTATTATAACTGCCATAATTTTACATTCATATTTGGCATTGTGTAATGAAGTTTATGTTTAACTAATATTTGTAGAAACATTTTTTTTTATTTAGTAATATTTTTGCAGCTTTATATGAAGTCTTGGGTTTTTTGTATATATTATTTATGTCCCTCTGTTATGGTATGTTTTTTTTGATCACCTTGTACGTATTTTACTCTTTGGTGGGAGTCACACTACCCCGAAATATCATAATATCATGAACAGAAATAGCCTCTGAACTACCCTAGTCCAGGGGTCGGCAACCTATTGAGTCGAAAGAGCCAAAAGTTATAAATTACAAAATTTCCCAGTTTTTTAAGAGCCCTAACATTATTTTTCCAATTTGATTAGAATTAAGTAAATAAATTTAATTGTTTATTTCAAATAAATACCGGGTAAATATGAACTAATATTGATTCATGGAAAAACATGTTTCGCACAAAAAAGTGTTTTAGCTAGCTCTGCTATGAGTAAGTTAGTTATCAAATAATGTAACTATAGGACAATCCCAATCCACATTAGAAGCCAATAACTTTGTTTTTTTCTTTCTTTACGGACACTACTGGCTCAGGAGGTGTCTCCCATAGCCAAGCAGCCCTCAACTAACTGGCTTAGATATAGGTTTGATAACTGAATCGGTCGCTTCTGTCCTTCGGTTCTCACAGTGCTTATCTTCCACCCTACTTGTTCCCCACAGTCCAGTACCTGGCTCCACCGTAGGATACTATAACTAAAATACTTCGAAGAGGGATGCATTCTGAATAAAATAACATTCCCCATTTAACGATATTCGAAAAAGTCGGCACTTCAGCAGTGGCAATAGTGGAATGGTCGACGGGGGGCTGGCTACAGCACGGCTGTGGGGTTGGGCCTGGTGCCAAAGCGGCTGTCAGCTTCCATTTACTTTCTACCTCACCTATTCTCACTGTTCTCTGATGAGTTTTTTAATCCTATTTAAAGTTGTTTTTCTTTACAGTAAATATTTTTATGAGTTTAGAAAATGAAATAATATAATTATTAATCATTGTGCATGGAACTCGAGAGCCGCACCTTGACATCAAAAGGTTGCCCACCCCTGCCCTATTCATATGCATGTGGCAATTAAATTTAAACAAGCTTTTAATATGCATGTGGCAATTTAAACAAGCTTTTAATAACACATCTTCACATCCGTTTTCCTTGTCTTGTGATTGAAGCAGAGGCGTAGCGACCCTTCCCGGCGCCCGGGGACAAACTTTTCGATTTGCACCTCCCCCCATCAAACTTTCGATTTGCACCCCCCCCCCTCGAGATTTCCATTTGCACCCCCCCCCCCCTCCGTCAACCTTTCAATTTATTTTTCCAACTCATTTTGGCGCCCCCTAAGGTCGGCGCCCGGGGACATATGTCCCGCCCCCCCCTCGCTACGCTACTGGATTGAAGCTCCACCCAACTCACATCTAGTGCAACTATATGTTTTATACTTGATAGACTAGAAGTAGGTGCACCTATGACAATGTAAGGACACTTTTAATATTTATTTTAAAAAGGTTCTTATTAGCATTATAAATATATAGGCCTATATATATATATATATATATATATATATATATATATATATATATATATAGGCTATATATATACTCCATTTTAAGTGACTCATTTTCCAAAGGCCAATCCCAAAAATAAATGCTGCATTCCAAACCATTGACTCCAGCTATAAATGTTTCAGTCCTAACAGCTGACTCCAGCTATAAACATTTCAGTCCTAACATCTGACTCCAGCTATAAACATTTCAGTCCTAACAGCTCTCCAGCTATAAATGTTTCAATCCAAACTATTTACTCGACCAAATTAATTCTGAAGTCCTAGACCTTTAAACCACAAAACGCAACTAATATAAAAACTATGCTGTTCAAAATTGTAGGCTGCTTGAAAATATGGTAGTTGAAGAAAAATATCACAAATTAAGAGTTTTACCAAAAATATTTAATTTAATACTCAGGTGCATACAGAAACAACAATAACATTTGGGACTGCAATGTTTTTAAGGCACAAGAATAGCAAATTTATACAGTATCCAAAAGGAAATCCTTAGATGGAAAAACAAAGTACAGTCAATCTGAGCAGTACACACACTGCCACAAAATTAACAATAACAAACTGAAATAAAGTTACCATCCTAATAAAATATTTCAAGAAATGTTATATCACCACTGTGGTAAACAGTATTGTTACATAGTAGCAATAGTTCCATTATACATTAATGGATTATTATTAGGAATACAGCACTGATTATTTGTGTTGAAAAAGCATTCAATAAATATAAAAATAAAAAGAGTACTAAAGATATAATTCATCAATTATTATGTCAGATTTACTATAATCTCATAATGTGTGCAGAAAGAAATTGTGGATTCTTAAAATGTAAAGATTTTATTAAAAATATGATCAACAGAGAAATAAATTTTTAAAAAATTATCTACAAATGGTTTTACAATAAAATTTTGCCATTTTATTTATTCTGCTCAGTGCATAGAGTCTAGATTAATGTAATTTTAAGAAGAATTTTTTTTAACAATATAGTATATGGGTTTTTTAAATTTCATTTAAAAACATGAAAAGAAATGGTAATCAAAATTTAACCATTTTTAAAATAAAAAGTATTAACTCTTTATCGTTCTAGGTCATTACATCAGTATGCAATCAAAATAATATTACAATGCCATTTAATTATTTCATTGTATATTTATTTAATAAAAGTAAAATAATACAACTAATGTCCAACTGTGACTAGCAGTCAGGTGAACAGGTAAGACTTTGGGTTCATCAATTAGAAACCACTTTTCATTAAGTGACAACAATATTAAACATGTCAAAAAAAAACAACCATTTTAAATCACAGGTTATTTTTTCACAGTGTTCTCATAACAATTTTTCTTTGGTTTTAATTGAAATATATCAAAAGCACAGGCATATCATAACTTGGATGAAACAGGTGGATCGTTTAACTCCTCCGCTACTAGCAAAGATGGCAGCTGTTTTGGCATCATGCGGTCTGGCTCTTGGTTAGGGTCACAACGGTACTTAGAGAAGTCTGTGACCCCTTCAGATCTCAAATAATCTTCATCTATTAAGGCTTTTCCATTTAATCTAGCAGAAAAAAAAAATCAATATTAGAAAATTAATTAAGTACAAAAAAAAGTTTAACAAATATTTTTCAAGTTGAAACACTTAAAAGAAGTGTTTAAAAATTTCAGGTATGAAACTGAAACAGACAACATTTTTTTATTAACATCCTCTTTATAAAGTAAATACATCAGCCTTAACTGCATTTAAACAAATTTATAATATAATATTAATTATTTATTGATAACATAGAATATGTAACAAATAAAATTAAAAATTACTTGTCAGTCTTTTCTTCTGCAATACCAAAACAGGCATCAGCAAAAATGGTTGACTTCCTCATGTAACATGGTGCCAAGTTCCGTACCTGAGTCACATGACTCTCTATAACTGTGGCAGGCCATAGAGCACTGATTGACACACCTGCAGAAGGTGGGTAAATTATGTTGAGTAAGAATGGGGATCTAGGACTAGTCGTATGACACAGTGAATTATACTTCGGTCTAACAGTGACAATGCTATCAGTGTTTCTTCCAGACTTTTTTCTCCGGGGGGGGGGGGCACTTGAAATCTTCGGGGGGGCGGTAAACTTTCTTCGGGGGGGCGGACACTGTTAAAAGTATATATTTTCTATATAAATTATATAAATTTCATTTCGTTCGGGGGGGCGGTAAAAATTTTTCGGGGGGGCTTCGCCCCCCCGAAGAGATGCCTGGAAGAAACTCTGAATGCTATTCAGCTAAGGCATAAATAATGTTTTCTAATTGTCTTTTCTAGAGGGACAAATATTTTGTTTTCATCAGTGGCTTAATTACCTGTTTCTTGCAACTCATTAGCCAGCCCATGCACCAGCACAGTCATTGCCACCTTTGTCATTGAATAGGGAGTTTTACCTTTAAAAAACCTGGAAAATATTAAAAACAAAGTGAAACAGATATTGTTTTCCAATCGACTAGGCCCAATTGACATTCTATTTTTACATATATACTCCCTACCTGTTATATATAGGAGGTGAAACCAGTATCAAACGTCCTGTCTTCCTTTCAAGCATGTGTGGTAATATATTCTGCACCATGCAGTAAGCGCCCCGAGCATTGACTTGGTTCATCAAGTCCCATCTCTTAAGTGGAGTTTCCTGAACACTTTTCCACAAAACAGCTCCTGAAAGTCAACAGAAAATACCTTCTTAAGAAAAAAAAACAATATCTGCCACATAGCGCACCACACCTGGGTGTCCAGTAAATGAGGTATCGCAAGTTTCCTAGGTGTGGAGAGCCCTTTCCACTACTCTTATCTGACTATTTCTAATTGAATCTACATTATCTTATGTAGTGTAAATAATTTACCTGCATTATACACAGCAACATCCAGGTGACCAAACTGTTCCACGCATCTGCTTAATGTATTGGTGATGTTTTCTTCAGTTCGGACATCACAGCATACTGGAAAAGCTTTGCCACCTTTGTCTTCAATTTCTTTTACAACATCATAAATTGTACCTAAAATTAAGATTGAAAAAAATGTGCTGTTGTTTTTTTTTTAATTTCGCTCTTTGATACTGTTGCAAGGAGAAGTCTCATTAAAAGGATATTACGTATGAAAGATATTGTTGTGATGACTTTCACTAACAGTGAGTTTTGGGTAGGCCTAAAATGTAATGAGTGCAGCTAAATATTACACAATCCTTACCTGGTTGCTTCTCATTTGACTCGGTAGTTTTTGCAGCTACACAAACTTTGTATCCGTTTTCTGCAAACTTCAATGCGATTTGTCTTCCAATGCCTCTTGATCCTCCTATCACTAGAGTAGAGCACTCTTCATATTCCTGGTTTTAGTTTTACACTTTCACAAAGCTTGTAACTTGTAGCAAAATTTTACAATTTGAAATTTGATTTCAATAACAAGACTTAGAAGTAGGTTTTCTGAATATAGGCAGTATATAATATATTGATTATATTCAACATTGATATTAATATTATTAACTTTAACTTATTAAATAGCATAGAATATGGTTATTAGAGGCTGTAATAAATTTAAATTAATAAGGCTAGGCCTCTATCATAGTCTATCTATATTAATATTTTAATAGCCTAGAGTAAATTTATGATTAGGCCTAATCTTACTAATAGATTTTGTCATAAAATATCATATAGATCTAGGCCTAGATCTACTAGAGATTACTTTCTTTCTACATGCAAGAAGTAGAAGCAAAATGAACTTTGACACAAGAACACTGAGCAGTAAACAAAGAGGGTGTGAACTGTGAACGGATTGGTTAATTTAATAATTTAGTAGTTAGATCTAGTTGAACAATGAAGAGCTGACTCAGTGACCATGTCACTGACACTTTGTCTAGTAACTAGATCTAGAAATTCTAGATCTAGAATCTAGAGTCTATAAAGAATAAAGAGTAAAGGGGCGTCTGCGGACAGACGTAGCAAAAAAAAAAATCGGAACTCTTGATTTCCATTGAGCACCATTCAGTAACCGTTTCACATAGATCTAGAAACAAACCGAAAGTACTGTGTTACTCGCATTCTTTCTAGAAACTAGACTAGATCTAGTCTAGATCTAGATTAGTAAAAAGTTTAATCCGTATGAGTCATACGTAATTACGTATTCAATATTCAAGAACAGCAGTGATGAATTTCTGAACTATGAAATGAATGATGATTGCTGATTGATTGAATGAATGAAATGAGTAGATTTAAAAATTAAAAAGACATTGAATTTTATAGGCCTATTTAAAAATTAGATCTAAATTCTATATCAAATCTTGATTCTGGTTTCATATTTGTTTCTAAATCTAGATTCTATATCTACTCCACTCGCCATATTTTTATTAATACAAAAAGATTCTTTTTTGTTTAGTAAACAATGTTTACTGATGATGTTTACTTTTCACTTTTTGCTTGTCGTAGTCACGTTACACATCAAATATTGTCAGATAAATATTTTTACAGCTAGCCAAATATTATATTATATTTATAGATCTAGATCTACCATTTGATTTCACTTTTTAGATTAATTTTACTGTTATATCTACTAGGGGGGGGGTCCGTAATTTTTTGACGGTGTGTAATGAGGGGGGAGGGTTCAGATGGTGTGACGTCACACTTTTGCTTTATAAAAAAGCAATGTTAGAAAACGAATTTTAGCCGCTATTTCGCGTTTTAGAAAACTGATTTAATATATTGTAGTATGAATTAATTAAAATACTCCATGTTGACACAGTTCCGACAAGATTTTGGAAAAATAGCGTTTAAGAAAAATTCAACTGCAATTTTAGGGGGGGGAGTTGTATGATAAGGGGTGTCGTCATTTTAGGGAGGGGGGAGTCTGGCTTTTTGTAAAGATGTATGAGAGAGGGTAGGGAGAAGATAATATGAAACTTCTTCTTTCTTAATTTTAGTGTTGGAAGGGATCCCCTCCAACACAATTAAGTATGTCAACTGGTTATGCGCCATTGGAGGCCATTGACTCCGATTTCAGCCTGCTTTTCTCTTTAGATTTGCTTCCATAGCCTTTGTCCAACCAAGAACAAACTACAAGGCAGCAGTTTGATTTTGGAGTTATCTCTCCTAGAAGAGTTGCTGTCCCCAGCTACAGAGCCTCATCTGTCCGAGGGTTCGAACTTGAGACTTTTAGGTTTAACAAACACAATAAGCTTTACCGATTCGACATTTTTTGTCTTGTTTTCTGTTACTTAAAATTTGACTAATTTTTGTTATTATAGTTATTTAGTGTTGTAAAAATATATAATAATAATATTTTCAGAGAGTCTAACGCCCCCTCCCCCACCCTAACGAAATGGAATGTATATAGAAAATATATACTTTTAACAGTGTCCGCCTCCCCCACCCCAAAAATTTCAAGTGTCCCCCTCCCCCCCCCCCCCAGTATCGTAGCTACCGTAAAACTAGCGTAAGATAGGCATAGGGGTCCAAGGCAAATAGGGGCCCTTTTTCGAAAGTTTGAGGGAGGGGGGGGGGGGGTGCAAATCGAAATTTTGAGGGGGGGATGCAAATCGAAGTCTGAGGGGGGTGTGCAAATCGAAAGTTTGTCCCCGGTCGCTACGCCTCTGGGGGGGGGGGGGGGGGGGGGGCATTAACACTTTTTGCAAAGGGGCCCAAAAATCCTAGCTACGCCACTGTTCCCCCCCCCCCCCCAACCCAAGAAAAAAGTCTGGAAGAAACACACTGCTTGTGATGTGCCCAACATGTGCACTAATTTACTCTACCTTGTTATTTTCATATTGGGGATTTGCGAGCTAATTGATTGTCATTAGTCCCTTACAATACCAACTGTATTTGAAATGAAAGATCTTTTTGCGAACCGAAGCAAGAACATTTTATCATATTGAATGGTGTGGCACACTTTTTATATTTAAAAAAAAATATGACTCAATTATTAATATTTCCTATTTTCTTTCAGAGCTATGTGCCACTTATAAGCTATATTAATCATACAAATGTAGGTCTACATACAATAAAGTCGATGTAGCAACAACAAAAAGAATGAACCAAAAAATGGATGAACAACATAACCATCTAAAGTAATTTAAAAATAAGTAGTGAACTGGTTATTAGAAGAATTTTATTTTTGAATTATCCGTTATATCAATTTTCGGACAATTTCGTTGGATATGTTACTTGTTTTTTTTTTTTTTTTTTTTTTTTTTTTTGCAGACATCGTATACCTTTATATGCTTACACAGGTACGCTTATGTATATGTTTCAGATGTACATACGTACACAATCCCATACCCACACAGACTCTTAATTTGCTGCAAGTTCTAACGGTCAGCACATAAATCAGCCTGACACTGACAGCAACATGGAGACAATTTCGTCTGACATTGGCTGTCTGCCACGTGATCTATCGGCAGTTTTTCCCGCCCATCGATCTCATGAGCGCGGAGTTGTTCTGATTTCCCGGCACTTTTTATTGGTTCGGAGTTGTTCTGAGTTACCAGCACTTTTTTTGGTTCGGAGTTGTTCTGAGTTACCAGCAGTTTACAAACGGGAGCAATATGAACTTTTATTGTGTGAGAAATGTTACAATGTTTAGATATTATGTCAGCCCTAGAATATGAACTTTTATTGTGTGAGAAATGTTACAATGTTTAGATATTATGTCAGCCCTAGAATATGAACTTTTATTATGTGAGAAATGTTACAATGTTTAGATATTATGTCAGCCCTAGAATATGAACTTTTATTATGTGAGAAATGTTACAATGTTTAGATATTATGTCAGCCCTAGAATATGAACTTTTATTGTGTGAGAAATGTTACAATGTTTAGATATTATGTCAGCCCTAGCATATAAAATTTTATTGTGTGAGAAATGTTACAATGTTTAGATGTTATGTCAGCCCTAGAGTATACAATTTTATTGTGTGAGAAATGTTACAAAGTTTAGATATTATGTCAGCCCTAGAATATAAAATTTTATTGTGTGAGAAATGTTACAATGTTTAGATATTATGTCAGCCCTAGCATATAAAATTTTATTGTGTGAGAAATGTTACAATGTTTAGATGTTATGTCAGCCCTAGAGTATACAATTTTATTGTGTGAGAAATGTTACAAAGTTTAGATATTATGTCAGCCGTAGAGTATAAAATTTTATTGTGTGAGAAATGTTACAATGTTTAGATATTATGTCAGCCCTAGAGTATAAAATTTTATTGTGTGAGAAATGTTACAATGTTTAGATTATGTCAGCCCTAGAATATGAAATTTTATTGTGTGAGAAATGTTACAATGTTTAGATATTATGTCAGCCCTAGAGTATAAAATTTTATTGTGTGAGAAATGTTACAATGTTTAGATATTATGTCAGCCGTAGAGTATAACATTTTATTGTGTGAGAAATGTTACAATGTTTAGATATTATGTCAGCCATAGCTCTATCTGACTGATGCGTTATGATTATCTTTGTAGTTCCGGATTGCTATCTGTTTCTTTGTTTCATGATTCCACTTTGATGTCTATTTGCCTGATGTTCATATTTTACAGCCCATAAATCATTCTGGCTGATTTTCATTGTTTATGTAATACCAGATAGTTTTTCTGCCTTAGATCAGCCTTTCGTGCAATTATTTGCTAAATTGTTTTACTATTGTCAAGTTAACGTACTATGACATATTCCTCGTGGTTTATTTACTGAATGGTTTTTCTTTTATAGTTAAAATGGTGTATTTATTTGCACTAATTTCAATTTTTTTCAAAAGTGATTTTCAGAAAAAAAAATTGTAAAAACAAAAAAAAAAAATAATTGAAAATTTGAAAATGTAATCTATTACGATTGTTAGCACCTCGTATCTTTATAATCCATATTAAATTATATCCGGCAAACTGCTTTTTAAAAGCAACAAATATATGACACAGACATTTAATATCTGGACTTATAAAATGCTTCTTATCAAAAATAGCATTGCGGCCTTGCCAGTTTTATATCCGGTGCAGCAATTTATAGGCAGATTTAACATTGTTTAGTATTTTCTAGACGCTCTTTAACATAACTAGTTTATGTTATGAGACCATAAAAGTAACCCAGCCGTTTATTGCAGATCTACGTGTCCCTCTTGGCTATAGGGCTGCAAGATGCAAAGGTAAGATGTTTAATTCTTGCCTGCTGGCTAAAATATAGGCAATTATTGAATTTCTTAATCTACAGGTAAGTATCAACATATTCGCTAGTGTATGTGACGCATGGAACATATTCATGTATGCAGAGGCGTAGCGAAAGGGGGAAGGGCGGGGGGGGGGACATATGTCCCCGGGCGCCGACCTTAGGGGGCGCCAAAATGGGTTGGAAAAATAGATTGAAAGGTTGAGGGGGGGTGTAAATCGAAAGTTTGTCCCCGGGCGCCGGAAAGGGTCGCTACGCCTCTGCATGTATGTTTTGATTAAAATACCTTGTGCCCCCCCCCCCCGCCCACTCCCGAATACGTAAAAGAGATTTTAACGTGTTCCAGACTACTATGCACACAGAAGGCACCCGCTTCATCCTGTATTTTACTGAAGGCAGCCGGGTGACCTTGCCGGCAAGGCCGCTGCATTTGTACTTCACCACCAGGTCATCGAACGAGATCACGGTGCGGGCCACCTCGCCGTCCTACACCGACGGGGTCAAGGTCAACGAAACCATCCGCCTGACGTCGTCCACCCCAGCGGTGGTCCCCATCGCAGCGGCCCTCCGGACCACCGAGTTCGGCAACGAGACGAAGGTGATCCTCGTCGAGTCGACGGGCCTGATCTCAGTGTACGGCCTGAACCCCAGCGCCAACCAGGCGGCGCTCTTCACGGTCCTGCCCGTCACTGCGCTGGGCACTGAGTACATCTTTCCCAGCCTCACGGCCTTCAACATCCCCAGGTGACGACTTGGGTAGAATCAGGGGCGTAGCGAGGGGGGGGGGGTGCGGACCGCACCGGGTGACACCATTTAGGGGGGTGACACCAAGGCAAAAAAGAGCAAAATATATAGAGAAAAACTTGAGGGGGGGGGTGCAAATCGAAAACTTGAAAGTTTGTCCCCGGGAAGGGTCGCTACGGCTCTGGGGGGTGACACCATTAAGTGCCACACCGGGTGACACCCGACCTCGCTACGCCACTGGGTAGAATAAACGAAGATTTTAAAACAAACATCAACTTTCAGAACTAGCACAACTTTACGAATAAAATGTGTATTTCGAAGCATTGTTTTAAACACAAATTTCGATAATTTATTAACCAGCACCACGTATAATAATTCAATACTTCCTTGTTTTTACACATTGATATATCCTTTCTTAATCAAAACTATCTGAATTTTAAAAATTGAAACTTCCAGCCAAGGGTTTATGGGTATCGTCACTCAGGAGGACCAGACATCGTTCGAAGTTTTCCTCTCGTCTTCTTCCCAAAAATCTATCGCCTCCATCAGAGGAATAGAGTATCCTCCCAGGAGCGTCATCAGGGTAAAACTTTTTTTTCTCTAGTATTTGTTTATCTTGTTAGTCGCTTGGTGTGATGTTTTTCTCAAGTATTTGTGTATCTTGTTAGTCGCTTGTTGTGATGTTTTCCTCAAGTGTTTGTGTATCTTGTTAGTCGCTTGGTGTGATGTTTTTCTCAAGTATTTGTGTATCTTGTAAGTCGCTTGTTGTGATGTTTTTCTCAAGTATTTGTGTATCTTGTAAGTCGCTTGGTGTGATGTTTTTCTCAAGTATTTGTGTATCTTGTAAGTCGCTTGTTGTAATGATTTTCTCAAGTGTTTGTGTATCTTGTAAGTCGCTTGTTGTAATGTTTTTCTCAAGTATTTGTGTATCTTGTTAGTCGCTTGTTGTGATGTTTTTCTCAAGTATTTGTGTATCTTGTTAGTCGCTTGTTGTGATGTTTTTCTCAAGTATTTGTGTATCTTGTTAGTCGCTTGTTGTGATGTTTTTCTCAAGTGTTTGTGTATCTTGTTAGTCGCTTGTTGGGATGTTTTTCTCAAGTGTTTGTGCATCTTGTTAGTCGCTTGTTGTGATGTTTTTCTCAAGTGTTTGTGTATCTTGTAAGTCGCTTGGTGTGATGTTTTTCTCAAGTGTTTGTGTATCTTATTAGTCGCTTGTTGCGATATTTTCCTCAAGTACGTGTGTATCTTGTTATTTGCTTGTTGTGAAGTCGATGATTTCTGTCATCAATAAAAACTGTATCACGAAATTTGTTACCTAATGTTTATGGAATGGCGTGGCCAAGCGGTAGAGCGCTAGACTTCTAACTCTGAAGTCTCGAGTTTGAATCCGGGTTCAAGTCAGTGGAACTTTTCTGAATCCACTCAGCTCTGTTGAGTACGAAACTCACGTTAAGGAAAGTAAAATCACCTGGGCGTAGTGTTGGCCACACTACCTTTTAAAATGCCAAGGTTACTGAAACAGGTGAACTCTACTTCACTTGCCCCATGAACCGTCAGGTTAAAAAAGAGAACATTACTTTTATAGACAATGTTCATTGATTACAAATTTTAAATTTCGAAAATTATAAAATCTAAAATGTGCAATATAATTATATTTTTAATGTAGTTAGTTGTTGTTTTTTTTTTTACCACCGACCCGATTTAAAAAATAAATAAGTTTCATTTTTTGTCCACTAGGCAACTCTAAACAAGTACGAAGTTTCTGAAATCCGACAAATCCCGAACTGCCCGGACTGCGACCTAACAGGAAGCAGGATCAGCGCCAGCAAGCCAATCGCCGTCTTCAGCACTGTAGCACTGACCAATCCGGTGAACGACGGGGGAGGGGGTGACCTGCTGGTCGAGCAGCTCGTGCCCCTGTCCCTGTGGGGTAGATCTTACATCACCCAGTCACCCCCAGAAAACTCGCTCGGTAATTTTGATTTTTTTTACACAAAAATGTATTTGGTTTTTTGTATAGATGTCGTAAATAGAAAATTTGAATTAGGAGCGTTGAAAAAAGCATATATATATATATATATATATATATATATATATATATATATATATATATATATATATATATATATATATATATATATATATATATAATGTATGTGTGTATTTTTTAACCAGCCAATCTGGTACGTGTGATGTCTGGTGACCACAACGTTACCGTGTACCGGTCTGACATGAAGACATTTAAACTGGACAAACCTGGGGATTTTAAGGACATTTTCATCACAGACCACGACTATCTAATGATACAGGGGGATGGCAGATTACAGGCAAGTCTTCTTTCGTGTTTATGTTTGTTTTATGAAAACTGATCAACTGTATGCTCAACTGATAGTTCTACTAGTTCTAGAATATATATATATATATATATATATATATATATATATATATATATATATATATATATATATATATATATATATATATATATATATATATATATATATATATATATATTCTAGAACTAGTAGAACCATCCTGTTTACATTAATAGTTTTTCGAGATGTATACACACCGTTATGTTTTATATCCATCTATTCCAAGTTCGTCTTTACATTGTGTAAAGCTTGTGTATCTGTATTGCGTAACTTATCATTTTTTGCACCAGCTTGTCCTTGAAACCGACACTACCATCCTACCATAGATACAAATATTGCCCCCACCCCTACCACCCTACCATAGATACAAATATTGACCTTCACCCCTACCACCCTCCCATAGATACAAATATTGACCTTCACCCCTACCACCCTACCATAGATACAAATATTGACCTTCACCCCTACCACCCTACCATAGATACAAATATTGACCTTCACCCCTACCACCCTACCATAGATACAAATATTGACCCCACCCCTACCACCCTCCCATAGATACAAATATTGACCTTCACCCCTACCACCCTACCATAGATACAAATATTGCCCCCACCCCTACCACCCTACCATAGATACAAATATTGACCTTCACCCCTACCACCCTACTATAGACACAAATGGTAAACCCCCTACCACCGCCACCCTACCCTGACTACAAATGTGGACGCCCGCCACTAAAATCCTACCATCATTACCCACATGTCTTCTTGAGCCAGGTCACTCAATCGTCTGCCGTGTTTCCCTTCCTGCTAATCGTGGAGCCGTTGGAACATTTCAGCAACTACGTCCACGTCCCTAGCGTGCTGATAGACGCCACAAGAAACGGCAGCAACCTACAGCAGAACACCGTCAACATATTCGCTAGTGTATGTGACGCCCAAAACATATACAGTAAGTGTCAACATATTCGCTAGTGTATGTGACGCCCAAAACATATACAGTAAGTGTCAACATATTCGCTAGTGTATGTGATGCCCGGAACATATACAGTAAGTGTCAACATATTCGCTAATGACGCCCGGAACATATACAGTAAGTGTCAGCATATTCGCTAGTATATGTGACGCCCGGAACATATACAGTAGTGTCAACATATTCGCTAGTATATGTGACGCCCGGAACATATACAGTAAGTGTCAGCATATTCGCTAATGACGCCCTGGAACATACAGTAAGTGTCAGCATATTCGCTAGTATATGTGACGCCCGGAACATATACAGTAGTGTCAACATATTCGCTAGTATATGTGACGCCCGGAACATATACAGTAGTGTCAACATATTCGCTAGTATATGTGACGCCCGGAACATATACAGTAAGTGTCAACATATTCGCTAGTGTATGTGACGCCCGGAACATATTCAGTAAGTGTCAACATATTCGCTAGTGTATGTGACGCCAGGAACATATACAGTAAGTATCAACATATTCGCTAATGACGCCCAAAACATATTCAGTAAGTGTCAACATATTCGCTAGTGTATGTGACGCCCGAACCATATACAGTAAGTGTCAGCATATTCGCTAATGACGCCCGGAACATATTCAGTAAGTGTCAACATATTCGCTAGTGTATGTGACGCCCGGAACATATACAGTAAGTATCAACATATTCGCTAATGACGCCCAAAACATATTCAGTAAGTTAGTGTCAACATATTCGCTAGTGTATGTGACGCCCGAACCATATACAGTAAGTGTCAGCATATTCGCTAATGACGCCCAAAATATATTCAGTAAGTATCAACATATTCGCTAGTGTATGTGGCGCTCGAAACATATTCAATAAGTTTTAGTTTTAGGCTTTAATACTTTTTTTATAGAATCTTTGTCTGGTAAAGTAGTAAAGTCGTTGTTAACATTGAGTTAATCATTAGAGTCATGGGACTCGAGTCCAAACGACGTCCCTGAGTCCATCCAGCTCTGATGAGCACCAGACTCAGGGAGGGTAAAGGCGGCTGGACATAGTGCTAACCACACCATCCATTCATATGCCGTGGTTGTTGGAACAAGTGAAGCTGGATGGGGCCAACTCTTAAGATCTTATTAGTGAAAACAAATTCCTGACACGCACTGGTTTCGAACCTGAAACCTTCAGGATAGTTAATATTATCACATATACACCCCCTTCCATATTAACCCTCTACGTTGATTTACCGTTGCTTTACAGTCAACAAAACCAAGACGCCCACCTGGCGAGCGTTGGGGACCACCGGCTATGTGGTGGCCAATGAGAAAATCCCCAACACAGGATTTCACCTGGTCGACAGCGGCATAGAGAAGCTCAACGTCAGATTTGGGGGCTATGTGTACGGGCAAGGGGAGGCCTCGGCCTACGCTGCACCTCTGGCTATGGAGGGTGGGAGCCCTGTAGGGGTAAGGTCTTGTTACTTGAAATGAAATATTAAGATGCAGTAATGTCACAAAGCGGGGGGCTGGGCATGCGGTCCGCAATGACATATTTTAGGGTAGGGGTGGACACCAAATAGTAAAATTAGCAGTCAAAACAATGTTTTATCCTGTTATAAATAAGATAATAGTAAGGAGGGTGACACCTAACTGAAATTGGAAAATTGTTGGATGGGGTAAAACTCTTAGTGTCCGCAGCGGGTGACACTCGACCTATTGACGCCACTGTTCAGATGGTATGTAAAATGTAATGACACAACAGAGAGATAGAGGTCGGGAGCCGTATTGATGTATCAACTTATGACATGTAATTATGAAACACTGCGATTGGTGGAGAGTCAATATAAACAGCCCCAAAATATACACGTGTTTTATAATATCAACACTTGCTTTCCATATTTAAAAATGTGATTATCCTCATACGCTCTGCCCCCCAACCACGCGGTCCCCAAGTAGGTGAGTCTCGTGAACTGGGACGACAACCCATCTAGTATCAAAGAACTAATGCCTTGTATTTTGTTCTTGGGTGGACACCATGAAAGAAAAATAGGCCGAAGTCAGAGTGATGGTGCGTATGGCGAATAAAATTTGAACACGTAATGCTTAATTGTGTTGGAGGAAATACACTTCAATATTGTTAAACATAGAACGAAGAAGAAAAATTATTGTAATGGGAAACATAGGTCAACCTAATCAATGAGAGTTAAAAAAAAATTCAAAATATCATGTTTTAAATAGATTATTGAATAGTTAAGTCCTCTATTATTGATATATGTATAATTATATTGTTCTATTTATATTTTTTGCCAGAACTTTCCTTGGGCTGATCCTGACGCAGTGGCTGTTCATCAAGCCAATCTGGCATCCACAGGTAGACAACTCTTCAGCAACAAACCTCTATTGATAATCTGTGTTAATCCCAAATTCGACGCATTCATTGTAAAATTGTTAATCCCAAATTCGACGCTTTCATTGTAAAATAGTTTAAAATGTTATTTGGCCTCAGAGGTGTAGCGACGGGGGAGGGTTTACATATGTCCCCGGGCGCCAACTCTAGGGGTGCCAAAATGGGTTGAAAAAAAATAAAAGCTCATTTTAGTTGCAGTTCTGAATTATAAATATGAAAATCATATTGGGGGGGGGGGGCGCCAAATTGAAAGTTTGTCCCCGAGCACCAGAAGGGGTCGCTACATCTCTGTTTGGCCTACAAAATTAATACAATATATTGAGAGTGTTAAGCGAAAGTGTAGGTCTAATTAAAAAAAATGTAACACGGGTATTGAACCTGCCATAAATAGATCTAAATCAACTGCAAACTATTTTTCTCCCCAGACCGAATCCAGCAACAAATCTGGAGGCTGAAAGAAAAAAACCTCCTCTCCGTGTACAAACCTCTGCGCGAGTCTGTCGTCTTCTCCAAGTTCAGCTGTTTGGACAGCTGCAAGAAGCTGCCCAGCTGCCTGTACGCCTCCATTGAGAAGGAGAACAATAAAATCCGGTGTCGTCTGTTTGACGAACGCAGCAGGTGTGATCCCAAGATGAAGAAACCAGGAGTCCGGACCTACGTCTCCAGGATAACCTTTTGGACACAGATTTGAATCTCTTCTACTTTTTTTCTTTTTAATGTGAGTTTGTGTCATCAAGGATTTCCAAAAGAATGTGGTGATTTGTGACAAGTGAGTTTTCAATCAAAACAAGAATAAATAAATCTAAGTGTTTACTGATTGCTATATGTCTATGTTGCTTTTATTTACAGTCAATCATTTATCATTACTATCCCACTATTTACGCACTGACAAACCCACCCACCCACATATATATATATATATATATATATATATATATATATATATATATATATATATATATATATATATATATATATATATATATATATATATATAAGTAGGCTACCTTTTCGAACCAGAGAATCAATGAAGGGGAGGTAGAGTTTACCTGTTTCAATGACCTCTGCATATGATACATCCTAATATATAAAAGGCCATGTGCGCACTTCTCTCTCTCTATCTCTGTCCGCAAAATATTTTCGCAGGGTATCACATCAGAATCTTCAGCGATATATAGAGAACTTGATACGGATTTTTGTTGAAAATAATATGGTAGATTTTTTAAATGTATAACCAACATTTTATTTAAAGAAGAAAAATAAAAAATAAAGGCATATTAGAATGTAGAAAAACAGTTTTAATTATGCAACACGAAAAGTGTTTATAGTTGTGAAAAAGAACCCATGAAACAATGACGTCACTAATATTTTTACATTAACTAATGACGTAATCTGCCGAGTTTAGAATAAAAAGGAATGAACTTTTTCATTCAAATTTGATCTAGACCTATGTACGCTATGAAATGTATACAATACAATTTTTCCGGTCTAAACTTATAAAATTTATTTTATCTATTTGGATTCTAGATCTAGAAGTTATCGTGTTTACAGACGCAAATCCACACACACACACACACACATACACACACACACACAGACACACACACGGACAGAATTGCAAAGTCCAGTTTTTCCGACTCGATAACGCGTAAAACGCCGAAATTTTAATAAATCTGGATTTAGCATTTTTGCCTGAGTCCCCTATACTCCGTTTATGATGAAATACTGAGAAGTAAAACGGTGGAAACTGTCAAAACTTCATGTGGTTTTTTTGCACGATAACAATAATTTCTCTATACTCTGTATACGAGAAAGTTAAAAAAAACGGCAGATTTTATATATAGATGAATCACAACAAATAACAAATGTTTCAAAAAACTATGAGAAAATGAAATATTCAGATCCTACAAACTATGAAAGCAGTGTATAATGGTTAATTATATAGGAAACAATAACGCACTTTTGAAATATAAATATATGGTAGAAAAATTGAATTTAGCATAGCATATTTGGCATTGAAAGATAATAGTATTAGTATTAATATATTAATAGATATGATACTAGTCTAATTAGACTATTAGGCCTATATTTTTGGCCTATACAGTACAAAAGCAAGAAAACTTTAAAATTTATCTAATCCCTTCTATTAAACTGAGATAACAAAATATTCTAATGACAGAAACCAATATAAATATGCCTTAAAGAGTAAAAACAGGTATCTAATTGTAAAGAATTAAGGCAAAAAAAAAAATAAAACGGTAGTGATCTCCCCTAAACTTTCTCGAATATTCTTATATAAAACAACAGGGGATGGTAACTCGGGATATAGTTATGATTTTTAATCCATTTTAAATACTTAAACTTTTTAAAATAGAATAGAATCTCATAAAAAAAGAATTGCGCACCAAGCGGACGCCGAATAAAGATGTGTATAATAGTGCGGAATATTATTAGTAGTTTATAAATTCACATGCGTTTTTTGATAAATCGGAAATAGCGTAAATTAGTACTTCCGGTCAACGGAAATTACTCAAAATTTGACAGCAGGTAGAGATATAGATCTGAAATAGTACTCAAGTTATAGGCTTTTGAAAAATTCAAAGTAGAAAAAGTACCACTTCCGGTTATCGGAAATCGCTCAAAAGTTTATCAGGATCTACGATTTTGATAAAATATTTATATTTGAAATTTCATCAGCCTAGCTGTAACGGTACTCAAGTTATTGTGTTTACACACAGACAGACAAACAAACACACACACACACTCAGACATACGGACCAGATTGCAAAATTATGTTTTTCCGTATCAGTGAGGTGTAAAACGTCGAGATTTGCAAAAATCTGGATTTTTTTGCACGATTACAAGACTTTCTCTATATTTCGTATATACGAGAAAGTAAAAAAGCAAGAAGCTTCATTATTTGTATGTAAAGTAGGAAAGAAATCAAATGTACTCTCATTTTAAACTGACATACCTGGGTAATATTGCTGAACTTTGTCAGCTTTTCCTATCTAAACCTTTCCTGTACAGACTTGTCACTTATACTTTAAAGCAGGAATATTTAAAAAAATGTTTTTATAAACATTCCATGTTTTGTACTTTTTTCCCGTGGAAATGTTAACTTTGTTCCCATGGTAACAATAAGTTTAAAAATCACCCATCAAGTGATTCCATCACTGAATACAGGACTGTCATCATCCAGATACAAGTGTCATCACCCACATACAAGACTGTCTTCATCCATTTGTCATCATCCAGATACAGGACTGTTATCATCCAGATACAGGACTGTTATCATCCAGATACAGGACTGTTATCATCCAGATACAGGACTGTCTTCATCCAGAAACAAGACTGTTATCATCCATCTGTGTCTGTAGATCTAGGTGGGTTTTGCCATAGGCTGTAGCCCTCTCATCTTGTAGTATTCAGTCACTTGGTTTGGGACTTCAGCCAAAACATGGCGCGCCAACTCTGTTGGGCTGCTCTGTAAATAAATATATTACATTGTAGAATAAGGTTTACGCGTATTCTACTAAACAACACCAATTCTAAAATAAATTGAAATTGGAGTTTAACTATATAAATTTTATTAAAATTATAGGACAGAAGCCCTTTGTCCCACAATGAATCAAAAGGATACAAAGATATAAGATGAAAATTATTTATTGTTACCAGATGTAAGAAACTTTACATAGGCACATGCATGAATTAGTGAGAGTTTGAAATTTTTGCTTACATGTTTGAAATCCCCGAAGGGAACAAACTGGACAATATCTCTCTTAGCTGGCTCCCCATTAGCTGCCCTCAGCACCCCATCGTCTGCATCTAATACCTCCATGTCACTGAAGTCTGCTTGGCCCACTCCAACTATGATGAGAGACATGGGCAGTTTGCTGGCCTCTACTATAGCACTTTTTGTATTGGACATGTCACTTAGAACACCATCGGTCAGCATCAGTAGGATGAAATAGGCCTGGAAAACAAAAAGACACTTTACTTAAGTTCCCCAATTTTTGTAACAGATTATAAACTAGGATAAATATAAAAAATATAAAAGTATTTTTAGTTGTGTCTTAAATGTTTCAATGTATTGCTTGTTATACCTTCTGATTCTAATAGGTAAGAATTAATGAAAGAGATTTGACTGTTTAAATAAAGATTTTAATTGCAGCATTGTTTAACAGTGTAGTTGAAATTTTTTTTAAAATAGTTGATTGTAAGATAATGAACTCACTTCATTTTAAATTCTTCATTTTATATTTCTTTAAAATTGTGAGGATTATGAACCCACTTTAACTTAAATTCCTATTTCGTTAAAAATTGTGATAGTAACACTATAAACTTACTTAATGTTAAATTTGTATTTAAAAAATTTGTAATAGTAAAATTAAGAACATACTTTATTATAAATCCCTATTACATCAAAAATTGTGATAGTAAGATTATGAACCCACTTCATTTATAATCCTAATTTCGTTAACAATTGTGATAGTAGGATTATGAACCTATTTTATTGTAAATCCAAAAAAAAAAAACGCCACTCACATGAGCTCCTTTAGAGCCCTCCTCCTTCTGAGCATCAGCAGCAGACCTGGCCACATTATGAATGATAGGAGCAGCATTGGTTGGTCCATACAGCTTGACTAGTCGGATACAGTTATAATAGGCTTCGAGAATCCCATCTATGCCTAGCAAATACAGACAAAATCAGATAGAAATATATAGCTTTCATTGCATCAAGAATGGTATAACTTGTTATATTTACATATTTTACAATACCACATGTTTGATAGTTAGAATAATCAAAACAAAATATTAAAAAACAAATATTACAAAATTGAAGTTCAGTATTAAAATGTGAAATAATAAAATAATGTCCACATCAAGCTAAATTATTTTAAATATTGAGCATAACAACAGTTAATGTTTTGTTTTGTCAGCAAGCCTCCCTGTATACCCACTTACAACCATAGTAAAACATGAAATAACTGAAGTCATAGAAACATGTTTTAAAATTCGGCCAAAATAACATGAAGTAATCTACAACTGAGAGTCTAGTCACCTTGACAATCGGGGTACTGAAGGTTGAAGTTTATAGGAAATTCATGAGATAATTCCAAATCAGGTGGTATTCGCGCTCCAAAGCCTAGGGCAGGGAACATCTTGTCACTGTTAACAAAATCAATCATTAAATTAGTAATTAACCACAACAGATGCTTTTTTTTTAAATTTATTGGTAATAAACCACAACATCCTGTGCCGTTGCTTAATTTAACCACAGCAACACTGACATTAAGTATTATTTCAAAGCCAAAAGTAGACACAGGTACATAATATAGTCCTAGTGAAGAAAACAGTTTTAGCCAGACGGGACCCGAACCCACCACTCCACATGACACAGAATGGCCTCGCCTACTGGGCTTTAGGTCTAAGTGTAAACATTAAGGCCAGTTAGCTCTATACAAATAGAGAATGCCTGATCATCCATTTTTATGGAAATTTGGACAGTCGTGCCTCTAACCCCAAAAGGTGCAAACAATCCAGTTTTAATACAATTCCTTTTCCCACACTATCTTCATGCAAACGTGCAAAAAAATATAATAACTTACGTGTCGTAGTCCTGACACACCTCCCCTACAGTTTTTATTGCTGTCATGTATTCATTGGGTACGAGAGGGTTAATATAGTGAAGTGATGTAGACTGGGACGGGTTGCCATTTGATGCTGTAAAATCTATACCAACCTAATGAAAGATATCAGCTTAGTTAGCACATCCATGAAAACAAAGCACCTGCCTGTTTGTTTAACTCAACTAAATAATACTCACTATAAAATTGATCTGCATGCCTGCAGTCACAAAATCTAGGAAGGTGTATTCTTTGACAATCTGTGGGAAAGAATTCAAGAGAGTTGTACAAATAAAATCAAGAAAAAAAAGTAGAAATTGAAAGTAGTGGGGGATGTGTAGGTCACTTGTGAGAGAATGAGCTGTTTATTAGTTGCTTTTCTCTGGCTAGGTCAAATCACTACCCAATGAGATTTTTTAATTGAGAGGAAAAATGAAAACTCACTTTACAGGAGGTTAAATGTATAGTTCCTGAATTGGTGTATTTTTTTTTCTTTGCTTTACGGGCAGGATTGATACATGGCCAGGTCACCTGAAAAATATTAAGGAAACATAGGCTGAATGATTTTGTAGCATTTGGTTCAATGGCGCGCAGACCTATACAGATGCCCGGGGCAAACTCAAGTAGAAGATGCCCCCATAAATACTTTATATATATATATATATATATATATATATATATATATATATATATATATATATATATATATATATATATATATATATATATATATATATATATATATATATAAAGCTTAGTTACAATCCGTTACAATCCGTTAATACACACAGAAAAGCATTTTTTTAAAAATTGTACTTATCTTAATTAAGATGGAAACGTTGACTACAGCCATCTAAAAAATCCAAAAGGAATGTATGTTTCAGAGGCGTAGCGACCCTTCCCTGCGCCCGGGGACAAACTTTTCGATTTGCACCCCCCCTCAAACTTTTGATTTGCAGCCCCCCCCCCCCTTAAGATTTCAATTAGCACCCCCCCCTCAAAATTTCGATTTGCACCCCCCTCAAACTTTTGATTTGCACCCCCCTCAACATTTCAATTTATGTTTCCAACCCATTTTTGCGCCCCCTAAGGTCGGCGCCCAGGGACATATGCCCCCCCGCCCCCCCCCCCCTCACTACGCTACTGGAATGGTTGGAACTTGGGGGGGGGGGGAGAGGGGGAGACAATTGCGGGACGTGTCGTGGTGTGGGGGGGGGGCTGTGATGCATTACAAAAGAGTCTCATCCGGTTTTGTATTACCGCCCGGCACCGAGGTTACAAAAACGTTGTCAATGTCTACAATTAGGGCGTCGCGTCAGATACGCCTTTATTTATGGCTGCTTCTCTCTTGGCCTGTTTAGGAATTCCTATAGTGTAACTAATACAGGTGAGAGTGTGCATTGAACTAGAGATGTTTCAGATTTTTAAAATCTCTAAACCACTCGGTCAAAAGGTCAATGCTTTAAGGAAATGTGATGCTAGGTACTCTAAAACATCGGTCCGTGTCTAACCATTCACTTCGCTATGTCAGACCCTCCCTACAACTTGGACGTGAATTCCCAAATTTAACACCTAGGTAACGCCTTCTGTCCAGTTCAGATGGGGGAAAATCCACTAATGTTGACCATGGCCTGAACCCACCCCAACATTTCATTACATCAATTTGGGATCAATTACTGTACAGATGGCTCTAGTATTAGTTGAAATAAAACTGGGTCTATATTGTGTGCCCCCAATTAAGATAATGAGTAGGTGCTTTGGGGTGGGTGAAAGTTGGTGTGGTGAGGTAAAAGAACACACAGACTGTGCATTTAAATGTGAGCGGGTGAATGGATTATTTTGTATTATTTTATTTGGTGCGAATCTGTGAGTGCATGGTGGTCCAATGGGGAACGGCCACGGGGTCCCTCTTCCGCCCGTATAAATTGACCGCTCGGATAAATTTTCTTTCTTTTGACCCGAGGCAAGATTTAGATAGGGTCGGTTTCTGTGTTGCGCGTGGCGCACCGCACTCGTGGAGGTATTTGTTTTTTTATACTTTATCTTTATGTGATTTGTATGAATGCGACTGCCGATGTGTTCTCGTTTTATTTCTTTTTCGTCTAAAACGAGATAGTTGGCATCGGCATGTCTGGTATGCACATGGTGTGTTATTTTGAAAGATTTAAAATGTATTTGTGTATTTTCTAAACCCTTGGCGTGTGTTTTCGGACCACGTGGTTTAGGCCAGTGCGTTTAGGAATGTTTCCTAAACAGGTGCGAATGCGTGTGTGCATTTACTTGTTTTACCTTATTATGATGTGTTGTTATTGTGGGTTCCCCACGATGACTAGGATTGGCTTAGTCAATAGTCAGTTGTTTTAGGCAGTAATTAGATTAGCATAATTTAGTTGCCTCGAGTTTTAGGTTGTTAAAAATTAATGTGTGTGCTGTTTCGTGCAACGTCATGTTGAGTATCGCTTGCTTTGTGTCTGCCTTCATTGGGGCCTTAGCGGAGTGTGTTAACTTTAATGTTATCAATAATCATGTTGTTTAGGTAGACCAATGGCTTCGGGCTGCTACTTGTGTAGGAAAGATTGGTTCTACAATGAATTTGTTTTACACGTTATTTTTAAGTTGCTAATTCTTGGTTAGACAGTGGTTAGTTGTGTTTTTGAGAATTGCTTTAGAATTGTAATAGTAGGGATTAGTTTTACTCGAGGCTTTAGCTAGATAGTATTAGTAGGTAGCATTTTGAACTTGTGTATATATTTATGTATATATCTGCCATTACCATGCATTTTTCTTATGTTTTCCTTTTCTTTTTCTCTTCCCCCCCCCTTCCAGTGAGGTTGCTTGTGCAACTTGGCTGGGTGTTTTGTTATATATGAATTGTTTTGTTTGGTGTAAAAAGTTGGTTTGATATATATTGTTTTGTACGTACTGTTTTTTACGTAATGTCTTTTGTGTGTGCTGAGGCGATGAGGTGAGGGCGAAGGCGTTCCTCTTTCCATGAAGTATACACCTGTTTTGTTTTGTTTAGTCGTGTTTTGTTTCGTTGAGTTCTGTTTGTTTTGTATGTCTTGAGTGTTTTATTTTGTCTAGATCTAGATTCTAGTTTTTTTATAATAACTTTTGGTTCCATATTTTGTTAAATAAATTTTATTATATTGTTAAAGTTTTTGTTTTATTTTTAGTAGTTTTATTATTTAGACTAAGGTTAAGGTATTAACCAGTCTGGGTTTAGCCGGGCTTGCACTGACCGGACGGTAGTTAGTTAGATAAGCCTAGGGAAGGGTAGGGTAGATTTTAAGGTACCCCCCCCCCTAGCAGGGCTTACATAAATTTATGCTTATCGGATGGGAAAAAAACAGTCTCCAGATTCGAGTACAATAGGAGGTTTGTGTCTAAATTGAGGTAGGGAACCAAGTGACAGCCAGCTACACCTTATTTATGTGTTTCTCGACGCTACTACCGGGCGGCCATGAATGCCGGTAATTAAGACGTGTGAGACTTCAGGACAACTTTACAATCAAGTGAACTCAGCCCACTGTATCAAAACAGTACGCACTTTAAAGTTTGTATTTAATCCCTACAAAATTTTGAAAAAACAAAAATCCATATGGTCTTGAATATTAAAAAGAACATTATTACAATAAAAAAAAAAACAACAGGCTATGTGCTTAATCACTCTACGAATGCCGTTACGTCCATCAAAATGAATATGGGCATAATTATTGTATCGAAGCCCTACAAACATCATGTAATGAATAGATATATAATAAAGATGTCCCGATAATATATGAAACGAACATGGGCATATAATTACTACATGTATTCCCTTCAGACATTCAATAATGAATATAAGCAAAATAAATATCATCCGATAATATATAAAACGAATATGGGCATAATTGCTGTAATTATATAAATACAAACGTGAATACAAGTAAATTACTTTAAAGATGCCCTGACGATATATAAAATGAATGCGGGCATAATTACTGTTTGGATGCCCTTCAAAACTATTATGATGAATATAAGCAAAATTACATTAAAGATGCCCCTACAGTGTATAAATTATAATCATGGATTACCATAAGAGTATAAAATGAGTATGGGCATTGTAACAGTTAAATGTAGATGAATGTATGTTTCGAGTGTGTATCTAAAAAAGCGATATGAATATAAAATATAGGATGGGTGTGCGCATGCGCTAAGGAAAGGAAGCAGAGAGAGGTAGAGAGAGCGCGAGGAGATGACGAAACTGAAGTCGTGGTTCTAGTAGTGTAGCTGCTATATTATCTGATATCAATAAAATACTGTAAAATCACCAATAATGTGGTTTGTATTTGCCTTTAGTTTGTGCCATGAACCCAGTCATACAAAAGGGCTGTGACAGGCATGTTCTCTAAAAGATGCCCCTACCTACACTATACATAAATAAGTATCAGATACTCTATTTATTGAAAGACTGCATACATTTATTCGCGGAACATCAATGACTACTATACCACTACCCTTCACCAATGCCCCTTTCTCCCTGAAGTGTTATGAAACGGACAGTACGATGACTTTTGTTGATTGTAAATACACATTTCGGTGAATGAATTCGGCAAATTGATAATTCTGTCTAGGTAGACAAACCTAAGAAGACTTTTAACTTTCCTAAAAAAAAAAAAAAAAAAAAAAAATTTACCCCGTTGTATGCCCCCTTGATGTGGATGCCCGGGGCCTGCCCCCCCCCCCCCTTCTGCACGCCACTGATTTGATATAAGTATTAGTGCTTAATTGAATAAAGCTAAAATTAAAACATAAATGTTAAAAATACTGATCTATAATTAACAGTTTTCATGTAATAAATGTTATTGCCATTTTAATTGTATATTTAGATGATAAGAAAAGTAAAGTTTCCCTTTCAAACCTGACGGTCTATGGGGCAAGTGAAGTAGAGTTCACTTGTTTCTGTGACCTCGGCATATGAAGAGATAGTGTGGTCAGCACTATGCCCAGCCGCCTTTACTTTCCCTAACGTGAGTTAGGTACCCATCAGAGTTGGGTGGACTCAGGGACGGTCTACTGACTTGAACCCGGATTCGAACTCGAGACTTTCGGGTTAGCAGTCCAGCTCTCTACCGCTAGACCACTCCGTCCCCTAATGATAAGTTACATCTAAAATAAATAAGTTGATTATAAGAAAACTAGCCGTCCCGGCCAGGCATTGCACTGGCTTCTCTGAAAAACGTATCTGTAAAGGACCATAACGTATGTGTTTAGTAATCAGCATTTATCAGGCATTGCCCACCCTAACCACAACCAACCAAAACACACAAAAAACGCAAACATAACACTAACACAAAACAAACACAAACAAAAACACAAAAACAAACGCAAAGACAAACCCAACCACAAACACAAAGTAAACACAAACACTAACGCAAACAAAAAAGCAAACGAAAACAAATCCAAACGCAAACACAAACCCAACTACAACCAAACAAAACCAAAACACAAAAAAAAACGCAAACATAACGCAAACGCAAATACAAACACAAACACAAACGAAAACACAAAAACAAACGCAAACACAAACACAATCACAAACACAAAGAAAACACAAACGCAAAGAAAAAAGCAAACGAAAACAAACCCAAACCCTATTCCAAACGCAAACACAGCCACAAACGCAAACCCAAACTCAAACACAAAGAAAACACAAACGCAAAGATAAACTCAAAGTGTCCACAGTCTAGTCCGGGGCGCCAAATCGCACCATGACTACGTGCGGCGTAACCGCCTGATTCAACTTAGTAAACGACTATAGTGCCCAACTTATTCATAGTCTTTTGAACTCACTTACGCGAACGTAGGTACCATAGTGTACACTGGAAGGCCCGGGGCGTCAAATAGCACCCTGTCGGGGTGCCGGAGGACGCCCGGATTTAATTCACTCAAAGACTATAGTAACCTTTCTTATCCATAGTCTATCGCACTGTTTAAAACAAAATTATGCAGCATAGCGCTCACATGATAGCCCAGGTCGCCAAATCGATCCGTGCAGGGGCGCCGGCGGACGCGCCTGTTTCAATTTAGTGAACAAAATTATAATACTCCAAGCTTATCCGTAAATGGAAAGAAGTAAACATATAGGATTTGTAGGATCTGGCTTATTAAATGTTATTGATTTTTAAAAATAATTAGTGAACAGTATGTTCAGTGTATAGAATAAATAAAAGGCAGTATTAAAAATACTAACGACATTGCAGTTAATCAATCCCCGCTAATTATGTAATTTTTTTTTCTTAACAACAAAACACATTAATAAAAAGTAAATTCTTTCTTCCTCCGATTTAATGGGTTTTTTAAAGGTAAGTAACTGTGCAGTCAATACATTTCAGACACAATTTTAGAAATTTTATAAACGTTGATACACTTTTTAAAAATTTATGTAATGTTCATAATTTAAAATTATCATTCTAATTATATAAAATCAAAATTGTTTTTAAAGACTTTCAATGGTATTTTTTTACTCAGAAATTTAGACCATTAGCACTATAATCATCTAACACTTAAATCCATGGAAGTATCCACGACAACCATTTTACATTTTACAAACACGTTACATACAGAATTGAACTTTATATATTAGATATAAAATAGTTTGAAAAATCTGTTGACTGAAATATGAAAACAAAAGGGAGATATGAAGGACCATACCTCTTTTGTTGCTGCTCTGGACATTTCTTCAAATGTTGTTGTACAGGTGCCAATGAAATCATGGCTTCCACTACTATCCCAATCATAGCAATCAATCTGATATAATTTAAAATATTTCAACCACTATTTACATGTAAAAAAAATAAAGTATTAGCACAGATATATCAAACATTACATTGAAACATTTCAATAGCAATCGCAACAATAACAACTGACACTAATGTTCAAATCTTAGCACAGTATGCATGAAGGCTAAAGATTTAACTGTGGCTGACCTTAATTTTCTGAAGTCTGTTTCCTCCACAGAGTTTCTGTAGTGACAACTGGAAGGGTCTCCATGAAGGATTTAGGTTACTTTTAACGACCTGTCAACCCAAAGAAGCTTAATTTGTGAGTGTTTAAAACGTATACACATACATGTACGCATAAGTGGCATGTATTTAAATTATAAGCCTATGTAAGCCGACACACTTATATATATATATATATATATATATATATATATATATATATATATATATATATATATATATATATATATATACTTTGTTTCTTTAGGGTGGGGGGTGACACCATGAAGTACAGCACTGGGTGACACCAGACCTAACGACGCCACTGCATTGATTTAATACAACCGTTTTTATATTGATAATAGAACTGACCTCTGTTGTATGGACCATTTGCCAGCTACCATCTGGGGCTGCTCTGTTTATTACCAGGTAGGGATCAGATTTCCCAAAGAAATCCTGTGGGATAACACATTATTTTATTACTACATTGTTTCATTTTACTGCCATCAGAAGGTCAAAGAAACAGGTGTTAAATGTGTCAATCTACCTCTGGTAAAATAAGTGCAGTTCAATCTACCTCTGGTAAAATAAGTGCAGTGACTCTCCCACAACCTACATCTCCTATACTAGAGGGTAGAGTGCACAAGTGCTAACACTCAAGTCTCAAGTTTGATTACCAAGCTAGAGTAAGTATTGAGTAACTGGATCTTCACAGCTGGATGGGTAGGCCTACCTCACCTAAATCAGGTTAGGCAAAGTAAAGGCGGTGGCTGGACACTTTCTCTTCCTATACCAATTTCACAGAAACAGGTGAACTCTACTTCATATGCCTCACAGACCACCAAGCCAGAAAGGTTAAATAACCCCGGTAAGCTTGCACCTATCTGATTTCAGCAGCTCAAAAAAATCTTTGGTCTCAATAACAAAATCTCTGTTATATTTAATAGAAAAATCAAACACTATCTGGCATGTGCCAGTTACTAATCAAAATATGCAACTAAAAATAATTCATTTATGTTTGTAAAACAAAATAATTCTAAACTATTAAATAAACCGGGAGTGATCTCCCCTAGACTTTCTCGAATATTCTTATATAAAATAACAAGGGATGGGAACTCGGGCTATAGACATGATTTTTAATCCATTTTAAATACTTAAAGTTTTAAAAATAGAATAAAATCTCGTAGACAAATTAATTGCACACCAAGTGAACGCCAAATAAAAAAGCGCATAATAGTGCGCAATATTATTAGTACTTTTAAAATTTGCATTAGTTTTTTGAAAAATCGGAACTAGCGTAAATTACTCAAAATTTAACAGAAGGTAGAGAATTAGATCTTTTACTTACATGTGAAATTTCATTTTTCTATCTGAAATAGTACTCAAGTTATAGGCTTTTTAAAAATTCAAAGTAGAAAAAGTACCACTTCCGATAATTGGAAATCGCTCAAAAGTTGATACGGATCTACGATTTTGATAAAATACTTATATATGAAATTTCATCAACCTAGCTGTAACGGTACTCAAGTTATCGTGTTTACACACGGACAGACAGACAGACAGACACACAGACATACGGACAAGATTGCAAAATTATGTTTTTCCGTATCAGTGAGGTGTAAAACGTCGAGATTTGTAAAAATCTCGATTTTTTTTTTTGCACGATTACAAGACTTTCTCTATACTTCGTATATTCGAGAAAGTAAAAAATCAGACCTAATTCATAGTTAATGCTTACCTTTTTGTCAAGTTTTGAAGCTCTAAATGTAAGTAAAGTGTTTTCAGTTCCTTCTTTGATTTCTTCTGTTCTGATCTATAAATAATTTAAAACAATAAATAACAAAAGTATATCAAGAAATGTAATGATAAGTTTAATATTTATAGAATGGAAAAAAAAAAGCAAAAATAAATAATTCTGTAAAATATGAGTTTAAAATTAAAAAGAACTAACTGTGATGGTTCCTTGTCCAGCTTGCTTACCATTCTTCAGAAACAATTTAGAGGTAAATGGGGTGTTGGATACAAGCTAAGAAAGAGAAAAAATTGTTACATCGTTTTATAAGATCCTTTTTAATTTGATAACAATAAAATATCTAAATCATTTGTACATTGCAAGTTTTCGAGTTCTTCCAACAATGACTAAAAACTCTGAGTCTAACCTGACCCGAAGCTGACAGATCCCCACACTGTATAATCTCACCTAAGGCTGACAGACCCCCCTTCCCCCACAGTATTACCTGACCCAGCATATATTACCTGACCCAGTGTGGTCTCTAGCTGACCCAAGAAGTCATCATCTGTCAACTGTGGTGAGACATTATCAATATCATACACAGCAATCAACAGCTTCTGAACTTCCTCAAAGAAATAGTTGATGACAAATGTTTTGGCAAACTTTGGGTTCAGGTTATTCTTTATATTCTCTGTTCTTCCATACTGTAAACATATTAAAATATTTTTTTTAAAATGATGATTGGAAATTTCCATTACCTGCTTTTTATTGAATTATTATTTCATCAGAGTGTAAAACAGTTGTGTTACCTCCTCCCACTTCCCCGCACACAACGTGTATAGAGCAGCGCAAGGATCTGACTTGGAAAGTAAATCTTTGTTCAAAAGGTTTTTACATTCCAGCTGAATCTCCACCCTGGATTTAAACAGGTCAGGACCTGGTGTGTTAACCCCAGCTGAATGAGAAGATAAACAAGATTAATAATTCATAGCATGTTAAAAAAATTAATAGGAGAGTATCATAAACATTTTTTTTAAATTTATATCCAGAATTACTGGAATGACTTCGTTGAAATTAAAAAAATATCAGTCATTGAATTTATTAAATAAAACAATTTTAATTCATGTGTGTATGTTTGTGTCAAGAACTGACAATTACAGGGGAGCTAGAAAAAACCTGTCATTTAAAAGAGAACTAGAACATAATAAACCGGGAGTGATCTCCCCTAAACTTTCTCGAATATTCTTATATAAAATAACAGGGGATGGGAACTCGGGCTATATACATGATTTTTAATCCACTTTAAATTCTTAAAGTTTTAAAAATAGAATAAAATCTCGTAGACAAATTAATTGCACACCAAGTGAACGCCAAATAAAAAAGCGCATAATAGTGCGCAATATTATTAGTACTTTAAAAATTTATATTAGTTTTTTGAGAAATCGGAAGTAGCGTAAATTACTACTTCCGGTCAACGGAAATTACTCAAAATTTAACAGAAGGTAGAGAA